>NC_044572.1:94821032-95134554 GCF_901933205.1 Camarhynchus parvulus | reverse complement strand
TTTTTCTGAATTTGACTCTTTGTTCTTTTGATCTTTCAGATCTCAAGGGACTACAACCTAATTAAAATTGTACCAAGTTTTCCTAAAAATATATTACATTGAATAATGTTCCAAAAGAACATTTTATTTTTATTTCTACTTGTATAAAATACATAATATAAATGCAACTTTCTTTCCCTGTTAAAATTTAACAGAGCAGATCTGCTTATAGATAAGGCTCTAAGGTCTATAGTGATTCTTGTTAAGTTGTTCCATTAGATTCTCTCAAATCAAAAACTGAAATTAAATCATTTTACAATAAATATACTTCAAAAGACTCATTAAGGATTAGATCATAAACCTTTCACTCCCTTTGATATAAAGATATTTGAGTTTAGTTCCATTAAATCAAATTGTTTTAGCGACACTAGGTAATTACTCTTATTATTAAAACTTGGTTTTAATAACCACAATCACACTTTTTTTCCTAAATAAATAAAATAAAGAAAAATATTACAATTAGGAAAAAAAAGTTTTGAATTCAGGGAATCAGCAAAGTGTTTCTTTCTTTGTGTCCCAGTAAAGGGCTAATAAACCTATGAAGTTATTCTATTACACGTGGCAGCAGTTTCCATGCTTCTATTGTTTTTTGATAAAAGTAGATAGTTTTTTTCAAAAATTACTAAATATTTCGTTTCAGAAAGATAAGGCCCTAAGGCCTAGATTATGGATCTATTTTTATTTATTTTCTTTGAATGAGTTAACATGTAAGTAGCCTTACATTTTGATCTAGAATGGATCCAACAGATAAAAAGATATTGTTCCACACAATATAAAATAGTAATAAGTTTTCTTAAAACTCAGAGATCTCATTCTCCATCCCTGTACTAAATGACAACAGAAAGAAGTATCGCTAAGTAAAACAGTGTCCCAGCAGCTTGTGTACAGGATTTAAGAATATCAGTGTCAAGAACATCTTGACCTTTTCCTCAGCACTGTGAATAGTACTTGAATATCCTAACTCATCTAAGTCTTTATATCTGCTTTCTTATGAGGATAAAAGAAAAAAAAGTGTGTCTGCTCTTTTCCAGAGAATTCCAAATTCATACAGCAGAAAGGATATGCTTGCTGCTTATTATTATTCTGGTTATATTCCTACAAGGACTTCTTACAGGAAAAAAAATGTAGAATGTAAGGATTCTAGATGGATGACAAAATTTTATTTTTCTAGTAACAGTGGATAATTTAGACTGGCTTTGAAAAGAAGGAAAATCAATATAACAATCAGAATGAAAAAAATCAGGCTATGGTGGAAAAGAAAACTTCTGTATTGCAGTCTATAAAATGTCACTTTCTAGAGAGAATAGTTTAGCATGCAGCCTTAAAGTGATAACTGCTCCCCAAAAGCAGAACAAAAAATGTAATCAAATGTTATAGTTTTGTGTAATATTATGTGGTTGGCTTCTCATAATGAAGCAGTATAATTACTTTTCTAAACCCATGAATTGAAATTTAGTCTTTTTAAGTAAACTGTCTGAAGATTCCTTGATGAAATTCCATGTTGAGTAATGACATTATTTGTCTCTCTCTTAGAAGAGTGTTTTCATTTTGTTTCATCTTAAGTGTTCTGGAGGGTATTTTTGGAGAGTCAGTTAAAACAATGCCTTTAAGTGTTAGGTAGAAAATATTTTTCTACAAATAATAAAAATATATTTTAAGGACTATTGGAATTTAATTATAAAATCAATTATACATCTATTTGACTAACATAAAATTATACATTGACAATTCACATGTATTATATGTGTTGTATCTCTGTATTTTGATAACTTGTTGGCTTTTCCTTGAAAATGTTGGAAAATAAATATGGCTCAAAATTATTTTCTCTTTGGGTCAGTTTCTTTATTTCTTCTCTCTTGTTCTTCTCCACTAGGCTTATCCATCTATCAACAGGATCTGTGATGTTTAAGGGTTCATCTGCTCTTTTTTCTTATCCTCCACTTGAAGACAAAAACCTGCCTTTATGCTATAATAAGCGCGTCAAAGGAGAATAATGTAATCATAAGATTTCAAGTTGAAGATTACATCCCAAAGTGAGAAATAAGCAACAGAAGCAGATGAGCATAGACTTTTTATATGCAAATACTCTTCATAATAAAGAAGGGAAGAGAATTGCACAAAGTGCACTGTATATATCCTATATAACTCTGCATGAAATTATTGTTGAAGTTTTCCATGTGTCATCTGTGGTCTTTGAAAATACCTGTTACTGGCAGTTAACTCTGTATACAAAATTTCACTGAAAAAGAGACCTCATTGAGTATATTTCAGATTGAAAAGAACTTCTCCAGAAGAATAAAAGTAAGTCAAATGAATTTAAACGCCAGAGAGAACTTAAAACTGCATATTAATACTGGCAATATTCCAAAGAGACATATTCAATTAATGAGTTTTCAAAGATATTTTTCCTGCTTTTTCAACTCCAAATTGTCATGGCTCAATCAGAAATTGAATTATACTGTGTAAATCAGTAAAGGTGAACATAGCAAAAGCTTTATCAAAATTAAGTCACAGCTATATTCCAAGAGGAGGGAAGCTGCCCTGCTTTTCAGAGTGTGATTCACACAGCCCTTAAAGGGGGAGGTGCACTCTGGAGAAGAGCTCATACTGTGGTATTCAGGAGACCTCAAATGTCCCTTCACCTCTCTACAGACACAGTTTCTGGAAAACACTCAGGAAATTTTACAGCTGTATCATCACATCCAGTCTCTGGAGGCAAAAGGCAGAGCAAACCACTTGCTCATTTTTAGGGTGAGCTGCCATTAATGCAAGATGCAAAACTGGAGTAAAGGAGTAAAACTTATTTATCTTATATTTTTTATTTATTTATTTATCTTTAAAATTCCTTCATTTAATTTGGCATACTCTGCCAGAAGGACAATTGGCATATTTCTTATTGAGAACAAATGAATCTTCTGTAAGTTGTAGACACTGTAATATAATTTTTTAGAATACCATTCTTATGAAAGCTGTGTGGTTGAGGGGCATTCTTTTAATGTTTTCCTGCACTCCTAAGTATTTGCACAGAATGTTGATGTAGATCTTAGCCTTTATGTTCTTTATTTTAAATAAAGCAAAATTTTAAAACTTATAGATGCGAGTACTTTTAAAGAAAATTAACTCCACATTAGAAAGAGTGATATAGAAATTTTGGTGCAGATTTGCATAAAATGAAAAAAGGAATAAAGTGTTTGGAATGTTCAGACAAAATTCCTTTAATTATTTTTCACCAATAGAGGTAAAGAAACAAAGAAAAGCATATTTTCTATTCAGTGCCCTACCTAAAATGTTGATCAATAATGCTGGGCCTTAAAAGAGTGTTTACAATAAAGTCTAAGCTTCTGAATTCTCAACAGTCACATTGCATTTGAAAACATTGTATGACTCCTCCGTTACCAGTTCTGAAAGATGACAGTGATTTGTGCATGATAACAAGTGAAATATTCTCTGAATTTTAACTCAGCTGACGTGAGCAAAATAGGAGTTCATGAAGCACGTGTCCATATACTAACAGAAGTGACAGGATGGTTACTACCTATACCAGATTATCTTCAAGTCAGTTTTGCACTTCATTTTCTCATTGGAAGGCCACAAAATGGATGACAGATCCATCCTTGTCTTATAAAGCTACACATGTCAGAACAGATCCCTCTGAGACTGGAAACTAATATAGATGAGCTAACTGGAGCCACCTCTTTTCTCACCTACTAGTTTCCTGCATCCCTTGGGATTCAGAATGCTTCTGATTCAGCTGTAGCAATATTCTCACATTATGTGTGTTCGCTTTCTGTCTGTAGATTGGCAATGCATAGCACCACTATAGGGCTTAGTGCTACTGAATATAGATGGCTCTGGGCACTACCACAGGTTTCAAGGATTGGCATTGTTGAAGTGTGCAACTGTTGTGAAAGTTACATACAGTACTGTATATCACTAATGTAACTATAGTTAAGGAACATGTAAACCGTATTTTTGAAAGCTTGTCTCTGAACATACCAGCATTCTTCAGTGTGGGCGTCTTTCTGAGACTTCTTATAATAAAGAAAGTGATTTTTCCAAAACTATGTTGTTATTGAAGCCCTCAATATTGTCAGAGGGTTGAGTGACTGATAAAATTGAGTGCCTTTTTCCCAAACTTTTTAAATGCCCACTGTCTAATAAATCTAGTCTTCAAAAAGTTAACACGCTAGTTAAGTATTAGCATCTTGATAAAATAAATAAGGTAAAATGACTCCAGTCTTATCTGTGACGTGTCATGGTCTGTCAGAGTCATTGCTCTAACTTCTTGACTTTGTTAAACATTGCCAAATGGGAAATAAGATCCTTTGTGAATACTAGAAGGGGTCAAAATCATGTTCTGACTTGAATTATTTTCTGATTTAAAACAGAAAGGCTAGTTAAACCTAATAGGACTAGGTTTAAGAATAGTAAGAAATTGTGCTATGCTCCAGTTGGTAATATCTCGGTGCAATATCATTTCTACCAACCCAAAAATGTGTAAGACAAGTATTTTAACATCAGTTACTTATACTGAAGATGCCAATTTCCAAAGCATGCACTGTGAATCTACACTGAACAGAATTAGGTTAATAATTAGACACAGGTTATGAGGTCCAGGCAGGAAACAGTTTTACCATGGTTTCAAAAAATGCTCATGGACTCCATCTGTGTGACTGAAACTTTTTATCCTTCTCTCATCCTTCTAGTCTACATTTTATTTCTACATAAAATAATGATTTTTAAGAATTTGCTTATTGTTGTTAGAATGCATTTATTGCCTTTTTACCTGCTGTCTAAAAGTGCCTAGAAATATGATAGGGCACTCCAAGACTAAGTCTATTTATAGGAAATCTGGCTGCAGGTTGTTTCTGACAGTTTTTGTGGTACTAACCTTAGTCTTTAAGTTCTAATATTGTAAATTTTGATGACATTTATTTCTCATGCTGCTTACTTGACTATGTTTATCTTGTTACTGACAAAAAATTTGACAATTTAAGATTAAAAAGAGCACAAGATGTCTTATGAAGATAAGTATAGTTGGAGATGGAGGTCTACAGGCTTCAGTGAACTGGTACAGACTGAAATAAAATGTCATGGCTGCAATACCCTGGTCCAGTATATATATTCTTAAATCTTACATGTAATTGTCAGTAGTGCATTTACTGAAATATCTGACATTTTTCAAATTTTCAATGCATTCTTATTCTGAATCTCTACCCAAAGGGAGAACAGTGTATTACACAAAGTGTTTTGTTCTGGTAGGAATCTCTTTATTGTATTGTTTGGGTTTTTTTTCAGCCTGCCTTTCAATGCACTTTTCAGAAAAGCAACCCTGAAATCGAATGCAGTGCTGGGATTAGAGCTGTGCCTCCAAGTCATATTGCCTCCCAGGAAAGGTCTAATCTTCACAAAAATAATTTATATCTTTTGGTATTTGCTATCCACTAGCTCTTCTCACTAAATCATCATGGTTAAACAACTTTCTTTATGATTTGTAATAATTCTCCATTCATAGTCATATAAGATTAAATACTAGCTACAAAATATTAGTGGGAGAACAAATTTCATGATAGAGGGAATGTATCATGATAACAAAATAACATTTTGTAAAATGAATGCAGATTATTCTTTGAGAGCCTTCACTTCGAATGCTTAGCAGTTCCTGGCTTGAATAGAATCTAGACATTGTTATGTTCTGTTTAAGTATAAAATCTCAAAGTTATTATAATGGTAAAAATGTATTTTCAAAAGGTTCCTTTTCTTCCTTCAGAAAACTGTAGAAAGCATACTACATAATGAGTCATCTAGTTGGTACACTTGGAAGTTTTTCCTCATTTAGCATATACATAACTGTGAATTTATTCATTATGCATGAGTAGCCATTCTTACTTTTTAAATTATTCCAAATTGAATACTGAAATGCTTTATATCAAATAATTAAAAACATGCTTTTATTAAAAAAAACAACTAAGTATGGTCTTAAATCTTTATAATTTTGAAAGTATTTATATCTGATGCTGAACACTCAGCAAATGTCAAATTTTTGGCTGAATGAAGTCAAAATGTTTGACAGGCTTGGTTTTTTTTCAATATATAAATATTTATGCATATTGTTATTTCTCCATCTGCTATTTTTGACCAGCTGATTGATAAGATGGTTTCTTATATAACTTTTACAAAATGGATCTATATTCCAAATGATATAAACTTATTCAGGTCTAGATTCTACATGTGCTGTGTTGTGTGATTTTGAAATCTGCTTTCTGAGCAAATTCTTAATTCCAATGTAAACAAAATCAAATGTAATTCATAAATTGTACCTGAATGCAAATGATTGCCTATGTTTTATGTAATTTCTTGTACTCTGACCCTAATGTCAGTAGACTGTGTGAAAGGGATATTATCTTGAACTACAAGTGCTCCTATTGAAGATGCGCCTTTGAAATTAAGCACAGACATTAGTAAAAGCTGCCTGTTCTACTACAGCTTCACGAAATTTTTCTCCATTACATGCAGAAGCTCATTCAACATGGTGAATGAAGGAATTACTGAGAGCCCAGAAAGGTAACTTCTCCATCCGTGTGAATATACATTTTTCACCAGAAATTCCTTAGTCTTTAGTCTTAACGCTTACCACTGTCACATGTTTATCATTAGCACATTGCACAAATGGCCTCCATGTCCATTATGTAAGTGCCAGGACTAAAAAATTTTCATTTTTTTTCAGAAATCAAGGGAAAAAACCTACAAACCAGAGTAGTACATTATAGTGTGTGGCACAATGCCATTATAACTTGGGAAAGCTGCATTGTTGGTTTCTCTGGGTATGAATTAGTCTTCCTGACTTACTTACAATATCTTTGTCTGATGCTGTCTTCTCATGAGGGGGAAAAATATGAAGGAGATCTCATGAGGGCGAAAAATATGAAGGAGAAGTAAGTGAAGAAAAGAAATTAGAAATCTCACTTCTTTTTTTTTTTTTATTTCCAGCCAATAACACCAATATCATAGGTTGGTAGCCACTGAGATCAGAAATAGAAAGTTCTGCTCACAGCATGATGATCAAACTGCCCAACAACATGAGGAAAAGCTCTGGTTTTTGTTTCTATATGAAAACTTTGGCACTTGCTTTTTTATTAATTTTTTTAAAACTCTCTAATAAATGTAAAGCAGTGTCAAAAACTGGGGTTAGAATATTTTAGAACTGCATATAACTATCTTCAATAAAACAAATGTGAGAAAATAAAGGAACTATGGACTTTCCTTTTCCATACATAATTGCTGACAATAGTGTGCATTTCATCCATCATACTAAGCTATGACTGCACTCAATTAACTTAATATGGTGTTAATGCAATATGGGAGAGGTAGCACTCATTCATCATAGTGTATTATAGCAGTAATACAGCAGTATTGTATTAGACTGATGTAATAAGGCTCTTAATAGAAGGCAATAAAACCATTATCAGGAAACTGCCATTAATACCTGGGATTTTTAAAGGCCATTTCTGTTGTGCTTGTAAATCTTTTACTCACCAAGATGCAATAAGAAAGATCCTCTGAGACTGCAGAAGGACTTGAGTATGTGACATTATGAATGTGCTATTTTTGGCTTTTCGATGGAAGAGCACATCTTATAGCACCTAATAAATCTGTGCTGAGGGTTGAAAAGCATATTTTTCTGTTGAACAGTAGGCTGTAATATAGTAGAGCTATATAAAGGTCACGACAAGTTCTAAATATTTATTCATTTTTCTATGACATCAAGGCCAATTCCTTTTTCTCTGACATCAAGGCCAATTCCTTTTTCTCTCTACTAGGAGCAACAGGAGGGTTTTTTTGTAACCTCTATCTTTTTCATAAAACATACTAGATTATTAAAAAATCTTTAGTTGTTCTGTGACTTTATTTCCAGAGAAATGGTTTATGTTAGAGTTTGCACATGCTCTGTGTTTGTTAAATTTGGTTTATAATCAAGGGACTAAACCCAATTGATTACTTTCATTATCAAAATACTCTGTAAAAATGGAACTTCAGTCATGCCTTATTTGTCTCCAGAAAGACACAGATTTTCCTTGTAGTCTTGGTCATTTTAGTTTGGGGGTATTTTGCTGGTTTGTTTTTTCCCCCAGTTATTTGACAGAGATTTATGGTACAACATAAGATTGTGCAGGTAAGATTTCTTTTGTCAAATCATATTGCTTTTATTCAGAACCCTAGATTTATGGCATGACTGTATTAATCTAATATAATTTATGCAATATGGAACATTTCTATTAATATTTTCAAAGTATGAATACTGGAGCGCTATATTAGGAGCATATAGAACAATATTCTATGTGCTTCAGTTTCATCAAATGAAGCCCTAAAATAAAGTGTATTGTTCCAGATAAAGCAACTCCCTCTGCACAGTGTTGAACCAGTGTTTATTAAATGCCAGTTTAAAAAAGGGAATATTTTCACACTGCTGGCCAATTCGTATCTCTGTCTCCCAGCCCAGATATGATTTCCTCACACTGATGATTCTGATGGATGTTGTGCTTGCATTCCTCACTAGGTTCATAGGTCTAGATTGCACTGTTGTGCAAAATGTTCTTATTTCAATATCAGTTTGCTATGAAGATTCACACAAAGGAAAAAGGTACTATTTATTTTCTGTCCCCACTAGCCTGGATCACTGTAACTATTATAAAGCTGAATGCCCAAGCTCCGTGGCATACAGGGTGCTATTGCTTATGTGCTCCACAGCTCAGCTCTTTGGCTTGCTCCAAATAATTTTCTGTTATATTTTAAGTCTCTGATTCCAATTTTCCAAATAAATAATCATTACATTAAATCATGTGAATTGTTAAAACTGCATATGCTGGGAAAAAAAAAAAAAAGAGTTTTGGAGTGAAAATAAAGACGTGGAAGTCCTCTCTGAGCTATTCCATGCACTGCTCTCCAGTTTCCTTCCCCTCCCCCACTCCCTCCCCCACAAAGAAAAGGCACCAAATAAAAACAAAAAAATAAATTAAATCAAATGAAATCTGACTAATCTAGAATATTATGTAAATAAATAAAATTGTATTTCCCGGTTTTAAGAAACTCTAACATTATATAATGCACATATTTCATTTAATCCTAATGTTTTTCCCTCCCGGATACATATATAAATATATCCCACCGAAATCATAATTATAGCATAAAAAAAAATATGTCTAAAGGCTAAACTTGTGATATTGACCTGATGATTACTACAGAGAAAAAATATATCTGTGTTATGACAGTGGATGTTTTGTAAATGTAAATCTGTTTATCACAAATTCAGAGAACTGGATAAACATTCAGGACAACACTACTCAGCGGAATCTTTCGTCTGTTTTCTTCACTGTTTGCTCAAATTCAGCTAGCTGGAATACCAAATGTGTTCTCATACTTTCTTATTACAGGAGATGTGTTTATGAAAGCAGTTTTGCATATTGATCTGGAAGTGCCTTGGATACATAAAGAAGAGCCCAAGTTCAGTGAGTACAGTAGCCCATCCTGCTTTTCTGCCCTGAGACAGTAATGGCTTCAATGTTCCCTCTATCCCTATCTCTACAGAGCAAGTCTAGAAAAAATTCTGGAACATTGTAAATACTCTGATTTCTATCAATTGAATCCACTGAATAAAACAATGGATAAGCATGGAAACTGACATGATTCAAAGTATTTAATCTAAGATCCTGATTTGAAGATCTTCATGCTCAGCAGCTGTGTATTTTTGCATATGTGTGCAGCCAAACATGCAGTTTACCTTTTGAGAATTCTTGCTCTCAAGTTGTCCAGAGTGAGACCAAGGCGAAAAAAAACCCCAGCATCCGTGGCCTTGATTCAGGCATGCATTTAAGTCCATCTCTATTCATGGAGAGGCCACAAGAACGCACTTAAGGGAGTCTAAAATAGGTTTAGCATTTGAGTCAAGTTTGCATGTTTTCCGGAATCAGAGCCAAATATATCAATTTGTAGAATATGGGCTGCTCTGAAACATGAACTGTATATAAAGAAAGTAAATGTAAATGCAAAAGAACACCATGTACTTTGAGAGAAGAGAGGTTCCAGGTATATATTGCTTTCTATTGGCTACTGTTAAGAGTAAACTGAAAGCAAAATTCTACTATCTCAGCTTCCTTTGAGACAGGAAAAAAAAAAATCAAGACTTAAAGGCTTTTATTTACTTCTTCTGAGGATTCATAGAATCAAATAATATTATAGCATTCTGTACTGAAAACTAAAACCATCAAGGAAGAATCTGAGATTTTTTTTCCTTATAGGTAGAAATAACAGGTAGCTTCATAGATAATGAAATTTCACCCAAAGAGAGACAATTCAGAATTCCAAAGGGTGATTGCTGGCAGAACATCTATGGATGGTCACCCATAGAGGTACTTTTTGCCCAAAAACAGACAAAAAAGTGACGTGGCTTGCCCATATTACAGTAATAGCACCAGATTATAATAAGGAACAGCAGTAATTACAGGGATAACACACATTTTAAATGCAACTAGTTTCTCACTAGTGTTGCTCTTTCTCATATATCTTTTGTTGTGGGAAAAATTGGAGACAGCTGTGGGATAAGAGCTGTATTAGATCAGGAAGAGACCACAGCAAGTGTTTGAGAGAACTGATCCAGTGGTGTTCAGTCTTAGTCTGTAAGAATGTCCTGCAGAGAGCATATTTTGGGAAGGAGGGGTGATCCAGATTTGGTAGTGTCAGATTTACAGTTAGTCTCAGTGATCTCAAAGGCCTTTTTGCAACCTAAATAGTTTTCTGATCATATGATTCTATCAATAAAGTAATTAAATTTTTCCCTCTCACCTAACCACCATACAGATGGTTGATAAGAAAAGTAGTTAAATAAACCAAAGAGAAATGGTTTGGTACAAAAGTTTTTTGCAATACTTAAAATCAAGAAGTACTCTAAGCAAAAAATATATTCTATATTCGTATTCAAGAACATAACACCTTAGCTTTCTTTGTACTCCTATTTATATCTTCTATAGTTTCTCCTAGCAAAGAAGCATTCCTATCCTAGTGTGATGTCCTTCTAAAATCCCAGGCTTCACTGAAAGCCATCTTTTTGTGAAACACAGCTGTATTTACTTAACTTTCCTATTAATATTTCACAATTTGCAACCTGTGACTTTTTTACCTGCATTCAGTGTTTAATGATAAACTCAGGTGGGATTTTTCTTGTATCTTAATTACAAAGAATCTCTTCTACTATACTTAACATTTCCTAAGAGCTGGAGAAGTATCTATGCACTTAATTATCTGCTTCTATTTCATTCTAGGTGATACTACTGGATCTTAAGACAAATTCTGTGCTGTTGGGCAAAATATCTTTTAATATGATTTGTCTCAGTCCTAGAATAATCCTACAAATTCAGGTAATACTATCTCACAGATTTGTTGTGTTCAAAGGTGCTTTCTGTGTTAGATTATATGTTTGTACTTTCCTTAATCTGAGTAACAGAGTATGTACTGAAGAGGAAATTTGCACACGCTGCTCCCTGCCTCAGAATCAGAATATTACAAATGTAAAAGTTTGTTTGAAAATATGAAAAAAATTATCATTGTGAATTGTTTAAAAGAATTTCATGCACAAAAGAATCACAAAACCAATGCTTATGTTGTATAAATATTAAATAAATGAAATAAGTAAATTATTCATCTTGCCATTAGATGCAAATCTTCCATCTCCAGCTGATTTTCTTTCATGTTGGAGCTTCCTAGATCTTTTAATTTCACTCCTTTTTTTTCCCCAACCTAGCAACCATTTTCCTCAGTTGGCCTTTTTATTTTTCACCTTCACAATTTGTTTTATACCTTGAGCAATTTTGCTCTTACAGACTGATTGAGGAATCTTTCCTAATTCAAGATCTGATCAAAAAGTACATCGAAGTCAACTGTAATAACCTTTGTACTGGCTCCAGGCAGGTAATATAGAACAGGGTTAAAGACTAATACAGATGAACATTTTTTCTCAACCTCTGCTACAAAAGCCACATATGGAATGTAAAAAAAGGGAAAAAATCCAGTTTTAATGAAATAAAATTCTTCCCAAACTCAGGCTGAACAGACAGAGGTGTTTTGCCTAAAAACATGGGGCTTATTTATTCTATAAAGTAGAATAAAGAAGACAAAACACATTTTGAAAATCTTCACAGTCTATTTTTTAATAAATTTATTTGGATGGTTTTTAGCTAACAATGAATGGGTTTAGAGCTTCAGTGCAGAATTCTTTTGTGTCTCACTGATGACAGACTAATATAAGCCAAGCTTTTTGTGTTCTACAAATCTATCATTGCTTTCTCCCTTGCTTCCCTTCACCAGCTATTTCTACTCCTTTCACTGCTCACCTTCTACCCCGCCTAGCATCTTCTTTAAAATTCTTTCTGGTTATAATATGAAATTTGTATGTGCTAGAAGTGAAGCATCCTTGTTCTACTTTACTTTCTTGAAGAGTTAATCAGCAAAAGTCACTATCTCTTCTTATTACTTAAGATGCACATACCTATGAATGACTATTTAGTGAAATATTCTGAATATATTTCTCTGTGTAAAATACTATCAGCACTTGTTGGAACACATTTTTTTTTCTTATAAAATTCATAGATCCTATCCTACGTGCAATCATGTATGTTGTTCCAACTAAGTTCTACTCAGGTCAGTGGAAATTCTTTCTCTCAGTTTTTTCTGTTAAATAAATTCCCCAAACCCTTCCCTTAACACTCTTGGATTAAATTGGTTGGGCTTTTTCCACCCTGTTTCAATATTTGTTCTGTGAGATCAATAAACTGGTTTTACAGCCTTTGTGGTCTGGGACTATGTAGACTATCTACAGTTTTGAGGGCCTTATCTGTCAGCTGGGCTCTGTTTTGTGCTTCCTTTTGTGCCCATTTGGAGATTTTTGTCTGTGAGTTCTATATTGCCATCTGCAACCTCACATGAAATACATTCTCCAGTCACTAAACACACTGATCTTTCACATCAGTAAGATATGGGCTGTGCAGCACCAGAGAGAAGCTGACAGATGTCACTGCCATAAATGACATTTGAGCAATCAAATTTTAAAATACTTGTGCATTTCATGTTCTGTTACTATACCCATCTCGGTAATTTCTAAGTATTTATTTAAGAGTCTCTGTGAGCAGCATATGGATGTAGGTTTCTGTTGGAGCGTATATTGAACATCAGGACGTTACTGCCAAAAATACCATATGCAGTTCTCTCTGTTGAAGGTGTATGTCTTAGCAGTCTCAAGGTAGAACAGACTTTTTAAGTTTTTAACAGTTATAAGCAAGGTTACTTTAGTCCTCTATTGTAAAAATTCCTCATTGTCACTGTATTGTTTTTCCTCCCCAACTTTCTTTTATGAAACATTATTCCATAGAAATATTAAATCATTCACTATAGGTATAGGTACTTTGCCTTTTCAATAGAGTCTTCCTTCCCATTTCAGTTTAGCCCAAGTGCAAGAAAGATTGAAGTGAAAAAAAATGTGTCTGCATAACTCACTGCTTCTCTCTGCATGTATATATATTATTATATACTTTTTTTGGATGGGAGTGACTTAATTTTCTTCATGGCAGCTCATGCATTGCTGTGTTATGATCTGTGGCAAAAACAGTGCTGATAACACATTGCTGAGTGATGCTTACATAGAGTCAAGGTCTTTATGTTTCACACTGCGCACCTTCAGGGAGTAGACTGAGGATGCAGAGGAATCTGGGAGGGGACACAGCTGGGACTGCTGACCCAAACTGGCCACAGGGATATTCCATACCGTATGGCATTGTGCTCAGCAAGCAGAGTTGTGGGGAATAAGGAGGAAGGGGGGATTTTCAGAGTTACAGTGTTTGTCTTCACACGTATCTGTTATGTGTGATGAGGTCCTGCTTTTCTGGAAATGGCTAAACATGTACCTGCCCATGGAAATTAGTGAATTAACTCCTCACTTACTTTTCTTGTGCATGTAACTTTTGATTTACCTAATAAACTGTCTTTATCTCAATGCACAAATTTTCTCACTTTTACCCTTTTTTTTTTTCTATATTTTATATTACAATATTAATATATTTCACTTTACCCCATCCCTCTGCCAGGGATGTGAGTCAACAGCTACATTTACCAGGGCTCCCCCACAACAAAGTTATATCTACCCATCAGCTGTCTTTTCAACAATTAGAGCAATGTTGCTGAAAGGAATACCATACAACATTTTCCTGTTTTTCCAGACAGTACTAACACTATGCCGTTCTCCCAGGGTTCTTCTGATGCCTAAAGAGTTTTTATCTTTTAAGACACATTTAATATATTTTTGTAGTTTTGTAGACTGTTAATACATATATAAAGCTCCTGGTATTTTTTCTACCCTTTCTGTTAGATTTTAGAATAATAAGCTCACCCTTCTAATGCACACTTGGAATTCTGTTTGGTCTTATTCTTAAGAAGAAGAAGCCCAACAAGGACATTTTGTATTCTGCTAGAACTTAGAAGACATAACAAGCAGTGGTACAAAGTCCCTGGAACAACTCCCATGGAGAGCAGAACCTGGGGGAAATTACCTAACCAACTAATTGGACAATATTTGTTAGATATATCATATAAGTAACCTTATAACAATTGTAGAAATAATTTATCATTTGTGCATATAGTTATATATAAACTATATATATAAAACTATAAAAAGGAGTTATATAAACTATAGTTATATATATATAGTGCACCTGAAAGCTTTCAATTAAAGACTTGTTTTTATATTATCATTTTAACACTGTTTGGAAAGGTTTTGTGTTTTATTGCACTCAGCACCTCATTGGCTCACGAGTCCTTACTTGTCACTTAGGAGAAAGGCAACAAACACTACAGGGAAGTAGTCTTCCCTCAGCCACTTCAGTTCAGTTAATGAAGTAAAAAAAAATCAAAATTTGCAGAAAGGAGCCCCAAACAGTAGCTTGTTGCCAGTTTGTTCTTTTGTTCATTGCCTTTTCTTTGCATATTGGACTCTATGTTTGAATGTTGCTCCTGACATGGATAACCCACGAGAACAAGGCTTTATTGAGTGATGATATCCAAACAAAAAGGCATGTAAACATTTGAAATTCATTTAAAGTGACAAGTAATGATGATAGTATGTCACAGGGAATCTATAAGTACTGTATGTAGAAGGTAAGCACCCCTCTTTCTCTGTGTCTTTCAGCTGCATCTCTTTGTCCATCATCCATCCATCCATCCATCCATCCATCCATCCATCCATCCATCCATCATCCATCCATCCAAGATATGTTTAGCATATCATATCATATCATATCATATGTGTCTGGTATTTTGATTTTTCTTTCCATCAGCAGACAGAAATCAAAAAATAACTGTTGTTAATAGTCTATGTATTTAAGTTTTTGAAGAAGCTTTGTCCAAAGAGAACATGTTAGTTCCTTTTTGTAAGATTTTACTTTGCTGTTGTTGTTAAGGATTTGTCTGGTTCCTTATCCAGAAATTATGTGCCTGCTCCTCGGGGATAGACGACCTTTTCAGCTACATGATATACTTGACAATTCAGAGCTGCTGTAGCAGGTAATGGTTTCTGAGTCAACAGAAAGTTTTACTTATGATAAAGGTTTTGTTTTTTTACCTACTGTTTCTGTTTGGGAATAAATATCTAATTGGTATAGCCATTTTGCTAATACGCGAATATAATATCAAATATTTCCAATGGCTTTGAACATTTCTGTAATTTTTTTCCATACTTTCTAAAAGAAAAATTCCTATGAGCTTCAGTTTACTGATATATTTATAGACAGACAATGGGAACCAGGACTTTTAAAAAATCTGATAAATATTTATTACAATCAAATTATAACTATTCCTGTACTAGCCTATAAGGTTCCAGCTGAAGTCCTGGACTGAAGGTTCTCCACAGACCTCTAGAAAGAATATTTTTTATCATTAATTTACTTTTTTTTAGCTCCATTTTATGCAGAAGTCACAAAGAGCTGGGTTCTGCTGCCTTATGAATCACTCTCAGGCAGAGAAACAAGTAGTCCCTGGATCTCTTCTGATTTAAGGCAATACAAGTTTAATTGCAGTATGCTACAATATATTATAAATTTTGATAGCAGAGCACAGGATTTCAGTCACTATTCCACGCTTCAACTAATTTGAAGTGTTACTAACATTACTTTTAGTGAAGTGGGATGAAGTCATGGTTGGTGTAAAACTTGGAGGCATAGCTTAACTATACTTTTCAAAGATTTAACTTATCCTTTGTGAGACTTTGCTTTGTGACCAATGTATTTCCCCAAATCTTGCATAAGCCTTCACTAAAAAAAACAATAATCTTAAAATGCTCTGGAAATACATAGAAGCAAAATTGTTAATAAATGATGTCTACACAGGACAATGTAATGAAAAAAATTAAATGCACAATTAATTGCTTTATTTCAAATAACATTCTGGTTGTTGGACCTTAAGGCTCTTGGTTTCATGCTGTTGTCTAATTTGAGAGGTTTTTTTATTTATATAAGTGATCAAAAGACTTGCTTTTAATTTGGTGTAGCTGCAGTAGAGTCGATGGCCAAGACCACTGAATAGTTAATGCTACCTTTTATCCTTTATCATTTTCTTTTATGAGCTAAGGGATTGTTCATTCAAGTTCCTCTAATCCTCATAATATCTTGGCCATTATTACAAATCCTAGCTTTTTGGATAGCATCTAATTTCTTATGAATCTCATGAGTGCTGGAGGAATGTTGTTAAATGAAAATGAAACATCACTTTTTACCCATGATTTCATTTGTAATTCAGAACTTTAAGTATCAAAAATAGAGGCTATTAGCTGTGAATTCAGTTTGCATGCTCTTAGTTATAGGCTTTTTAATTTTGCAGATAAGTGCCATATAATAATGACCATAACAAGACGCGACAGGCAGTGTGCTGTTAGTTATTAAATAAAACTTTCTTCCTGGGAAAGAAACTTATGAAATAAAAAAATCTAGTTAGTGTTATAAGCAACTTTATTATTTCCTTGTACTCAGCAGTACTATCAGTAACAATTTTTAGGAATTTAAATTTAGTGATACAATTCCATATTTTTTTCCACTCAATAATTGATGTCCTGGAATTACCTAAAAGGAAAACCACACTGTATCTACTACAGACAGAACTTCCTGACCACAGAGCCCTAGGAAGTCTCTCTAATAGGAAGATGTAGCTCTCCCTTGCATATTTGTTTTACACTAGAGGAAGTCAATGGTATGAAATAAAATTATTTGGGGCTTTTTTTCTTTAATAGTAGTTGTTCTTCTTTTTAAGTGGGTAGGGACTGATCCTCTGAAGACTGGTAAGGACAGAAGTATGATCAATGTCTAGATCATTAGTGCAGGCTACAAGTTACCTATATTTAGTTTTCTTTTTTGAAACTGTCTGTACCTCTATTGCCTCTGCTTTATGTTAGTGGCTGCAAGGCTTTCAAATTTTGCCTACACAGTCTTGGCAATTGAATCCCATGGCATTTCTTGTGTAAATACATCTATGTCTGAACTTCTGAACTTGAAGGCATCCAGTTGAACTGATGTGTAAATCAAAGAACAGAAATATTTCAAACACCCTGACATTATAACTGTATGAAGCAGGAGGTCCTGGGGTCCCACACTCAGAGCTCTTCAGTCTGTAAATGGTTATGTTAAACAGCCCCCATCTGAATTCTAACAGAGTTTTCTTCTGTAATATAAACAGAGATGTGGTCCCACTGTTTAGAATTGTGCCACTTCAGTGAGCCAGTCCTCTGGGACTGTTACTTGATGAAAGGATAAAGAAGAAGGGGCAGTGGATGAGCAGGATGAGGTGGTACCAGTGGCTGGGCCATCTTTCATGTGATGAGGAAACCAAATGATCTGGAAGAAAACAGACAGTGCCTATGTTTTGGGAATAAGATGCTTCTACCCAGGTGATTCCTTTTCCTGCTTGTCTGAAAATCCCTGCTGCTCCTTCCAGCCATTTTCTACTCTCTGGTCATTAGTGCTGGTCAGGCTGATATCTCTAAATGCATTGCTGGCCAAAGAATCCAAAGGGATAACAGGCCAACATTGCAATGCCACAGACGGTCCGTAGCCTGGATATGACAGGCATGGAGAGCTGCTTGCAGTGTCCTGGGACAAGTTAAATGCACAAGAGCATCACAGGATTTTGCAGGACTCAAGGAAAACACTGAGTTTTTTTCCTGTATGCCTGTGTTGAGGAAGGAGTTCTCCCATTTGGGGCTCCTTCTCTGACATTTGCATTTGCAGATGAAAGATCAGTTTTACAAAATAAAACATGGCCTTAAGATAAACATAAATATGGTCTCAGCAACAGGGTAAGAGTAAGGTAAGGTAACAAAAGGTAAGGTAACTATCTTGACATATACATATATATTGTCACTGTGGTGATAAAAAACTGTTTTTTCTAGCTAATACAACAAAAGAAAGGGTCAGTGTGTCCCATTTAGTGTGGATTTTTTTTCATGTTATAAGCAAAAGCATTATATTTTCTACATGATAAGAATATGAATAAATACTGGTTAACATTTCTTCAGGTTCTGTGTTTTAAATATATGTCACATTTATCTGTGACCTCTGTTACTGAAATTATTTTAACCTGGTGAGAAAAGTCATATTTTATTCTGTTGAAGAGATAGAGAATATCTTGTCATACATCTGGCAAGAGGAGAAAGCAGGGTTTTTAATAGAAGAGATTTGAGAAACTTGCCTTGTAGGGCAAAACCACATTCAAAGCCAAACCAAGAAAACAAACAAAACCCACACTGTCACCTCACAAGAAGGAAAATACAGAGTAAGAGTAGCTCAAGCAAAAAAGACAATGTTGGCAAATGAGCACAACCTGGCCATTAATAATTTAGGCTGGACTTCAGACAAAAATTTTCAGTCTCTTGAATGATGACACTTCTGGAACAGATTGCAGCAGAAACAGTAGGAACTACACAGTAAAGTGCAACAATTTTAAATTAATCTTGGAATAAATTATAGGGCCATCTACCTCACTGTAGGATGGAACTTGAAGAGCCAGCATGTCTGTTTATGCTACCAGATGATTCAGCTCTGTGAAATGTAATTAAATAATGCAGTGAGCCTATCAGGTAGCATTTCAATAGTAGGGTTTTCTGAGGGTAATACTAACTCTTGGCTTAAATGTTTCTTCTTTGTTGGCCAGGAAGTTTTAAAATTTAAGGTTTTCTCAGCTTCAGATTGTATTTTACTGAGTCCTTCTTAATAATAATTAAATTAATTAAATTAAAATTTTGATTAATGCTTATATTTTCCCCAGTTGAAAAAATTGTGGAAGTTACAAATATCATGAGGATTTTGTCCAGAAATTATCTGGAAACCAAGCTACTATTGAAGTTCACCCATATATGAAATTGATAAGTCTGATGCAGGAGAATACATTGTGCGTTTGAAGCACCATACCTCAGTAGTGAATTATATAAAAAAGCAACAGAATAACACACTAAGAAAAATAAAGAAATTTATTTTAAGTAATTCTGAAACCATTCCAGAAAACAAATTTTCCATAGAACTCTATTTCAGTCCATACAAAATTACAAGTATTTCAATGTGAATCAATCTTCACTGAACACACATAGCCAGAATAATTTTATCAATGAGAATTTCTGTATAGCAATTATTTTATCTGATAAACCCCTTCTATTTAAGTTTAATTTCAACAGTGACCATCTCATAAAAAGCTAATAATATTCAGGTTTTTGTCTTCTTTCTCATTTACACTTGAGACATATAATTTTTTTCTCGCTCTGTAAATGAGAACAGTTGAGAAAAGTGATTTTAGGCTCTAATAGCATAACCTTATTCAATAATCTGACCTTATACACTAAATTATCTTCCAGTTTCTAATATAAACTGTTCCAGTGCTTTGTACATAGTAATCCCATCCTCTGCTGTTGTTCTACTCCTCACCAGAGTTATTGTTTATATTTTTGCACAGCAAACTTCAACTATTTGTATTTATCACTTTGAATATTAAATACACCAAACAACCATTCTTGATGATTTCATCAAAGAAATTCCTTCAGTCCTATTGCTTTTCCCTAGAACCTCATTTTCATCACTTTTTCACCACTTTTTCACCATCTTTTTAAGTCTTTATTTCTAGATTTTCATAATATTATTTTTTAAATATTCCTCCTGTGTAATATTATGTCAAACATTAATTTGAAACATAATTATCTTCTATATTTTTCTTCCCTAAAATATTTATATGAAAGAAATTTCATGAGGTTACAGGTTTCATTTTTGCTTGTGTTCCTTCAACTGTCCATTTGATTACGTTTTCTTGATCGCTTCTGATCCAAAATCTTTACACATCTTAGCTACACAGGTTTTTATACCATTAGAGAATAGAAAAGATAGGATTGACAGCTTAGCAAATGTGTGATTGCTACCTCTTCTGATTTAATAGATGTATTTAAAATCCTTGTCCAAATTACGCTTGCAATTTCCTGTGGCAGCTGTCTCCCTATTTAGAAATGGAGATTATCCTTCCTTTCTCCACCTCTGCTTTCTGCACCTTGTGACCTGAACACATCTAAGTCCTCAAGTTTTCTTTTTAAGTTAGGTGCAATAATTTAATTTCTACAAAGTTTTTTTTTTTATTATCTCCGGGGTTTCATTTGCAGGCATAGTTTTGTGCCTACAGGTAAAGCCAAGAATATATACTTGCACAAATTGTATCTTTCATGTGGATATCTATTTATTTAAATTGCAGACTTTATTGACTGCAAGTACAAAACTGCACCTAAGGTGATTCTTTGGAAAATATGGATATTAATGACAAGAGTACAGGAGTATAGGAATAAATTTGTTATTTTATAAGAATATTATTTTCCCTACATACCTGATGTTCATAGACCTCTAACACATGACAATCATTTTTTTCTGTTGCCATAACAGACAGATAGTGAGTCAGTCAGATAAGACAGAGTCATAAGAAGAAACTCCCACAAGTTCAGCCATAAGAAATGTTCACGTAAAATAATCCTACTTAAACCTCGCATGCTCGCATTGCTCTGAAGCCTGTGGATTAATGTTCTAGGATTTGTTTCCTGTGGGCATAATAGAGACATCCCACCTGTCTAGAAAGGATCTATAAAAATTTATAAAAATCCAGTAGTAAAGAAATACTCTGTCAGAGTGGAAAGTTCAAAAAACAAGATGTGGCTTTTGCAGAGAATAATAAATCCACTTTCAGCTGATGGCATTTATGAACTAGTTGTCAAGAATAAAATAGCATAAATAAGGAGGAATCTACACCAGAACAGAAATTATAGCACATTTTCACATCCTCAGAAACCCCTCTATTACAGATTAAGTGAGGTACTGGGGTTTGTGATGATGATGATGTTTACAAAACAAGAGCTGGCTTCTCAAGGAGTGTATTAATCAGTGGTTACTGATTGTAGAAGGACTTCTATCACTTTTTTTTTCACTGGTTTTATGTGCCCCTGGTTATCTGAAAAAAAAAAAAAAGCCAAAACCCAAAAATGTAGAAAATGGAAATGGCTATAGATTTTAAAAATGTCTATAAACTAAAATAGAATTATCATATTACTTATCTAGGAAGACAAGGTCACCAACAGGCAGAGTAAAATGGAATAAAAAGATGCTGGTGTATTCACAATGAGGTGAAAATTAATTTCTTGTACATGAAGTATGTTGGAAATATTACCACAAATAATTTGGGCAGCATGCTTTCTCAAAATGCTTAACAGCTTTAGGTAGAGCTCAGACTTAGTCTTGTCACATTAATGTAAATATTGTGTGTACCGTACAAGAAAACATCAGATTTGAAGTCTGAAGTAAAATGTTATATAACCACTACCTGAGATTTCCCTTGTGAGCTATTACTTTCAGTCACTACACTAAGCTCTTGAGTATTGACATGTCCTCTCAAGCCAAGTCCGAAGATCCACCAGGTATAGTTAACTTTTGAGATGAACTTTGAAGATTCATCACAATCATGAAAGTTTTCTCCTGCAGTACATTCTCTTAGCTGGTTCTCATGTCCTCTTCCAGTTATTTCTTGGCTGAACACTAATTCATTGGAGTTTCTAAGGGCATGTGCTTTCTTATATTGCACTATTGCTCTTACTTTTAGGTTAGAAATTAAAAAAAAAAAGACCCAGGAAATGAAAAAAGTCAAATTCCTGAGATAATATACCTGAAGTTCTTGGCATATAAGCAAAGGTTTCACAAACACTGAGTGAAAATTAAGCACTGAGTACCTAACTTGAGACTATGGCAATTTAATTACTAAAATAACAAGGATGCTTCAAGGTGCAACTGAAATCAATATAAGAGCTCCTGTGAACATATAAAATACAAATATTATGAAATATTGAACGATGTGATAAAATAAAATATTCCCAATCTGACTAGAGCAGTGAATATGAGTATCCAGGCAATAAAACCCTCAGTGCTGTGCCCTCCCTTCTGAGGATCCCATTTTAGTCAGGCATTTAAAACTCTGTGGCTGTGCAGTCAATCAAGCATATACATGCAATATGAAGAAGCATGCTAAAAGGCTGAGAGATTCAGTGAATAGGGCACTGGCTTTGAACTCTTAAGGTCCAGTGTTAGTACCAAGTACTTTTTTTTCTCCAACTCAAAAAGTATTCAGGTTGCAAGAACTTCATACATTCAGTATTTATTTTTTCTGTCATAAAAATGTATAAAAAAAAGGTAAATATAAAATGTTATTCACCAGAAAAACTATTCCTTGTTCCAGCAAAAAACTAAAAATACATAAATACATAGACTGAAACATTAGATTTCATAGACAAAGTTAGTGGTCAGTTAACCTTCACATCTGAAGTTCCCCGTCAGCATCCTAGTAATAGCAGCATCAATCAGCGATTTGTCAGAATCGATCCCTTTTTTCCCCTGCACAGTGAAGGAGAAGTTGAAAGAATCCTACAACAAAGAAAGAAGGTTCAAAAGGTGTATACACTACTGCATGTAAGTAATCTCAGCATTGGATGATTGGTGGTGTTCTGCAGAGAGATAACCTGATGTAACTTGTATTCCCAGTATGTCAGTGAATGCTGCGTGGCATTCCCTGTGCCACTGCTGGGACATGCCTGAACCAGCTTGGATATTGCTCTCCCACACTTCCGTCACACAGTTTACATAACACAGGAGGAGAAGATTTTTAAAAGCCTGGGAGACAATATGAGTGATACATTTATTCTTCAATAAAAACATAAGTTGTAAGAGAAACATTTTACTTTTTATAAAAAATGGACCTTCATAAGTTTAGTCCTATTTTCTTTCTTGACTGTATCTAATATTTAAGGAATGGGTTACAGAAAAGCTGCAGTATCGCAAAAGAATTTTCCTACCTACTCTCAGTATTTCAGAATAAACAGATGAAGAAAAACATCTATTTAATCCATTCTAGGTGCATCATTCTAGGAATGCACTTATGGGCTAATGAGCATTCATGACACACTTCTATTCACAGATAGTTCCTTTTTTAATGCCGCTGAATAATGGTAGACAATAAAACTCTCCTTAAAATTACACTTTATACATAGCGAATAAACAAAATAAGTGTCTTGTAATGGTAGCGGAGTTTTTATAGTTACAATAACTGCTTCATTCATTCATAGCTCTGCCATTTATAACTTATGTAGCCACTGTAACTCAGTGAATATGGCTTCATCTATAGCTATCAATCTTTTCTAGGTTATTTTGTTCTTTTTTTCTCATTTTATGAGATATTACTCTAGTGAAGCTGTGGCTGAATTACAGGAGGTACCTTTTTTCCCTCCTGGTATTCCACTTAAGATCTTTATTCTTTTTTAGATGTGAAATTAGTCTACCACATGGTGAATGCTTATGAATAACTTAATAATATTTGGTGAGACACATCTGAGATCCTTTTCTGGGATTTTTAACTTCAATAAATATTGCTCTTTCCACTATCCTTCCTTACTCAGCCAGAATTTTATAGACTGAACAATCAAGTGTGTAGAAGAAAAATTAAAGTTCAAAATTTTTATAGGTTGTGAAATAATTCCTTAGAGAAAGTTAGAGAGTTTCTTGGGTGAATTAGAGTACTATCTATTGTCCCAATTATCCCACTCTGGTGACCACTCCATGGAAAGAATGAGACACCTACTAGCTTTATGCATTAACAATGTTTTTATTAACATTAAAACATGTAGTACATTATTTTTTGTATTTTGCAACCAAAAGGTTTTGACCACCATGTTTTTGGCATATGAGTACATGACATGTAATCGTCTTTTATATTTATATATATATATATATAAATATGTATATATATATGTATATATATATGTATATGTATATGTATACACATGCTCTGAAATCAAATACTGTGCTTTAGCACAATGAAAAGTTATTGGATACTTGATATCTATCCTCTACTTAAGACCTTTTAAACACCTAATTAATGTCAAGGATGGGAGCATAAATGAAGAAATAACAGGTCTAGAGCATGGTTCTAATACAAACTCATCATATTCTGTTGTAGGTTTTCATTTTCAGCAGATTTAGAGAGAAAACAACAGAAAATTCCACAAAACTGTGAAGTAATTCAGTAATTTGTTCACAATTCAGTATCAGATTTTCTATTTAAATAAAGAAGGAACAGAAAATAACTCTTCTTTTTGAGTAAGTAATGTGCAAAAGAAATAGGATGGCAAAGAGAATGACAGAGTTGTTTACCTTTAAAAATCTGATAAATTTGATAGGTAAACATGACATTGTCATAAATGGTGAATCATCTGCAGTTACCATAAAATGATAAGGGCTGAGGAAGATAATTTTATGCCTTGGGATAGAAGTGATAACTCTTGAATCACAGGAGGAAACTTCTTTTCTAGCTGCTGTTCTGATGAAGTAGGTGCAACGTCGTTGTAATTATGAATCACATTTTATCAGCTGCTGGACATCTGTAAGGACACCATTACAAACACCTACTATTTAGAAAACTGACAAAAATAAATTTTTCAAGAGCCAGAATCATGGTGAAATCATTAAGAATTAGTGCTGCATGAAACATGAATATTGTTCTGGTCTTTCTAACCTGATATTCCAAGAGATATCATCTCCAGACTGGAAAATGAAATCATTAGCTTTTGGATCTTCATCCAGACCTCAGATCCAGGCTATCTTGCGTGAATATTTAAAGAATGTCCCTAAAGATCTGCATAAAACTTTGTATTTCCTTTGACACAGAGGGGGTGTTGTGCAGAGCACTTACTGCATGTCCTTCGTTCCATTTTTCTTCCTGTCAGGGTGCAGGGGGCTGCTCCACAATGTAAGCCAGGCTGTGGCCGCAGCCCAGGCAGGGCTTTGCCTCATCAAACAGGCAACAGGCCAGGAAACCTTGCCAGAGCCAGGTGGGGAACAGCACTGGCATGGGGACCACCATATGAGGTGAGGTGCACTCAGGTCCAGGGTCATCTTGGGACATCCAGCCATGGGACATCCAGCCATGAATCTGGTTCTGCTGGAGGCAGGGCTGTTTAAGGATCAGACTGTTTAAGCCCCTAGGCCATGGGCTGGCAGCCACTGTTGGGAAACCCCACCTGAGGCTGCTCGGGTCGATGGAGCCTTGTTGAAGTCCTCAGGGCCCTGAGACCTCACAGAGCCATGGAGTATGCTGAGTTAGAAGAGACCCATCAGGATCGCTGGGTCCAACTCCCAGCTGTGTGCAGGTCACCCTAAGAGTCATGCCATGTGCCTGAGAGCATTGTCCAAATGCTTCTTGAACTCTGCAGGCTTGGTGCTGAGACCAGTTCCTTAGGGAGCCTGTCCTAGGGCCACCCTCTGGGTGAAAAGATTTTTCCTGATATCCAGCCTAAACTTCCCCTGACTCAGCTTTGTGGTTTAATAAAATAAGTACTAAGGTAATTTTTAGGGTTATCTTTGCTGATTTTGCCCTAAGCAGCAGTGACATAATGACATTTTTTTTTTTGGCTGAGGTAAAGGCATTTTAGATAGCATTACTGTGGTATATAACTAGTTTTTATTAAAATTTGTGGAAACAGAACCCAAAAAGGTGAATAGGTGTTTTTAATCAGCTTAGGGTTGCTCTTGACAGGCAGTGCCATGAAACCACGAGTTCTGTAGATAAGACAGATATCCAAATGCATGTAAATGCACGTATGCACAAACACACACACACACACATTTAATTTATAAAAGTAAAACTAAGGCCTTTTCTCAAAAGTGTTAGCTGTCAGGTTAGATACCTATTGTTTCAGCTCAGCGGAATAGTAGGGAAAGGAAAATAGGACTACCTGTGTTCTCCTTTAACAAAAGCTAGTAATTATCCATTGTTAACTTCCATGAGACCAAAACATCTGCATCAACAAAAAGCATTTTTATGTTCAAGTTCCCAAGGAAAGTAACTACAAATATTTCAGTGGACCAGTACAGAGAAGATCATGTTTTTTCAATCTAGTGCAGGTTAAAAGATAGTAGTCAGTTGTGCCTTCGTTAAATCTCTTAATTTGTTTTGATAACTAAACTGTATAGACATGATTTTGTTGTTAGTTTCATAATTGAGATATTCTCTTATGCATTTTGGCTGAGTGATTTCTCACTGTGCTTCATTTACAACTGCACAGCCTCTAGAGTCTGCAGAAATCAGATGTTCATGCTTCTGTTTCATCATGTGTTGCTTGTAATTAACTTTTATTGTCAAAACTTGTCAGACTCATGACTATCTTCTTGAACCAAAAATTACATTTGACACTTTTAAACCAAAATTAATCCTTTAAGTGATTTGTATTAATCTGGCAAAGGACCAAATCCCCAACAGGTTTAAGTAAGCATAAAGCTGTTGACTTCGGTGAAGAGATGATAATTTACATGAGCCAAGAATCCAGCTGCACTATTTTGAAAACACTTGATTGATTTGAAGCATCTAGACTCTTATGGGCTTTTATTTTGCAACACACATGTTGCATACATTCTGTAATTAAAATAAATGTAATAACAATACATATGGTAATACTTTTTTTTTCATTGACTTACTCTGAGTATCTTAGACACAAATCAGATTTTTAATTCAGTTGCTTGTATTAAAGTGGGAATCTGTGGCTTTAGGTCTTCTGGGTCCAGAAATTACCTACTCCTTAATTGCAGCCACCCATGCTTGTAGGACCTGGTCCAACTCCTACTCGTTGATCTCAAAGCAATTGTTACACAGGAAAATCCTAACTGTCCTTAATGAAGGGCTGGTCACTGGGGATCTCTGTGATGGAAGAGCAAAACTTTTCCAGCCTGATGTACAGCTGTGAACATGTCTACCTGCTGTTTTTTGTTGCCATGACCTTAAAATGTCACCTCCACATCCTAGAGGAAAGGAGCAGTAACTTTCTCTGCATATACTGTGACATCTGGTGCACAAGAGAGAGTGGTAACAAAATGACCTTTAAATATTTTTCTTTCAGTAATAGGTTTTATTTTTAGGGGGAAAGAGGTTTGCACCATCTGTCAAAAGCATTTCCTACCCATTTAAGAGTACCAGCAATTGTTAATACAATATACTTACTATGATCCAGCTGTTCTATCCTTTAAATTATTAGGTGGTAAAAAGAATTAATTAAAAAAATGTATATAAGTGTCTTCCTTTTTTTTTTAATTCCCAGTGTATCAGGGTAACAGAGCATGAAATTTTAGTAATATCACTTCATCAAAACTGGCTGATCAACAATTACAGGGTAGTCACCACTTTTGAGTATTTCCAAGAGATTTGTGTAAGTCTGTGGTTGAAATCTCTCCAGCACACCTGAGTATGAAGAAACAAGTGTTTAAGCATTGATTCTGGATTACAGATAATGAATGTCAGCTATTATGGGCAGGGAGAAGAAAAAGTGAATTAGAAAAGTCAAATGCAAAGGATCCCACAGGTAAGATCTAGAATTAAAGGGATACTTCAAAATGATACTTAATTCAGAATTTCCCTCCCTGGTCTTTTATCTAAACTTCTCTGCTGAAGGAATGATCTTGATTTGGGATTTGTGCTTATTTGTTACTCCTTGACAGGTACTTACAATGGGTTTTAGGCTCTTAAAGAGATAGTGGTGACACCTTTCCTTTGATGGAAAAGCAAACAATTCTGGTCAGCACACTCTGCAACACTGAGAAGAGTTTTGCAGACTGCATGTACTGAGGTTTGTTTCTACAGCAGATAAACAGAAGTGCTGTGAAGCAAACTCTTCAAATGATTACTGGCCTTCAGAAGCATCACCATGATATATTTTTAATATGACATTTTAGAATTATCTTGGGGGCAGGGGAACTGCCAAAACTAAGATTTCCTATAAAATTTTGAGATGTGTAAATGACACAATCCTTGCCTAGAAAATGCAAGCAACTTTTTCTACTAATTGATTTTTGGTACCTTACATTTGAGTCCTGGATGAAGAATAAAACATGCTACAGACAGTAGTCCAAGATTTTTGTTCCAGCAAGGTCATTATTATCAATCAGAGAGCTCTTCAAACTACATGGAATTATTTATAAGAGTGGGTTTTTTTTCATTTTTTTAATCTGAAGATCTCTCCATAGTAGGTAATGACAGACTTTGAAAGCTTGTTTACCATAGAAATAAATCTGTTAATTAAGCACTTGACTGAGGCCCTGATCTTTTGAAGTACATAGCATATAGGATAGACAATGATCATTTCTACAGAAAAAGATATAAATTCAAAAGCATCTTTTAAGCTTGCAAATATTTTTTCCCAGATTGATTTTTATTCTATACCTGAAGAATTTGGGGATACTGAAACGAATTACTCAGGTTGTGGTGGTTTCTTGTCACACTGAAACATGGCTTGCCAGCCGCTGTGTAAGTAAACATCCAGAAAAATTTGTATCTCTGAACAAATGAGCACTGAAAATATGTCATGTTTCACACATTATCATTCAGCACACACATTTTTAGAGAAATTGCTTTCCTACAGCAACTAGATCGTTCATAGGCCTTCTGTATTTTTCTGCTTCTGCATTTTCTATGTCTGCTTCTACACTTTTTCCATCCATATCGCTGAAGGGTTAACTTATTTTGTACCCTCCTCTTCCTCTGCATTTATCTCACAGGGAGCATCTGCGATATTTGCAGCCACCCTACAAGTGAAATGGCAGGCAGGCTCCTCCGAGATTGCATCAGCACTCTGTGAGCAGCTGCTAGGGGAGCGCACAGACACAGTGCACTCTATCTATCTTTTCCCAGAGTCTCAGACTATTTTCTGTATGATAGCCCTTTTTCCAGCTGGTTGAGAACTGGAAGTCCCAAGGCACCTCCAATAACTCTGCTTGTGGGGTGATAGGCTGTTCATTGAACTATTAGCAGAAGCATTAATTTCTCTGACCAAGAGTTAGAAATTATAATAAATCTGACTGATGCTTCATCTGATAGTGATTTGTGAAGCCTTTCATTTTGAATATATTAATCTAAACTGCATTTGATGAAATAACGAGGAGGAAGTAAAACCATCTTTACTTAAAACAACATAAATACTTCACGGAAAATGTCCTGCTTCTAGACAAAAAGTAATTCAAAATACACATGCATACATGCAAATTTGTAAAACTGCATCCCACAAGAACTCTCAACAACTGGCTTGACAGTTTTACTTTAAAAGAGAGAATAATTGTTCATAATAGTGCTAAATAAGTTGTTTTCATTCTGGAAAGTTAACTATTCAATTTCTATGTTTGAAGCAGAATATCAACTAGGGACTCCAGGGGATGTTGTCTGCTTCTTTTCATCTTCAACAGATGAATCTTGCCTATGGTGCTTGATTCATGACTCAAGAGAATATAAAATGCTATTATAAAATAAAAGATATCTACAATGAAAATACAGTTATAGATTATTGCACAGAACTGTGATGCTCTTCAGAGGGTTTTATAGAATAGAATCTTCAAATTCCATCTTTTTTTCTGCAATGAAAAGCAAACTCATAAGACTTTTAGTTGACTTATAAAAGAATCAATCATATTTGGAAAGTTTGTGCATGGGTAGCTTAGTCTTTTGTTCCTTAACTTTTTGCTTCTGAGAGACAGATCCTCTGATAGTTTTAAATATCTTAGCTGAGAGTGGAAAAACATAAGGCAGGATTACAAGACCAGAAATATTGATCAGATTTCAAATTCAGATCTAATTTCCTGTACCAATGAGGGCTAGCTAAAGATGCTTTAGAGGAAGTCTAAGAAACCTGTAGCAGACAGCATGAGATAGTCTCTTCCTGCTTTTAGTTTCAATCCAGTGTTAAGCTGAAGATTTAAGCCTGAAAATTAACAGGAGACAGGAGATTTAAATAAGAAAATTTAGCAATCCTCATCAATTAGTGCTACCTGTATTGCAATTAACTCAGTAGACAGTGTCCTATTATTTCTCCATATATCCAGTCCTGTTTCTTTGTTCTGATCCCTTTCTCTGGCAATGGATTCTGCATATTTTTGAACAGTATTTTTTATTAATTTCCTCTTTGCTTTTCAGGTCTACTATGTGGTACCATTGCTCTTGTATTATTACAAATGAGAACAAGCAGTTTGCCTTAAGTATCTTCACATATTTTTGAATAATTTTCTTTTTTATGCACCTATTTCCTTGGCTAAGTGACCCTAATGTTTTGTCTCCATTTTCATACAAGTGTTTTGTCAATTTCTGACTAACCTCTCTTCACTCACCTGTGGCAAGGCAATGATTTTCTTAATACAGGACAATTGGTCCTCAAACCCATATTAAAGGTGAAATCTCATTATCATTTAATTTAGTTTTACTGCAGCCATTTTCTTATTATTGACTACTGTTTATCACATGCTCAAACACTGAGGGCTTTTTGCTGTTGTTTTTTAGTCAGGCACTGCTTTTTATTTGGAGCAGATGAGCAGATGAACATACTAATATTTAATTCTTCAAATTTAGAAATATGAATTGTTTTTTCTTTATATGTTTTCTCCTTTGGTTTTGAGATTTGAATGTAGGCAGGAAAACAACAATTCTTTGTTTTAGCTCCAGAAGCCCTTCTTCCATCAGCCTTACAGCACAGTAACAACTCTGTCTCACAAGACAGGCTGAACACAAAGTATTGCAGGTCTTCTGTCCAGACAGTCCATCCCAACAAGAGGCTACATCCCAGAAGATATTGTCTGGTCAACATAAAGAAAGAACTGCTAAATCTATAGAGTTTGTAGCAAGCACTAAAGCAAGCTAAGCAAGCTTTTTTTTTTTTTTTTTTGAGTTCTTTATTTGTATTTAATAATGTTTCTTTAGTGAGAGAAAGACACTGTAGCCAGCTAGTAATGCAGATAATGTAACTTTGAATAATAATGATTTACATTTGGTAAATAATTTTTTGACTCTTCCTTGGAAAAATCCAGGAATTCAAACTCTAAAATTTCTGATATCAAAAAAAATTTCTTTTTTTTTTCTCTACAGAGTCTGACCAATATTTAAATTGCTTTGCTTAGTGTAGGTGAGGTCAGCAGATACACCCCTAGAATGTTACACTTTGGGAGGATATGGTTTTTTACGCATGTCACAATAGGCCAGGTTACATCTGTGCCAAGACAAAAGAAAGCACCAGGAAAACATCAACCCAGGCTGTTTTCTTACTGTGTTTAACCTTCTGACCCTCACTGCAGTTCCTCATCCTGTCTATGAGCTTGATAAAACAGTAGCACCTACATGGTCACCCTCACCTGTGCCATGCCAGAATCCCAGGTACCGTTAAGGTCAATACACAACATGTGCCACTGAAAAAAACCTATTCCCTGATTTATTTAATTTGTGGAGTGGTAGAGGGAGAATTCGGGGTGGGTGTAAATGCAATTTCTCTGCACTCACATATGGAATTTCTATGAAAGACTGGAGGGCAGATGTAAACAGACCAGAATGTTGGGACTGAATCTGAAAAAAAAAAAAAAAAAAAAAAAACAGGGAAAAAAGTGTTTATACATGTTACAAATGGATGTGGGAGTCTAGATAAGTCCTTGCCTTTTGCCCAGGCCTCTGGCAGCAGGCAGTAGCTTTGTGGAGGTGACCAGCACCCCAAAACTCCACTCTCATTTGGAAGTTCTTAAATAATGGCTGATTTGGTCTATTATAGAATGAATTATTTATTCAATAGACAGAAAACTAAAAGATATGAGACTTAAAACAAATAGTACACAGGAATAAAGACAAAAAGAGAAGCTACCAGTAGATACATTCAGCGCAGGGTGAAAGGTACCTGTTAATGTTACAGCTAGCGAAGAAATAATAAAAGTTGGATTCAATGTATCTCACCATCCAGTTGTTGATGGTGCACACATCGAGATCCTTTCCCTCAATCCCCAAGGAAGTAACCACAAAACCTGTGTCCAGATTCTGGGAAGAAGTCTCCCACACTTTCAGGTTGTGTGCGTAGAAGGCGACTGTGATAATTCGTGTGTCTTCTATAGTCTGTAAAACAGCGTCTCTTCATCAAGAGTATTTCCTTTATCTCTTCCTACATTTTCTCTCCACACTAAGATGTTGATTCTTACCTGAGGTCTGAGACCTTTTGGGGCCAGAGATAACCATTCGCTGGACCTTTCACCCCAGGTTTTCTCTTTAAGCTCAGCTGTCTGTTGTAGAGAGAAGGAGGAGGCAGATGTCCTGACATGATACATTTACATTTCTCTTTAAGAGCTCAAAGTAAAACTCCAGGGAAACATAGATGGATGGATGGATGGATGGATGGATAGATGGATAGATAGATAGATAGATAGATAGATAGATAGATAGATAGATAGATAGATAGATAGATAGATAGATACATACATACATACATACATACATAGACATACATACATAGAAGTATAGAGATTTGTTAGAAATCCACAATTATTTGTTAAGCAATGTCTTTGCTGAGGAAATTTCTCTGGCAGGCTTGAACTCCACAGTTCATTCCACAGAGCTAATTTATAAGTTGTTTTCATATGTCCAATAATGTTCACAGCTAAAAAAGAGAAAGAGCTTAAAGTTTTTTAAGGCAGAACTTGTTTTACTTTCTATGCCTGCATAGTTTGATAGATATATACTGAGTTGATATAATTTTCATTGTGTGAATAATGAAATAATAACTATAAGTGCCTGGCAGAAGTTTATTTTTTAAAATAAATTGGATTAATTATACACCAAAGGCATGAGCTATCGGCATAAATAGTACTTATTATTCTTGGAGTATACTGAATAATGGGAGTGAGAACAATTATTTTTCCTAAAATGGTGTCTCCAAGTCAGGACTGAAAAAAAAGAGCTATAACTAAAAACAAGTGAATGACAAGGAGTTGTAAACTTCCCTTTATACTAATACAAGACTGTCTCTCAAGCCTAATCAATCACAATGTAACACATGATAACACAAGTAGCTATTATGACAAAAGAACATCTACATGATAATTGACATTTCCAGGCCTATTAGATTGTTATTAAGAAAATTGTGATGTACATCTAGGAAACATAACCCTTCTATTTTTCCAAAGTGTTATTCAAAGATGCATTTATTTAGACAGACATTATTAAACTGTCAGTCCCTGTGCCAATAATTAGCAAACAGGAAAACTCTACAAAAACCTTCACACAGACTTGGTTAATGTCACACTGTTACTGAGCAAATAAACCATGATAATTAAAATACTTACCCCTGCAACTCAGCCGTCATCTACGGGTTTGGGAGTTTATCTAATGTTCATTGTGGAAGTCAGTGGCACTGATAAAATTCAGTCACATAATCTTACAATAAAAAGACCATGTAGATATTAATCATATACATGTTCTTTGATCTGCACAACCAAGGCAATTGCAAAACTAGTTGAAAAGCCACATTTCTATATTCTTAGCAACTAACACTTTGCCAAAATACAGCTATTATTTGGAGCTTAAGAATTGCTAGATATATATTTCATGTCCAGCTGAAAACCTACTCAAAATTCATAATTTTTACTATAAACTTGTGCAAAAGATGCAAGTCCAAACATTTGTGGATTCAGTATTGATATTGCTCATTGAAAAGACTTCTAATAATATCTGTCTAGTTATAATTTTTTTACCACCATAATCTTTTTTTAAATCTAAGAAAATTATCATCACTTTCTCTTTAGAGATGGTAAGTAACAAGGTGCTTCACAGAGCATAAGAAAATGTAAAAACCTTCTCAATTAAAAAACACTCAAGAAACACTAATTTATACCAAGAAATTATTAAAGGCAACTTTTTCCTTTAACAGAAATTTGTAATAGGTGTGGTTTTCAACATATTTTATAGAGAAAAAAGATATTTCTTCAGTCAATGATAGATAGTCATCTTGCAGGTCAACATATGCTTGTGTGGCTGATATTGAAGTCAGGGCTTCGATGTTCGTGATTTCTCAGAAATGAGGACTGTAGGATAAAGATTGAATTCAACTGGGAAAAGAAAAAAAAACAAAACAAAAAAAAAAAACCCAAACCAACCAGCCAACCAAGCAAAACAAACAAACAAACCCCCAACCAAACCAACCAACCAACCAAACAAAACCATCAAAACAAAACAAACCAAAAAACCAAGAAGTTCATATCAAGATGGAAAAATAAGGTGGTGAAAAAAGTGAAGTTCTGCGCCAGAGGTTGAATAATCCCATGCGGTAATACAGGCCGGGCTCTGCTTGCCTAAGCAGAAATGTTTTGTCCATATGATCCCAGAAACTCTTTTCCAGTCTAAATTATTCTATAAACCTATACCACAGTAACAATTTAAAAAAACTGTACAGCTTGACAGACGGCATGAGGGGAAGAGCCACTGTAAGTAGTTGGCATACTTTAAAAGAAATTACATGAAATCTTATTTATTCTTCTCTCTCCATAGAATTAAAATTCTCTGTAAACAAATTCCATGTCACTGGATTTTATTTAACTTGTTGCTTATAGCTCTTAACTTGTCTTCAGCAACTCTTCAGATTTAATTAATTGCCTTGTTCTTGTCATGAAGTCAAATTAGAGTGTTCACAAAATAGTTTTTTGTTATTCTAAATTATATCTTCCTTTATTCTGAAATTCCAGCATGTGGAGAGTTACCATTCTAATTGCTCCCAACAAAAAATGTACAAGACGAAAGTTTAAATCACTTATTTTTACTGTCCTAATTGCCAGCAAACTGTTGGGATTTGATCTAAGTAGAACTCTATCTGGAGTCAAAGGAAAAGTCTTATAATTTAGACAACTTGTAGGATTGCATTAAATATGCTCACTGAATGAGTGTTCACTGACAGCTAGAGAGGGATCATGAATAACTAGATAATGAACATCAAATTTCTACACAGATAATTGAAATTATTATCATGGCTTCTCCCAGTTTTACTCTAAGTAAAGTAGTTCTAATCTTGCGGGGCTAAAGCAATAGAAACCAAGGTAAGAATATACCCATGCATTGTGTAGACTCCTCAGGGGAGTATTTATATTGGGAGCAATGAACCAACTGGAAGTACTAGGATTAAGCATTGAGCATTTGCAAGATTTTTATTTTTGTACTTCCATGGGCCTCTTACAGTGTAGAGACAGCAGGCCTGACATGGAGGTGCCTGCATGGCCTTCCCTGGAATCCTGAAGTTTGCCAGAGAGACATATGTGACGTTGGTGACAGGTGTCCAGTGACACCAAGGCATCCCTCCCATGTCACCGGCTGGGTGGTACAGCTGCTGCCACCCACAATGTCTAGAAATGTGGCAGCCAAGCAATGAAAGGTCATGTAATACATGAAGGCACCAGCCTGTGGCTGTGTGTATTACCCTGTTAGGCTAGAATCTGTTTGCACACAACTGAAGCTTCATAATTACCATACAGTTTTTACTCAGAAAAGGGCTAGTACAAGTCAGTGTTCCTCAGGGCCATTCAAACACCATTTTCTGTGCAAATTGACCTTTTGGTTTCAAAGCTTTGATTACCCTGTGAAATGGAGGTATGGAGAGGAAGGAACTTATCAGATGGCTTAATGAGCCCAGATAGCCCTGTGCAATTTGAGTCTGAAAAGCAATAGAAGTGCATTATCTTGGCACAATACCAGAGTGAAGACAGTGTCAGGCAGCTCCATGTACTGAGGTCTTTTAACCAGTTCCAGGCTGGCTGTTTAGGGCCATTACTGATCAACCATGCTATGTGTGTCTTTAAGATCAGTTTTCTAACCTGCTCTGCAAAGACACTTGGACAATATTAAAAAAAAAAACAAATTCACATGCCTGTATTTTTTCTGATTTTAAGGAGCATTTCTCCCTTCCAAATGGTCAGATTTGCATGAAATTATACATAATTGTTTCCCTCACTTGTTTTAGAATTTCCCATCGCTAATAAATATTGCTGAACAAGACAGGTTTCTGCCAAATTCTAACACTGAACACTGACTGCACTGAACAGGACATTTCTCTGTGGAAATCCAGTAGAAAAGACTTCAGGTAGATTATTTAGATGAAGGCATTATAGAAATTCAGCTTAGATCCAGGGCAAATCTGAAGGACTTCATAAAATGTGGTTGGCCTATTTCTTGTTGTGATTACACATTTATTACTTTTTTCCCAGACTACTCTTAGTTTTGTTTGTTTAGGCAAATGAGCCCTCTTATTTCTACATGAGGTTTTATTTCAGCTGTTCAGTACACCGCTAGCCAATACGAAATCCAGGTCCACATAAGGACTTGGTGAAGAAAATTATTCAAGTAATAAGTCCATTCACACCTTCGGTGAATAATGGTTAGATATCAAAACTCAAAGCACTGATATCCTCTGGTTATGAATATTGTGCAAAATACCCAAATAGAATATGAGAAAAAGAAAATACTAAAAATAAATATTTGAATTATTTGCATATGCCTGACAAAGAACAGAATTTAATGGCTATTTCCCATTTAGAAATACAAATGTTTTCCCATAACAGTTTCTGAACTCATGGCAGCCCTGTATATTGACAGTATTTGTTGCTGGTACATTCAGATTTTATACATCTATGAGCACACGAAATGAAAGGTATTTCATCCTGCACAAGTGGAAAATATGCCTATTGCAACTTACCAATTTGTTAGTGAAACTAACAATTCACTAGGGTTAGAAATGTCAGAAGGTTGCAAATATGTGGGAGGGGATGCTATTTATGGTAAAACAAAACATAATTTCAAAGAGTAAAATGATAGCAGTAATAATAATAACAATAATAATAGGAATAGTAATAATAGTAATTTAATCTGAGTGTCAGTGAAAATGTCTTGGCGTAGAATATTAACCTACAGTTAGTTTCAGAAACAATATTTTCTGGCATATTTTAAAAACAGATAAGAGAAGGAAAGACATTGTTAAATACAAGATAGCAAATATTCAGTAAATACTACTTTGGGGAAAAGTTCTTTGTATGAAGAAATCATTAGATCATTTTCATCACTGAATTTCACTTTTCTAAAAACAAAGATCTATCAGGATGATTCCTGCAAATACTGAAATCAAGAGGCTGCAAGAAATTAACATATTTCAGATGTATTTTTTGACACATGCTTTCCAAGCTGATGTAAGAAACTGTGGGAGATGGACTGGAACGTGACAGTTCCAGTGTAACTGTCAGGATCTAACCAAAAACCACAGTGAAGAACACTAATGGCTGTGAACCACGTTCCTCAGAACAGCTTCAACCAGTCTGCACTAATAACAGAGCGTGTACCCCTCGCTGATGACGCTGTGCTTAATTTATAGAGCATCCACCACATGCAATAGGTTACTGCTATCACCTGCAATAGTGAAATCAAAACATCCAGGCTGACATAGACAGATTTGTATCCCCACCTCCCCGCTTTATAAATAGCAGCCAAAAGAGCTATAAGCAGCTGTCAACATGAATCTTATTCATCTGTCCAACAGCTAGCACTTTTCATGCCACTGAATATCTAAATGGGCAGGTTCTGCTCCTATGAAGCATTTAAAGGAATTTAAAGAGGTTGTCATTCTGACACTTTAGATCAGAACATACCTGTTATTTATACTGTGTGCATTAGTGCTTGTGCTTGTGTGTGTATTTTAGCTCTATATAAACACAGGCAGACTTTTTACCTCACTCAGCTTTTCCTGAGTTTCTGTTAAGTGAATGGATTATTAACTTCTCTCTGGAAGACTTTGTGGGCCAGATTCTCTCAGTAGAAAAAAATAATTATGACCAACTTACAAATAAAGAAAATTGAGATTTAAGGAATAAATGTCTATGGACTATAAACTAATGCCTTCTAACATCACCTGTCTCAATACTTAGTTAGAAAGAGGTAGGACAGAGGTGTTGTAACCTTATTTTAATTATTCACATATTAAAGAGATGTGGAGTGGGAAGACCAAGTTCTCCAATCACGAAGGTCTCAATTCTGTTTCTGCTGAAATCAAAGTGACTAGAAGTAAAAGGGTAGAAGAACAGGGGAACTCATAAAAAGTGCAAAATTGTGTATTTACATATTGAAGTTTTTTTTTTCCCTATGGAAAAATTAATATAATCAGGAGTCCCAACATATCCAATACCTGATATGTAGTTAAGGATATTGCATTCACAATAGACTGGTTATTTCAATAAATGGATTGCCACAATCTTTTCTGCTGTGTAAGGGAGTCAGTGCACAACTGCTTCCTTCTTCTTTCCCCACACCATGCCAGCTGTGACCAATTATTCCATTATCTTTCAGATGTTTTTCAACACCTCACAGAATAATCTTCTCCATAAATTTATCAGACACTGAAGTGAGACTTCAGTGACAGGCCTGTGGTTTCCAGGTTTTCCCCTCTTGTTCTCTTTGAAAATCAGGTTGACACTGTCCAGCTTTCATTCAGCTGGGACTTTTTGTTCTTAAGCAGCAAGACTGCTGAAAAATTATCGAAGGAAGTTTTGTGTTGACAACATCTAGCACTTTGAGGATCCTTCGACAAATATCATCAGACCCCATAGATCTTTAGGGATCTAGCTGTGGAAGACAGAGGCAAAAAATGTGTTAAATACCTCTGCCTTGTTAATGTCCCTGGTTGTGAGATGACCATCCTCATCCTATAATGGATTAAATGTTATTTTTACTGTTTACTGCCATTATTTTATTGGAAAAAACTCTTGATTTTCCCCCACAATTCTGTCAGCTTCAACTTGAGTTTTAGCCACATGAATTTTCTTCCTACAGTGGTAAGCAGCATCTCCATATTCTTTTCATGTCACCATACTTTGCTTCCACCAATTGACTCACCTGGAACATGTACTGTTACCAGAATTCTTGGATAGCTGTAACAGAAATAAAATCACAGTATTTGCCTGTCACCACAGCCAGAAAACAATATTCTTACCGTCCAGTACTTATAGTACTATCAGTGCAGCTCCCTTTTTTTGTCTTTATGTGCATGGCTAAATTATTTCATGTTTTTTCTTGCTCTGAAAGATGAAATGTAGCATGCTGTTTGATGTGGTACAAGTACTTAATTGGCAGGCATGGAATTGTACTAGCTTTTTGGTAAATTTAACTGAAATTTTCCTCTGTAGTGGTGCTAGCATTTTAAAGGGAATTTTAAGACAAACTGCAGTCAGCCATAGATTGTCTGGTTATAGAACTACACTGGTAGGAGCGTGTCAGGGACCAAGAATTAAATGCTAGACTGTAAGCAGCTGCATGTCGCAGGAACTCAGTGTAGATGTAGGATCTAAGAACAATCTTGTTTCCTTTGATAACACGAAGAAAAGATTGATGATTAGATGTCTCAAGCCTTCACTTACAGTTGTTATCGCAGTGTAAAAATTAAGGTTATCCTCAAAGACGTATTTAAACCTTTTTAAAGTGTGATTAGTCATCCTTTGAATGTAATGCAGTTAATCATTTGCTTAAAGGCAGATACATGCCTTAAATGCCTTGAAACAATAGGAAGCTAATTAAATTGATTCAAAGTTTATTAGTTAAATAAATTGAACAGAATCACTTAAAAAGCATTGATCATAGTAGCAGGATGACTGATTGGCTCTGTCTTGGTGCACCAAATGAGACTCAGGCAGAAAATTGTGTGCTGTGGATAGGGGTAAAACAAAGATGCCCACACTGTTAGTCACGAAAGTGAACTCACCACCCACTCCTACAAGATTTCTTCCTCTTTCTATAAGAGTGTCCATATGGTGGACTTCGTATTTGAATACAGAGAAGATCTACAGATTTTCTACTTCTCTTGAAAGTAAATGAGAGATCAGTAAACTGCATGCCACAAATGAAACCCAGGAGCAGATAAAAGGTCTTGGTGCCTTTCACTTGTTACTGCATGCAAATTCTCATCATAGAGGAGAAACTGTAGAGCCACATGTGTGATACAGGTGTCAAAATAGTATGACTTATTTTCAAGGCACAGGAATTACCAGTTTTGAAGAGAGATGGAATAATCTGAAAGCGGGTGTGATGAAACAATCAGATGATATGCAAAGGGGCAAGATGTCTTAGAAATAGTTTTCAGTAGTGGGGGCTGAACCAATAACTTCTGGAAGAATATTCAGATTGGATAAAATGTGAGTGTGATGTAAATTTAAAAAGAATATCAGAAACACCTAAAACATTGTAAAATGCTGCTGTTACTATTCCAGATGACTCCTGTGTTGGGATTACATGGCAAGGTTCTGGCAGTGGCGTCTACAGGGCTGGCTTCAGTGACAAACTGCCAGAAGCTTCTGCAGCTCCAAAATGGACCCACTGCTGGCCAAGGCCAAGGTCATCAGCAACAGTGGTAGCACCTCTGAGATAACAGATTTAAGAAGAGGAAAACACTGCTATGCAATTGCAGCTGAAGGGAGAAGTAAGAATATGTGAGAAACAGCCCTGCAGACACCAAGGCTGGTGAAGAAGGAAGAGCAGAAGGTGCTCAAGGCACCAAGGAGAGATTCCCCTGAAGACCATGGGGAAGACTGTGGTGTGACACGCTGTCTTCCTGCAGCCCATGGAAGCCAACGACAGAGCAGATATTTACATGCAGTCTGTGGAGGAGTAGTACTCCATGCAGGAGTAGGCGGTTGTCCCAGGGAGACAGTGACCCTTTGGGAATTTCATGCTGGAGCAGGCTCCTGGCAGGTGTATGGACCCATGAAGAGACAACCCCACACTGGAGCAGGTGTACTGTCAGGATTTGTGACCATGCCAGGCCACTCTGGAGCGGCCTGTTTCTGAAGGACTGCGCTCTATGGGAGGGAACCCACTTTGGAGCATTTTGTGAAGAACTGCAGACCATGCGAAGGAGAACATGAACTTCAAATTATAGAAATTCATGGAGGACTGTCTCCTGTGGAAGGAATCTGCTGGAACAGGGGTAACATGCGAGGTGTCCTCCCTCTGAGGAGGAAGAAGGAGAAGAAACAAGAAGTGATGAACTAACCAAAATCCCCATTCCCCATCCCCCTGAGCCAGAGGGAGAGAGGAGGGAAAGAAAATTTAGGCTAAAATTTAACCAGGAAGAAGGGAGCAGTGGGCAGAAGGTGTTTCCAGGAGTTGGCTTTAGTTCTCATCCCCCCATTCTGATTTGGTTTGCAATAAATTAAACTGATTTCCCTGCATTTTGCCCATGACAATAGCAGGTGAGAGATTTCTCCCTGTCCTCATCTCAACCCACAAGCCTTTAGTTATATTTTCTCTCCCTTGTCCAGCTGAGGAAGGGAGTGGCACAGTGGCTTCGTTAGGCACTGGGTATCCAGCCAGGGTCAAACCACTACATATATGCAAATATGTCATATTGTTACAGTTTCTTTAATTATTCCCTACTGATAATTATTTAGTCTGAAGGGAGCATACAAGAGTTTAAAATTTTCGTAGAAACTGTGAAATCCATTTTCTACTAACTTCATAGTTACCTTCTGCCAGATGGATTTTTCACTGTTGCTGCACACATTGACAAGTGAAAACTTTGTCATTTCCTAGAAGTGCTGATATGAGCCCTCATACTTAGTCTGAAACTTGTGTGGGAATTTGCTTTTCTTGCATCTCTTGACTCAATTTCTTGCCTACCACAATAATGAAAAAGACAACATCTACAAAATATATACTACAATACAGATAATGTTTAGCATTCCTGTGACAACATTCTAAATTTCCATGTTTTTCTAGACTCTATTACAGTGAAATAATGGACTGCCACTTCTTCTTAGAGTCAGAGAGCCCTGAGCCCCAGAATGCACATTAAACCACCTAACAAGCTGGTACTCAGGGCATTCAGTGGGCATGTGGGAGTCCCCAGTTAAGATTGCTTGTTCTGCAGTCACCTGAATAAGACAGCATAGGTTACTACATACTATACCCCACACTTCCCTGGTAAAATACTAAGGTATTATCCCGTGGACCAATAAAAGTAGTGTCAAAAGTGAATTATCTCAAATAAGGATGATTAAGAGAAACTTTTACAACTCTTGAGGACTAAAGAATAACCTGAACTTGACAGAGCAGTGACCTGTATTTCCATCCTTCTGTCTTCTCAGCAAGAACTTTGTAAATGTCTTCATAGTCCAAAATGTACTTTTTACAGTAATATATTTCATTAAAACATTTCTATGTCAATCCAGCATTTAATAAGTATAACACAGCTGTGTTTCATCAGCAGGTATTCAAGAACCTACTAACTGTTATATTCAATTATATTTCTGAGATAATTGCAGAAATTGGAGAGATATTGTAAACACACTGTTGTACTTCCACTAGGAGCTTCCCCAGCCCATGCCAGAATAGATCTCAGTACAGTAAATTTTGGTGAAAAAATGTGCAATGCTTTAGTTCAGTCAGACTTACCTCTTATTTTGTCAATTCGTCAAGAAAATATCAGTAATATAATTGGGACAGTTGGAGAACAGAAGTTCCTGTAGATGAAGAGTTTAGCTTCTCTTTTCTATGAAATGTGACTATGTCTGTCATAGAAATATTTGCAGTCATTAACAATCTCACCACACTAAAATGAAAACTTTCTGTGAAGTTTTAACAAAGTGCCTTACTTTGTCTATTTATTTGTTTCATAAAATCATGCAGCATGATAATATTTCAAAATTAGTTCAATGCTAAATTTGGCATCCCCAAAAACATGTTCCAAACTAGTTTTCAAATGCAGAAAGAGCAAAACAACTGATAAATTTCAATTACCTACAAATAGATGAGCTCTGGTGAAGTGTGCAAAGAATAGAAAATTTCAAGTCTTTAAATTCGTTAAATTGGCTAAACAATTAAAACAGATCTGTTGATACATAACAAGAAAAAATTATTTGAAATTAGGATCTCACAAAAAGAACCCTATTAAGACTTACAAGTGCAATAGAATCAGAGAGTACAATAGAATCAGGATTTTATATGCAAAATATAAACAATCAAGATGTGCTCCATAGTTCATAGAAAGATGAGTCTCCTGTTGAACACAGTTGCAAAAAAAAAAATGGTTTTACTGCATTAGATTTGTCTTCTCAGGCTAAAGAAAAAAATTTCAATAGCCTTAGATATTATTAGTTACTTTTAAATTTTTTATCTCAGTTATGGTATTTTCTTTTTTAAAAAAAATAAGGGTACACTTGTATTAATTTAAAAAATCTCAAACAGCTGCCTTCAAAAAAACCAAACAAACCAGTTTACATGATACAAGTTTGTTGTGGAAAAATATAAAGCATTGATAAAAAAGAGAAAAGGTTATCCAAAGCCATTGTGTATATTCAACTGTCCTTGCCAATTCTTATGTGAATTACACCAATTCTAGAACATTCCAGGTACCTTCTTGGACTCCATTGCTTATTGTTAACTTAATCTTAAGAAGATAATGAGATTCCCACTTTTGCCAGTGCAATGCAGCATACATCTGAAGAAGAAAGAACATGCAGCCATGACTTACATTCCTCAAAGGAGCAAAGTAAGTAGAATTTAACCTTTAAATTAAACTATTAAAAGCAAGTAACAATTATTAACTTCCCAACTTTTATCACTTCATTTCCAGAGTTTTTCTGCATTTCATTTAAACTTTTTATGTCCTTAGTCATATTCTGTAAACTTTCCTACAGAATAAAAGCTCAAATGTGATTTATAATTGCATCTTTCAAGTCTCTGAACCTCTAGGTGGGTGTTGGGGTAGTGATGTCCCTCACTGCAAGCAAAAAGCAAATTAAGGACCACTTTTAATGAAGCTGAATAGCCACAAGTCTAGGGGTCTAATGAGATGCATCCCAAAGCAAATGGCTGATTTTGTCTCCAGGCCATTTTTATTTTCACTGTCCATAGTATTTGAAAGGTCATGGTGGTCAGGCAATATCCCTGGATATTGAGAAAAAATAAATATCATTCCTATTTTTGCAAAGAGGATGAAGGAACATCCTGTGAACTACAAACTAGAGGACTCTCTTCTGTGCCTGGAAGGTCATGGAGCAGGTCCTCACGAAAGCAATGTTAAGGCTCATTTATGACAAGGAGGTGATCCAAGACCTCCAACACATCTTTGCTGAGGGCCAACCATGCCTGCTCAATGTGGTGTCCTGCTGTTATGGAGTGACAGTCCATATTACTGGTTGACAAGAAAAGATGAGCCATGTCATCTACCTAAACTTCAGTAAGGCCTTTAACATGGCCCCATGCAGCATCCTTATTTTCAAATTAAAAAGACATGGCTCTGAAGGGTGGACTATTCAGTGGCTAGTGAACTAGATGGATGAATGGATGGAACTAGAGGGTTGCGGTCAGTGGCTCTATGGCTAGGAGGAGGCTGGTGACAAGTGATGCCCCTCAGGGCTCTGTCTTGGCACTGATGCTCTTTAATATCCTTAGCAATGACAGTGAGATCAGGAAAATCAACCACATAATAGGCTGAAGCACAAGAAAGGTGGCCCGCAGGTCAAGGGAGATGATTTTCCCTCCCTACTCTGCCCTTGTGAAACCCCACCTGGAGTACTCTGTCCAGTACTGCATTTCTCACTTGATATTCTTTTATCAATTTGTTATGTCCTTTCAAAATCCTGTTTGTGTGCATGGGAAAACTGTGTTTCACAAAGTATTACTTTTGTTTTGACATTTTCTCTGCTAGCAGTATAATGATCAACAGAAACAAGCATTTTTTTTATATTTCCATTTCCACTGAAGGTGATTAAAAACTAATTGTCTGTCATTTTGTGTAACTGTGGTTTTATGTGTTGAAAATGTTCATGACAACATAAAAAATGGTTTTGATAAAAGCATAATATTTTTGAAACTCAGAGAGTGATCAAAAGTGAAGATGGAAAGAAAAGAAATTCAAAACAGCAATGCAATTTTATATGAATATTTGACTATAAAGTTTTCCAATTCAGTCTGAGCTTCACCTTATTTTAGAACAAGTTCACAAGCATTTTGTTTAGAGTGTGTGACCTGGTCTCATTAGTTATGAAGAAAATTCAAATGGTTCAGAAGTTGGATGCTTCAGTAAGTTAACTAAATCACTTGAGACAAGGACATGCAGGTAGTATTCTCCCGGGTAAAGAGCATTTTCGAGCCTGTCAGAAGCCTTTTTACTTCCAAAATAACAGGCAGATTATTGCTGCTCTTTTTCATGTAATAAGGATGATGTACTGGACATAATGGCGTGCTGAAAGTGTGTTACTCAAAACACTGAGACAGAAAAAGGTTGTCAGGTGTTAGCACTTCTATTTTAAGGAAATATTTTCATGGGGAGGCAGTATTTTTTGAGACAAAAAGACTAGGAGAACAGAAAAGTAAAGCACATTCTAAAATTTTTCTTTCCTCATATCATGATTGGGAAATATTCCATTGAACTTTTAGAGTCAAGTAATACAGTGTGCATACATACAGCTTTTGTGGACTTTTAGGAGTAGAAGAGAGGGCATGTAGAACTTCAATACAGATAAACCCTTAAATTGTGGATCCAGAGAAATTTCTGTAGTTCATTATAGGGTATCCATTAAAAATGGAGAAAAAAACTCCAAATGTATTCAGAATTTCCTTCATCCAGTGTTTGCTAAGAGCTGGTTCAGAAGCATCATAGGAAGCCCACAAAATGATTTTGTGAAAAGTTCATAACCAAACCCATGCATGTATACTTCCCCATGGGCATCCATCTACTGCATCTGGGCAGAATCAAACTAGTAAACAAATATTCAAAGTTATACCTAAATTTTGAGCAATTCTGTGTGAAAGCCAGTCGTGTAAATGAATACAATGGTTTTGGAAACCACTGCCAGTGGTTACAACATGGTGAGGTGGTATCTTCAGATATATACATATATCAATCATACAATTTAGAGGTGTAGAACAAATACTGATATAATTCCCTCTCCTGACCCTAATAATTCTTCAGCTCTACTGCCTAATCTAAGCTATGGTATCCATGTCCAAGTCCTCTTGAATAAAGAAGTTACCATGTTTTCTCTCAGCAGTAAGGTTAATTTATACAGAAAAGTACTTCAGAAATTCTTGAGTGAAAATTAAAAAAAAAGCAGAAGATCAGGGACCACAAAGGCATTTAAACTGAATTTTAATACCTAATTCTGTCCTGTTTCAGTATTTACCTCTGTAGCAAAATATTAGGGTGCAATTAAAAAATGAACATGAGTTACCACTTTTAAACAGAAATAAGAATCCCAGCTACAGGGGCAGTTGACTGCAACTTTTCTTTTGATACTATTCCCCTGAGTCTGTAACAGTGTAATTGAAAAAAAAATGACAACTAAAAGAATCCAGACCAAATTTCATCTTCAGTTTGTTTTCTCTTATTTTTGGCATTTCAGTTTACCCTTCAAAAAGCAAGTGAGATCACTGTTGGGGAAATAGCGTTTTGTCTTTTCTTTTAAAATTTATGAAGCTTTCCTTGGGGTAAATTTAGCAAACTTTTTTCTCAAAATAAGACACTTATTTGAGAAAATAATTTATTTAATGAAGGGGGAGTGTTCTTGTTCTTTTTCTTCATAGGCAGGAATCAGATATTAATCTAAGTTGAATTCTGTGGTGATCCTTAAGTGATTAAGATATTAAAATTTGCTTAATAAGCAGCTTGACATGCCCCTGCTTTTAGGTGGCCAGATGCTTCTTAAGTTATAGCAAAGTGTCATGTTTTCCACGGTATGAATTTGGTCATGTGAATATAGTAAGAGGTGGTTGGTTGCTGTAGTTCACGTTGACCCACTACACATGGGTGCAGCCTCATTTCGAGTTTTGGGTGCCACAGTAGAAGGACATCAAGGTCTTAGCATCCAAAGTAGGGCTACCAAGATGGTGAAGGGTCTTGAGGAGAACCCATACAAGGAGGGCTGAGGTCAATTTGTCTCTTCAACCTGGAGGAGACTGAGGAGAAACCTCACTGCAGTCTACAATTTGCTTGTGAGGGCAGGAGGAGGGGCAGACACTGATCTCTGTGATGACAAGTGACAGCACCCAAGGGAATGGCCTGAAGTTGTCTCAGGGAAGGTTTAGATTGGATATGAGGACAAAATTTTTCACCTTGAGTGTGGTTGGACACTGGAACAGGCTCCCTAGGGAAGTGGTCACAGCACCAAGCCTAAGAGAGTTCAAGAAATGCTTGGACAATCCTCTCAGGCACATGGTGTGACTCTTGGGGTATCCTGTGCAGGGCCAGGAGCTGGACTCTATGATCCTACGATTCTAAGAGGTCATGTGTATATGTATTTGCCGTAAAGCCACACATTGAAAGACCCGATTTAGAAAGCATTTCCTGGGTATAAAAAGATAAAAATAGGTTTCCATAAAATAAATATCTTTTCTTTCTTCTCATTAAATTATACTGCTTTCTCCTTTCTCTTTCTGTTTTTTTCTTTCTCTTTTATGTCTATCATATGGGCAAGAATTATCCCAACACATAGGAAAAAAAAAGGGATTTGGGATACTACAGCAACCCTGGAATCAAAAAACAATATGATACTTTTTGGCGGTGCACATATTTGAGATTTCCATTCATCATAGTAGCAGCATTCCAGAAACACCAGCTTGCTAGCAAATGTTGGCAAACAGTTCCACTCCAAAGCTGTTCCACTCAAACTATACAGTAAGTAAATTTGCCTTGACATGCCAGAATTTTGATTTTCTTTGCACATTTTATCTATGCATTGGTACAACAAAACTGCATGGGGTGTTTAAATTTTAAAACATACTATACTAATCTTTCAAAAATTTTCATTAACTTCCATACTGTAAATTAATACTTTCATACAGTTAAAAATACTGCAGTGAAATGGACTTTCAGCATATGATGCAGTGTCCTGCAGAGTATCAGCAGTAGAAAATGTGTCCTTAATAACATGTACATTAAACTTATAGGATTACAGTATTTGCTTTGAAAATTTAGTTCTATACCTGTCAACCTTTCAACTAGAACAATGCAATTTCTGTAGAGGATGCTCTTTGTCTTATTTTAGAAGGACAAGAACTATACAGATTTAGATATCCAGAAGAATTGCAGTGAGCCTGTGTTTCTATTTCATTTGGGGACTGCAGAATCTGTTGGTAAGTATCTATTCTGTGTGCCATTATAAAATCTACTTTAATCCTAACATTTTACCATACATTTAATTGCTATTTCATTTAGGGTAATTTCCTACAGAAAGGGTCTATAAAATTTAACAGGCAATGATAACTCTCTTACTTTCAGTTAACCAAGACATGAAATTTGAATTTAATTCATGTTATATAGTTAATTGTCCTTGAAAGTGAAGAAAGAAAGGCAAGACACTGGGAAAAAGATTTTAAGATAGTATGACTTCATTGTATTTCACATTTGGGAGATATCAGTCTATAAAACAGTCAGTGTAGGTCATTCCTCCTGCATAGCTTTGCCTAGACAGGAATGTCATGATTCAGTTACAAGAAGCTTTGTAGAGGTGGTAGGAGCAAGGACACTGTATAGAAGAGGAATTTAAAAGCAGGTCATGAAGAGATGGTATGAGGAAAGCCAAAATTCAGCTGGAATTTAAACTTGAAAGTGACAATGTGGGCAACAAGAAGGTCTTCTACCATTGCATAATTTCAAACATTTAAGGGAAATGGAAGCCTATTGCTCAATGAGGATGGTGATTTAATGGCTGGGGATACAGACTAGATTGAGGTATACAGTGTCTTCCTTGCCTGAGGTTTTTCAGACAAGATCTCACAGGTGTCTGTGAGCAGATGAAGAATTCAAGGAGGGGGATGACCACATGTGGATGAGAATTGAATCAGGGGTTATTGGAGAGATTTCAGTCCATACAAGACACCCATGGTTAACTCCAAGAAGTACAGCCAATTTTTTATTGGCTGTATTTACAAGGTCTCAATCTATCATCTTCAAAAGTGTTTGAAGACTGGAGAGACCACTAACAAATGAAGAGAGGTAAATCCTGTAGCCATTCTCAAAATGGTACAATGGTGGTTCGAGAAACAAGAGTCCTATCAGTCTCATTTAAGTCCTTGGAAGAATCTCAGAGAAAGTATCATTCAGACATCATTCTTGTCCTTCAGCAAGAAAAAAAAAAATCTTAAAGGGGTTGTTTTTTAAGAGCAATTATAATAGCAGTAAAAGTTATTTGGTTCTCACATAAATGACAGATGACTTTCCCATAGTTCTCATTGGCATGCTAAGGAGGACACCAAAATAAAATTATTCAATTGTTTTACTTATAAACCTAAAAGATGCTTGTGGTTTTGGTGCCACAAGCATCTTGCTAGTCACCTACTTCATTAGAGAGCAGCAGATGGATTCGCCCCTTGGGAGGTCCTTCACTCTTAAAAAAATTACTGAAATTTTTCACAGAATTTTTTTAACCCAAATGCAAGGCAAGAATTTTTGATTATGCAAATAAATGAAATTATGAATTCCTCTACGTTCTTGAAAGGAAAAAAATAAATAATTTTCTTTGTCTTTCAATTTACCCTGAACTTAGTGCATAACAAATAGGCAAAATAAAGTCTGAATATTCGATTTAGTCAATTGCAGGTTTTTTTCCAACTAAAACTTTTTTTGCTTGCATGTTTGTTTTTATGCACTGTGTAAAAAATTGGATTTCAGCTACAGCTTTACTTTTTTTCTTATAAGAAGATTCATTTCTGCCTGTGTTGTAATTTTTGGTAAAATTTTAAAAGATTTTTTTTAAAATGCATCTCAAAATTTAAGTTTAATTCTCCCTAACTTTTCTTCTCATGAGCTACAGCATTCTTTCCCACCAGATTAAAACAAAAAAAAAAAAGTCGTTTTTTAAACAGTTGTAACCAAATAAAACAAGAAATGTTTGCTGCAAAAAAAGTCTGAAAATATATGAAAAATACAAGTAACAAAGACTCTTCTATCTGTTCTATTTTGTCAATGTCCTTGAAGAGCTTATTCCATTCATTGGCTTTACACTTGATCAATGTATCAAAGCTAAACATCATTAATGTACTATGACAGTTAATTCCAGACCACTTTGTTTTTCCTCCCTTGACCTTACCTAAGTTTCTGACTTCTTCTCTGATGTTCAAATGTACAAGAAAATATACCAGTGGATAACAGAATATACAAGGTTGCATGTAGACACTCCTACAGCTATCCCACTTTCAGCTCAGAAATTACACTGTTTTGCCTGTTCTGTCTCCGTATTCCTTCTTGTTTCATTAATGACAGTGAACAGGTGCCACACTCTCTGTAAAACAGCTTTCACCTGGATGGAACAATAGAGCTTTAACCACTGATAAATAACTTAGGAGATTAAACCAAGCTTCAAGCAGCATAAGCCCATTGAACAAGTCGATTGCATGAATATAATGAGATTTTGTGTAACAGTTATAGGTCAGAAAATGACAGCCATGAGAATAATTTTAAAACCATGAGAGTTCAAGTAATAGCTTTTCATCAATGGGGAAAATAATCTGGTGTTTTATAAGGCAGTAACAGCATTTTAACACTGATTTCCAAGCATTTGATGTGTCCTGCATATTTTCCAAATTAATTGAATTTATAATGCCAAATTATAGCACAAATTTAATTTAAAACTGTTGTAAAAAAAGACACAGAGCTAAGAAATTATTAAGCACATGAGAATAGTATTGACTGGACAGTTTCACACCATGTCAGATTTTTAATATTGGGCTGAGACCCCAAGAATTAAGACATCTGTAATTCATCAGTGACAAAACTAAATAAGAAGATAGGTACCAGCTGCCCTCTGATCAGAGAGAAGAAAACTGTTTCACTAGCAGAGCTCCAGTAAGAAACTTGCTCTTCAGATTTGAGAGCTGTGACAAAGAAAAGCTCTCCAAGAGTGAGAGCTCGCTGCTATTAACCTTGTTGGCCTGAAACAAGCAGGAAATGATAAAAAATGTCAAGCTGCTCCAGTCAGGGGAGGCAAATCAATTGCAACGATCATACAGAAATCATGTTTTTAACAATGTCACTTCATTGTGTGCCTGTGATAGTATGAGTACGAGGAAAAGAAAATCCGTGGAGGCTGAGTAGATCTGAGAAGCATGGAATAAAATCTCTAAAGAGGACGCCACAAGTGTCACCATTCTGTGGGCATCCAAAAGAGCTACAGATGAGTGAAAACTCATACAAAATGGAAATGTCTGATATTTTTCTGCATATAAGTTTTTTCATTAGCTAATAGCATGGGTATTTGGTGAAGCTCAAAAAGCAGGGGAAGAATAATCCTTGGACTTAGTAGAAATTCAGTGCTCATAGTTAATTGTTTCTCTGTTATTTTCAATCAAAAATATGTTTTAAGACCAGTAGATTGCAGGAAATTTTCCTGCTTCATTGCCCTCTCTGTTCCTCTGTGTTGCCCACAAATTATATAGTGTTGGAACCCAGGACATCTCTCTGGCTGTGCTGGATGGCTCCTTTCAGGGGGCTCAGAGACCTTGGCACAGAGCCCAAGACCCCTGTGCCTTTGATTTTGACCCATGGAAAAAAATTACCAACCTTATATGAGGAATTACAAGCCATGAAAGTTTAAGTAGAGTGATAGTTAGTTTATCACAGGGTGAAAAGTAGCATTTTGGGGTTTTTAGAATGGGGACTTGGGGTCCCAAGATACAGGAATTTGGGCATACCTTATCCTTCTTTGTCCTTCTTCCTAGCCTATATCTTCTGGGTGATGGTGGTACTTTTGGATTGGTTTAGAGTAGGAACACAGTGTCTAACATAGGTCATAGGTATTGGAAAATAATTGTAAATAATGTACACATAGCTTTTAGTATAAAAGATAACTCCGCCTCTGAAGGCGGTCAGTGTGCCTCAACCCAACCTGCCAGACAGACCTCATCAGGTTGGAGAAAGACTGTAATAGATAAGAAATAATAAGCAACCTTGAGAATAAGAACAAAAGAATCCTGACTCCCTCTTCGGCTGCCGGGCTGGGAAAAGAAACTCTCTAACACATCTCAGGGTCATCATGACCAGCAGAGACCCCTGAGAATACAGAGCACATCTCAGACTCTGCACATCACTCAGGAGAATACCTCTTTTCTCTTAGGAGGGTCAATTTTCCCAGCTCATTTGGATTGAGAAAAAAATGAAATTATGTTGTTTTCCATTGAGATATTTCTGTTTAGTGTCTTATGGAAACGGGAGCCTCTGTGTGAAAGGATTGTGTGACACAAACCTATCATTCTGGAAAAATAGTGTATCTTCTGTGGGATTCCTCTGTGATATAAGAAAACGCATGTAAAAGGTTTTGACAGATGGCTGCTATTTAATTTGAGATTCCTGCAGAATAACTTGCAGATATGCACTGTATTCTTCTCTTTGATGATGGTCACAGAAAGCTGTGCTCTAAACACAAAGTACTGAATAATGTTACTATGAATCTTTTGTGTTCAAAATCATTAGGAAATTTTAACAATTTGAGCTTTAAACTTGCTTTCATATAATTCCTGTGTCATAGAAAACGTGAATAATAATTCTTCACTTTATGTGGGTGTTCTGAAGATGAGTTCTGGAAAGGAATAAGAGCATTGATGTTGAAGCACTTGAGGAAGAGTTGTTATAAAAGAAACCAAGCCAAACACCACAAAATCCCAGACTCAGTTATGTTATATTTTGAGATTGTTTATATAAAGCAAAGTAATATGTGAAAAGGACATGAAGGGAATAAACAGAAGTTCTAAAAAATAATTTCTCTGTGAATGATAGAATGACATTATTATTGAATTGATCATAAAAATATATCACTATTGTGAAAATACATGCAAAAAAATACATGGAATTATGTTGAATTTTCTCTTTTGAGTTCCTGATTGTTGGCATTCTAACAACTTACTTTTCTTTTTAAATCTGTATTAGAAGATAACTGAAGATATATGTCAAAGTAATGCAGAAAATAATAGCGGCTATTTTTTTAATAAGTGGGTTATTATTTCAAGTAATTATAAAAAGTGTTGCCACTGTTCAGTATTTTGTATACCTTTATAAAAGATTTCAAACAAAAATGGAGTTCATTTATAAAGTAGAAATACACAGAAAAGCCTTAAGTCACCCACTGCAAGCACTAAGCTTAATTTTACATGCTTGGTTATTCAGGTATCCAAAGGATACTTTAATATTCATTCAGGAGTAATTTATTCAGTTAGACATTAACTTAATGATCAGTAAGCTAAAATCGTTGTACAGACTGTTAACAGACATTTGAGGTAGAAGAATAAAGCAATGAAGCAAATCAAACCAATAATCTGTGACAAGTTCAGCTCCTTAAAGCGACAAAAAAGACAAAGTGGTTTGGACAAAACACTTGAAATACCAAGTCTGCCATTATTATTCCTGATGTGCCATGTGCGGTCACTACAAAAAGGCAGAAGTAATCTCTATATTTAGATTCTAAATCTAGCAGAGCAGTTACTCCTAAGTACAGGTATGAATGGTTTATCACAGGACAACTTAATGGTTGATATTAGAAGGGACCTCTGAAGATCCCCTGGTCCAATACCTCTGCTCAAGAAGGACCTTTACAACCAGTTGCCCAGATACATTTCCAGATTTCTTTTGAATGTGTTCAAAGTAGGAGACTCCATAAAGTAGGAGACTCCCAGGGCAATCTGTTCCAGTGCTTGGTCAGTCTCACATCAAGCAGGCATAACCAAAACTACTGTTCTATTGAAACACCATATAAACAAATATTTCCCAAACATAAAATCAGAAAGACAGTGTAGACATGTAATAAAACATTATGTTTATACAATTTTACATATACATGCAAAATATGTGAAATTTTGGGCAAAACTGCATAAGTTTAACAGTATAGCTTGTACCATGGTGCTGATATGGATGAGGTTACTGGTGAAAATGAAGAAATCAGAGAAATTCAATGGTAACACGTGAAATTAGAGTAAGAGAATGGCCCACAATGAGAAAATGTCATTTTCTAACTACTTAGAAAAGTCTTATACAAATAGAAGAGGATGTTTTAAACTGAAAAAGTCTAAAGAGACCTTATGAGTCTACAAAGTCTTTAAAAGGAATTATAGACTAATATACACTAAGGAGCACGCACAGTGATTAACAATGGAGACAGCCTCTGTGACTGTTTGGACACTTATGTACTAGAACAAACTGCCATGGGAGAACATGAAATCATCTTTGTATGGGATAATAAAACCTAAACAGAATCTCATGTATTACTGAGGGGTGCAGAATGAATTTTTTTCCCAGATAAAAAACAAGACAGTGACCACTCAGGCATTTTTATTGCAGAATTATTCTATGTGCTTTACACAACTCTCTTCCACACCCTTAAAACAAGCAACTACACAAATGAGTCCCTTCATTTCCAGCTTGGTTTATACTTTAAAAAGGGCACTGTTTTTCAGAAGCTTTGATTATTATTATTCCAGAATTTTCCTTATGTATTTTGTGGCTTATATGAGACAAGATGATGAACTGAGTTGAAAATGTTTCTCTTTTTTTCATGAGATCATGCTGACAACAGAATTACTCTAGAAACTAAATAAAAAAGGGAAATTTTTAATATATCATTGGAATTAGTAGATATAAAATTCTTCTGCAAGCATTTAAAAATATTTTTCATTAACAATTGAAAAAATCCCTTTACTCTCATTAATTTTTTATCTGTAGAAACACAGCAATATAAAAATATAAAAATAACACTTAAGAAAATGTTTGTGAAAGAAAGAGAAAGAAAGGTTTAGAGTAGAAAGACACCACCATGCGTTGATTGAGACAAGACCTGATAGCTGCAATTTTGAGTCCTTTGGTTGAACTGATGGTTGCTCTCTTGATCCGTTGGGGTGGGGGAAAGCCCATGAATCACAAATTTTAGTGGGTTAATATTAGCTCAGATTCAGGTGGAATGCCCAGGTACTTCTCCTGCAGTGGGTAGAGGTTTGCAACATCGTGGATCTGTTGCAACACTGTGGATCATGTACAGTCCTCTGGTGGAAGGCCCCAGAAATTATTCTGGGGCACTTTGAGAGAGATCTTTGGTGGTTCATGACCCCTTCTAAGACATGACAGCTGCCTCTCACATTATCATATTTGAGCCAATTAGGCACCATCAGAGGGGATGAATGCCTTCAGGCCTACGTGTCGGTATTTGGATGCCTTTCCTGGGGGATTTTCATACCTGAGCCAGTTGTGTAAGGGAGGACACTGCCATGATAAAAAGCACTACCCCACCTCACAGAATCCACTTTTTATAGGCCTGTTCCCTTATCTGGCTCAAACCCCAGCTTGCAGCCTTCAGAGGTGTGCCTGGGCTGTTACCTCACACCCTGTCACCAAAGCACCTGCTGCTTTTGCAAAGTCATTAACCATTGTTAATGAGTCATTAACCATTAACATTTCAGTTTCTCACTATGCTGTTCTGCTGTTTTCAGATTTCATCATTTCTGGTTGGTGGGTTTTTCAAAGCACCCAAACTTTATATTCCTTTCCTCTCAGACAAGATGGATAGTTAAACAGACAATGTAATCTGCAATCTGATTGACAATGCCTTTGTTGCGGTGACTTTTCTCTGCTTGTAAAGGAACACAATCACCTTGTTAACTTCTTCCATTGAAGATAAGAACACAAGTTCAGTTGCTGGTCTTAACAGCGTAGCCAATCATTGCAAAATAGATAATATTAAGACATATCACCATTAAACAGAATACCACTTTGAGAAATTATGTCCAGCTTTTCTTAACGTGAAACGTATTATGGGTTTTCTTTTCAGAAGCATCATTGCAATACTTCTTATGTTAATGAATTAATAAGAATTCTGTGAACTTCAAAAGGCAAAAGGCATTTGACTATCTACTCTTTATTTTTTTTTCCTGAAGTTTCCTTTATAACTTTATTAATCTCCACCCACAGAGGAAACCTGAGTTTTCCAGAAAAAAAATACCTTCCGTAATCATTCTTTTTCCTCACTTGCACTGAAATATGTCTTTCTTTCCCTTCTCTAGAATACACTTCACCTCCTTATTGATCGACTAACAATTCCAAAATGATGCAAAACAATTAAGACTAACTAAAGAAGAGACAAAGTAAAAGGAACTGGATTAACACAACTAAAATATAGAAGCTGGATAAAGAAAAGTCAACAAGAAAAATGTGGAGAGCAACATAAGTCACACAGAAAATATGCATGAAGATGCATTAAGGAATAGAGAATTTTGAAATAAGGCAGCTGGAAAAGGTCATAAGGAGCTATATGTGTTTACACACTTAAGATTCTTGATGGAATGAAGACACACCATGGCAGTGGAGCTGCAACCAAAGAGAAACAATTGAGAAACAACAATTTGATCCTTCCAGGTAACTGCTCGGAAGTTATCAGCTGTGATCCTGCGGAGTCTGTAAGTTTGACCAATAGAATGTGAGAGAATCATAAAACACATGTTCTACAGTGACTCTTTAATTTGGAAGCTATATTTTTTTCCCTGTGACATCCTTTTTCACTTTTCAATTTTATTATTTTGCAAAATATTTAGCGTGAGAAAGTTTTGGAAACAAGTAAGGAGGATTTGGGTTATTGCTTTTTAGTGACCAAAATTAAAGAGTGATGCTTCATTATTGACTAGACCAAAATATTAATAATAGAACATACTCCACATTAGTATTTTAAGAAGAATAATATTGTTTGCCAAATCATAATATAAAAACAACTACAAAAATAGCAAGCGTTGTGGAATTAATTCTGAAGACCTTAAAACTTATGGTGATTTAGACATTGAACAGCATCAGCTCAGCAGGGGATGTTCACTGGTTCATATGACTTTCCACAGAGGCTGCTCTTACTTCATACAACCAGACTTCCAGCTTTGTCTCCACATAGAGTACGTGCTCAGAAACGACAGCTCGGAGTTTGTGCCATGAGGTCTGATGGCAGTGCTCATCCAGTTGCTTTAGAGGTGACTTTTTAAGAATGCACAAGGCTCTCTTTCTCTATCTCCCTTGGGGCTCGCAGGAAAGATGTTTCACTCGTGTCTCCCATGCAATGATTCTCTGGCTGCTTTTTGGATTTTTTTCCTTTTTTTTTTTTTTTTTTTGGCATAGGTGAATTCCATGCAGCAATTTAACTAGCTCTGAACTCCTTGCTTTTAATCATACAGTTCCTTATACCTGTATATTCTTTTCATATCTTAGATTACAGAATCTCTTGAAAGTCCTATAAATTTAGATATGCCTGTTTCTGGGAAGAATTATTAATTAATTATTCTATTTTATTATATTCTGGGAAGAATAATTAATAATAATATTACTTATTATTAATTATTAACACAGCCACATTATTAATATGTGGCTGTGTTTTAGATCAAAAATACATAATGTTTGACAATTGTTCACAGGGAAATTGCTTCTGTATAATTTAGTGTAACTTGAAAACTGTAAAAGAACTGTACTGAGATTGCATATATACTTTCATTTTTTAGTAGAGTCTGTATTTTCCTTGATAAAGAATGAAAGTTGGTGTATTGAAGTGAAACAACTTATGTTAGGGAGTTACCTTTGAAAGAGAAGCAAGCTTAAAATTGCCAGTGTTAGGATTAATCTTCTTTAGAGAAATGTTTTAGTCATGTTAGGCAGAAGACTGGGACTTCGTCTCCCTTTTTTCATTCCTATTCATATTTCCAACTGACCAGTTAATAACCTCTTAAGAAATTAATTGCTGCAGTTGGGTACCTTAGACATCCATGGACGTATAGAAAAGGATCCAGGTCAATGAACATGAAAAATTCCAGACAAAAAGACAGAACAATAATGACAGAAAAAAATAAACAAACAAAAAAACCTTAAAAAAAATAAAACATACAAAAAAAACCCCCAAAGAAACCCACTCCATTTTATACTGTTTTACTTAATTTTCATGATTTAACTAAAGGCATCAATATGGGGCTCTTTCTTGTTTAAAATTAAACAGCTAGGGTGTTTCTGTAACCATTCAGCAGCTGTACTGAAAGTGTTCAATACAAACATTTGACTGAATTGACTGTACAGTTTAATGATTTGTCAAAATTTAATTTTAATTTTAAAAAACTATTGAATGTAATTTATTAGCACTTGTGTGCACCAAAGCTGTAGAATGCTACAATTTGACATTCAAAGTATTTTCTGTCCAACAGATGCAATTATTCTGAAAATATTCCCATCTTATGAATATTTTGAAGTGGATTATCAAAGGTATTTTGGTATTTATAGATGTATGTGAATACTACAACTGGGTAGCATTTCCTCTGTTGCTTTTTCTTAAATGAAGCGTAAGTATGATACAAAGAAAGTTGTTTATCATCTAATTTGTAAAGCAAAATTTTTTGTCCCACACATCCAAGAAAACCAACCAGCTCAAAATAATTTTCTGGTTTTATAGTGTTTTTATGACATGGCAGGATGGGTTGAGGAGGGGACAGCAGTGGATGTTGCCTACCTTGGCTTTTGACGCTGTACGTAACATCCTCATGGGTAAGCTCAGAAAATGTGAGTTGAATGAACAGTGAATCAAGAACTGGCTGCATGGCAGAGCTCAGAGGTCATGATCAGTGGAGTAGAACCCAGCTGGAGGCCTGCAGTCAGTGGCACTGCCCAGGGATCAATACTGGGACTGGCCTAATTCAGCTTGTTTATCAATGACCTGGATGAATGGAGAGAATGTACCCTCAGGATGTACCCTTTGATGATGATGATACAAAACTGGGAGAGTGGCTGATACAGCTGGAGGCTCTGCTGCCAGTAAGTGGGACCTTGATAGGCTGGAGAGCTGGGTGGAGAGAAACCAAATGAGGTTCAACAAGAGCAAGTGCAGTGTCCTGTACCTGGGGAGGAATAACCCCAAGTACCAGGGCAGGTTGGGGGCTGACCTGCTGGAGAGCAGCTCTGCAGAGAAGGACCTAGGAATCCTGCTGGATGACAAACTGGCCAGGAGCCAGCAGTGCCCTTGTGGTCAGGAGGGACAATGGGACCCTGGGATGCTTTGGGAAGAGTGTGGCCTGCAGGCTGAGGGAGGTGATCCTCCCCCTCTGCTCAGCCCTAGCCAGGCCCCATCTGGAATGCTGTGTCCAGTTCTGGGCTCCTCAGTAAAGGAAAGACAAGGAGCTACTGGAGAGGGTTCAGCAGAGGCCACAGAGATGATCTGGACTCTGAGAGGGGATCTCATCAATACATATAAACATCTCAAAGCTGGCTATCAAGAGGATGGTCCCAGAGCCTTTTCAGCGATGCCCATCAACAGGATGAGAAGCAATGGCCATAAACTAAAACAAAAGGACTTACAAATCAACATGAGGAAGAGCTTCTTTATGTTGAGAGTGGCAGAGCACTAGCAGGCGTTGCCAGGGAGGTCATGGAGTCTCTGTCTCCGGAGATATTCAAAACTCCTCTGGATATATTACTGCATAAAGCTCCAGGCGACACCAACTTGGCAGGAGGGGAGGAATAGATGATCTCCAGAGGTCCCTTCCAATCCTAAAAAATCTGTGATTCTGTTTATCAGAAGACAATTTTGTTGAGGAATATTTAAAATACTAGTGTAAAGATGTGAAATACTCATGGAAATGGATAAAAACATCTAAATCTAAACCAGTTTATTTTGCTTTGAAGAAGAGTTTTCTAACTGACCTAAACTATCACTGTTAATTTTAACAAAAATAATCATCCATATTTTTATTCTTGGTATATGTATTGATACACAATATCGTATGTATATCAATTATAGAACTGTTTTCCACCAACTCTCACAGTTTGCTGTGAATGCTGAAAGCTGGTAATATTTCACTGTATTAGATAACACTGAAATTATTTCTGAAGCATCCTAAGGACCTGGTACAAATGAGGTGAGCAGGTTTTAGATGTCTAACCTACGTAAATGCACATCTAAACAGTATAATAGAAGACTATTTTCGGGCACACAGTTGTATTTTAAATCTGATGCTTAAAGAGCAACACAATATAAAACAGTATCTTTAGAAAGAGATAATGAGTAGAAGAATAATATTATTAATTGCTATGCCCTAACAGTACTGTCATGAGATAATTAAAGCATGAAAAATAAAATGTGAAATTGCAGGGGGATAATGAGAGGACAAACAAGATCAAAGCTCCTTAGACAAAAAGGCCTGAGTGGTAATACTTTGTGGGCTACTTTTCAACTGAGAAACATGACAAGAAAACACTCTGTCTCATTTTTTTAATGCATGAGAAATGCTAATACAAAACCAGAAAATAAGCTTTAGGATCTCTGTCTCTTCTAAGCTCTCCCCTCATTAAAAGCTCAATAGGAGTTTTAATCTGTTGACACAGTGTGAATAGAAACTATAAAGATCACAACTATTTCTGTCATTTATTTTGTGAGCAACAAAGAAATTTGGCATAAAGAGCACATATACAAAAAATAGCTGAATTATGCAGGGGCAATAAATTAACACGCATATTATGACTGCATTGGCAATTATTCCAACCCGGAAAAAGAAATATTCTTATTTTAATTTTTCTCAGCTTGAAATCAACACCAAGATTGCAAATTGAAGGGTTAAGTTGGTTTTTTTCACCTCTAAAGAAGAAGTAGTTCAAACCCCCACAATATACATGTACATCCAACTCAAACTTACGATGAAAAGTCACAATATTTTAAACTTTTCATTTAAACAACAAAAAAGGTGGTTTTAATTAAAAAAAAAATGTTACGTAGATTTATAGATGCAATCGCTTTATGACTAATATTTCATTTTTAAATAAATCATCCTTTCTTTTCAGTTTTCAGGAAGGAATAATCTCCAGATAAAGTCCCAGTCTTATACAGCATGCTTTACTTTGAGCAAGGTATGTTCAAGTACATGCTGAATTAAGGAAAAGTATATTAGTCATTAGCCGTGTCCAAATGATTCTTAGCAAAATCTGAGAAAATGTAGGGCTTATGGAACATCACAATAACCTTGTTCAGTATCACTAAAAGAACCATATTCCAGTGAAACAAAGCAAAGTTCAACCTGTATCTGCTGATTTTAAGTTTAGTGTTGTATTTGTACAATTTCTGTGTGAATCAAGTACACCAAAGTGTCAATTACTTTGACAGAATTTCCTTGAAGTCTCATAATTATATTTTAACCACTGTCTCCATCAACACTGAAAATAAAGCATTAACAGACTTTGTAGCCTGAGACCTAATAAATCAGATTATCCAACTTCAATGGCCTTTATGGCCTAGAGATATAATGCTTTTCTCCTTTCAGATCCCCAAAAGCAGTGCTTCTAGTAGCACTGAAGTTCTTCAATTTCATCTTAAAAAACCACAAAAACAAACACAAAAAACCCCAAAAAACCACAGAAACAAAACCAAACCAAACCAAACAAAAAAGAAAAAAATAAACAGAGAAAAAAAAAAAAAACAACCCCAAAGCAACAACAAAAAAAACCCTACAGGATTTTTACTTTTCAATGAACTGTTTTGTTCAGATCGTAAAAGTTAAGCAAAGAAGAGAAGCACACAAATATACATGGGCTTTATTCTAGCAAGATATTCTGATAGTGAATTTTGACTTTGAAAAAATCAAGGACAACTCCTTTGTCTTGTGCAAAGACAGTTCCTCAAAAGTATGACCATTGAGATGAAGAACCTGGGTAAATTATTTTGCCTATCTCAATCAGATTTCTTCCTTCTTTTCAAGACAGCATCACTGCTGAAAATTCTATATCGTCTCTGTTTGTTTTCTTTGGAAATTTGTCTCCATGTCATAATTTTACTTGCTTATTTTCAACAACTAGATAATGGTGTTACCTAGTTCCCTAGTGAGGGGAACTGTGAAGGAGGGTTTTCAATATAATGCTCTGTTGGGAAAATTTTAACCACATTTTTATGACTTTTGAGAGTAGTAAAGAGTTAAAAGGCACCATGCTGCAGTAAAGGATGGTAAGAGGCTTATTTACTATTCAGCAGTATTGTTTATCCAAATAAAAAATATTGCCATTAACCTACAAAGCAAGGTGTTTCTTTCAATTCAAGTTGTTTTGGTGGGTGCTTGGAGCAGGCTGTGTCCCCATTGGAAGCCTGTGCTGGAGGCAGGCTCATGGCAGGACCTGTGGCACCATGGAGAGATGGACCCACGCTGGAGAGGGTTTTCTGGTTGGACCTGTGATCCCACAGGGATCCCATCTCTGCCTGAAGGACTGTACTCTGTGGAAGGGCCCCATGCTAGGGTGAAGTTGAGTCTGGGAAGAAGGGAAGGGTACGGCAAAAGCGCACAAGTTCTGTTTTTATTTGTTGTTAACCTACTCTGACTTTTGATTGGCAATAAATTAAATTAGTATCCCCAAGCCAAGTCTGTTTTACCCATGATAGAAATTGGTGAGTGAGTTCCCTGTCCTTTTCTCAACCCACAAGCATTTTATCACATTTCCCATCCTGTCTTGATAAAGAGGAAAGTTGATAGAGCAGTTTGGTGGACACCTGGCATCCAATCAAGGTCAATCCATTACAGAATCTCAGATCTTTTGATGAAATAACAAAACATGTGCTTAAACTCTGATAACTGAGTTTGAAAATGCCTTATACATAAATTCAGACTGTTAAGTTCTAAATTGTTATTGTGCAACCTATATTGACTTATTTGCAATTGCCCTTTTCTTGAAAATCATCTTATTAGTGCAGAAATGCAAGATTTATGTGAAAATAATGTGCAGGCAATAGAATATTTCACCTTTAGAGATAAAAGTGGTCTACTACTATCTAAAGCTGGAGAGAGTCGGAGTAGCAGAGGCATAAACTCTCCTTGTGAAATCCCACCACCAATTTTAGATGTTACATTCCAAAACCAAAGGTATTTTGGTATTTATAGAGGTATGTGAATTCTACAAAGTCTGGATTTAAAGAGAAAAAGACAACCTACCATAAAAAAAACCCTACAAATATACATATGCTGACATATTATGATAATTAGACTCACTAAATACATGTTCAGATTGGGTTTTGTAAAGGATTTGAAACCACTGTAAAAAGATGGTGACAGACTCTTTACCACTAGAGCACTTGTACTTTCTTGCCCTAAGATGTTTGCATACTTTTCAAAATCTTCTGGTGCTGAGATTTGCTTTTAAAAAAACAGCTATATTTGAACAAAAAAGTAATAATGCATTGGTATTTAAGAAAATAGAGTGTTCCATGTCTTTGCCATCTTTTGAGAGAGAATATTTAGCTCCAGAGGGAAAAGCTGACAAAACTGAAGTCAAAAGAGGAAAAGATTTGGAGGCTATGACTTATCAAGGGAAGGGAAGGGAAGGGAAGGGAAGGGAAGGGAAGGGAAGGGAAGGGAAGGGAAGGGAAGGGAAGGGAAGGGAAGGGAAGGGAAGGGAAGGGAAGGGAAGGGAAGGGAAGGGAAGGGAAGGGAAGGAAGGGAAGGGAAGGGAAGGGAAGGGAAGGGAAGGGAAGGGAAGGAAGGGAAGGGAAGGGAAGGGAAGGGAAGGGAAGGGAAGGGAAGGGAAGGGAGAAAAAGTAAAAAGTAATGCAAAGAATTATGGAATCAACTTTGCTTTCCTTCCAATGTGAAAAGCAACAGAAGCCTTTCGTAAAGTCAGGGTGTAATTCTGCTCTGTTGAATAAAATGATTCAATTGTAACAGTGGAAAGACTGTGTACATAAGCCATGAATCAGTTAATAGACAGCCATGAATATTGAAATGTGCTTTCTTCAGAGATGAAAGACTTGGATATGAAAGTAATCACCTATCAGCCTTTTACTGTGACAGAATAGGTCATTGTACCAGACAGAGTGTTTGTGCAGAGTGGAAGAAAAAAGAGCCATGTTGTGCGTTTTTTTAGTTTAGTTTGTGGTTATTTGTCTGAAGGTGGGGAAGCTCTGAGTCAAATAACTCAGCCTTTGTTTTGCCATTTCTCTCTCTGTTCTACATAAAATCTGGGATTCATCAGGCCCTTTTCCCTTCATAAATCATCTAATAACTTTTGTTATATCTATCCCTGGTATGGTTTTCCTTTCTCAATGTGTCTCTGTGCCTTGTGTCTTGTCTTTTGGATTTTTCCAAGAAGCCTTCTGTAACTCTCTGTACTCTTTAGAGAAGTTAACTACTATTAACAAAGCACCAAAGTCTTTAGGTCAAGCTGCCACAGGTTAGCTGGACTCCAGAGAGTAGCTTTACTCCCTTCTGAACAGTAACAAAACAAACCTTAAAGTTCTTCCTGTAAGGAATCAATAGGGCCAATTAAAACTATAGTCTGCCTTTCTCAAATCACTCAGCCCCTCAGGAAAAGCCACTTCCTGCACTAAAGCCCTAGGCAGCTACAGTCAGATAAACAAGTGTGCATTTCTGGTTGATAACAGTCCTATCAGAGACATCATCTATGTTTTCATCAGCTGCGAAACCATAAGGTTTTATTTCCAGTTAGAAAAAAATTATGTGCAGTCATACCACTGTGAGAGCTTTATAACTGAGAGAGAGGTTAAATGAGACTTAAATGTCAGCACCACATTTTGTCTCTAAATGGCTTAGGAAGGAACAGTCTCAGGATTGAAACGTGTACACATGTAAGTTGCCTTTGCCTACAAGTACAAGTGGGATTAATGCATTGTAGAAAGTGACTCAGAGTAGCTTTAAATTACATTGAAATATGGGGACTAAAAAGGAGTAGTGGGCATATCTCTGTTCCTAAACATAGGAATGGAAAAGGCCACAGGTGGATTGTTATATTAAATATATGATCTAAGGATTCTGAAAAAGATTATGCTTAAACTGAATGCTAGAGCAGTTAAAGTACAATATTTGTATATTTTCATTTTGTGTCTTTGCAAAAGTAAAATCAGAACAATTCACAGCAAGCCAACACGTCCACAAGTTCTAAAAAATCCTGGGAAATTCTGCTTGTACTTCAACTTTTGTTTTAATGAAGCTGCAGCTTTCCCCATGGTTAGAAAATAGTAGGATATTACACACAGTAGAAATGCAGTACATGCATAGGTACAAATAAAGATTTTTTTTTTCACTTTATAAATGTCTGAAAAAAAATCAATACATTTTTTTATGACTCTTCTATTTAAAAATTGAAGTCATGCTATGTTTTTTTGGGGTCCTCTGTATTTTCATCTGGCATGCAAGATAGAATTGAAGAAAATTATCAATTCTACTAAATTAGGATTGTTGTTTTATTTCTGTTTGTTTAGTTTTTCTATTTCTAACTAAAAAAAGCCCCATCAATTTCCAGACATCTCACTGAAGTCTCCTGAGGCTTGGTCACACCATCTGTTTGGGAACTTTCTCATTATAGGATAAGTAAATAAGCATTAGATGCTGTGTTCATACTGTGAATGTCTCTTACGCTGTGGCTTTTCTAGAAGTCTACCAGATCCACTGCATATTTTGTGTTTTCACCCTACAAAGCACTATGTGTGGACATGAAGATGGTTTATTTCTGCTATGTTGACTCTCTGTTTAAGCTTTAACAAATGGCTTACAATTCTGAATTTAATAACAGTAAGAAAAATTAATTTCTTGGAGAATCTATTAGTGACACTAATGAACTCACAGTAATCGTGCTTGAAAGAGACACATTTGAGAGCATTTGTAGATATCGTCCCTCCTTCATACATGCCCCTTTAGTATTAATTTTTCCAGATAAATGGAAGACTAAAACACTTCTCCATACATACATTCTTATTCTTTGTGTTTTCATACCAGATGTTACTTTTTCATTTCTTTCTGATATTCAGGGGATGATGAGGAGAAGGAAGAGAGAACAAGCAAAGTGCTCACACTGATCTGTGTTTACCGTGGGGAAGACAGAGCACGTTGTACTTCGTATTTTGTGATTGACTTGCTGTCAGGAGCAAGAGTTCCATGGTTTCAGATGCATCCCCAAGAAAGCCCCGTTTCAGGCAGTATGGATATTACCCTTGTAAAAAGATCCATACTTCCTGAAGTTTCATTACTGTGCTGGAAGCATTTGCTCCCTTTGGTAATTGGGACTTAAGACTGTCAAGCTGCTTGAATTTTGAACAGCCATGAATTTGGTGAAAAACTATCCTCTGTACCTAAAATATATCACATTTATACATATGCATTTTTTACTCCTGAATTTTGAGCAAACAAGGTCTGACCTTTCAACATGGCTCACAAATTGTTGTGACTCTCCATGTTACTGCAGTATCAAATTGTAATAAAAACAGCTCTTGGAATAGTCAAGGATTTAAGTTAGATTAATGCAAGTACTTGTTTAGAAGATATTACAATCAAAGTCAAACATCTTTCCCTCTAGTTTCCCCAATCTTAATTTCTTTCACATTATTCCATTGAAATATGTATTTTATTGTGTACATAAAATGCTTTCAGGATTCTAACCTACTGTATGGATCATGTTGACTAGTTATTCAAATAAAAGGTGTCTGAGACTGGGAGATGTTAAACAACTGATGAAAAATGCTTAAGAAAAGCTGTGGAATCAAATCAAGTTTTAGCTGAGAAATTATTGTGAACAGCAAACACTATTTTCCAGGAATAAGGCTCTGAGGAATACCAACAACCAGAGTTCAGTCTGGTTGGTGAATTAGTCATTTCTTTCTTGAGAGAGATTTTCATTCTTCCTGCCACTGTTTGTCCTTTCTACAGCCTTTGTATCAAACAAGTTAATATCTCACACATTTCCCTGATGTCTTCAAATCTCAGTGGAATGATTCTTTGCTCTTTCTTTCCTTCAGAAATTTTTCATCTCTGATGGGTATTTTCTTTGCCTCACAATTTCTTTTTTCTATTTAGACTAGCAATTGTGCCCTGTCAATTTTTTAACATATTCTTTTTTATATGGCATTTTAAAAATAACTATACTTTTGTCATCCATGACCACTTTTTAAACTTGTACCCCTTGTTCCTTTATTGCACTACACTGTTTTTTATAGTGGGGTGGTCTAATGAAGATAATCAGAAGTATGCAAGGACAAATTGTGGGTCAAAAATGTATTTAGTGCTGCTTATTGCTTCACCTCTTAGTTTTTCTTCACTTTTCAGAGGAAGAATTAATATTCCTACTTTTTAATCATAGCTCAGTTATCACTTATTTTTTTAATCAGCCAATGGAATACATAAACCACCAAACTAGCATACCCAGCGCTCACCAATGGAGTCATAATCATAAAAAAAAAAGATTCTGTGATTAGTAGATCTCATCAACTAAGAATGCTGTTGCTTAATCTGCTGTGGCAGGAACTTTTCACTACTTTGTCTGAATCTACTAGTGTCAATGAAAGAATATTTCTAAGTGCATGCAATTAAGTTAAAGAAGTAGTACACCCCTCTTCCTCACATTACCTATTTCATATTGCTGCTGAAAAATTGCCAAAATAAAATTAGTGAGTAGCACCATGTTTTGTGCTTTATGTAAAGGAAAACTTAAATCAATAGACTATTTTAATGAATATAATTAATTATCTGTATCTAGACCTAAACTCAAATGGAATGTCGATAAATTCCGAAATATTACAGTTTCCTGAATACAACATGTTACTTTTATGTGCATCATACAACTTCATGTAGGTCTTCCAAGTCACAAACATCCAAATGGTAATTTGCCAATCATGGATATCTGAGGACTACCACAGAAATGAAAATAGTCAGATAAGCATAAATTCTTTTCCTTTCATGAGACTGACAGTTCAAAGCATATGTCTTACAAACATTGGGAGAAAGAGATGAAAATTTCTGCCAAACCAGAAAAATGAACTACATTTTTCTCTAGAGCACTTCAGCAGTTAGCCTGCTCTTAAAATAGTTCTCTGGTGATGGAATTCAGGACAAAGAACATTGTGAGGTCTGACACTACCCTAGCAATATAGGAAGTGCTAACAATATATGAGCAGAACTCAGCTGAGATACTCACAGTAACTACTGCTGGGCACTTCAGGGGCTCAATGTCTCCATATCTGAAGTCCTCTACTGTATTTTGGTACTGAAGAATAGCTCACAAAATATCTGGAAGATTTGTTTTTATTTTGGTTGTTACAAATAGAAAAAGACCCCAGACTAATCCCAGCATGTTTTTGTTTTCCCCTCCATATCTGCTTTTCTGTTGAAGGGTAATTCTGATAAATTGCTAAGGAAGATAGTGTTGAGATACGATCGAAAATGGATAGAAACTTTACTGTATTTGGCATCTATAATTATTATTTGGCAGTTGTTTTCATCTCTGTTGGAAAAGTCTTTTGTTAATAGAGTTTATAAAAATACTTAAAAATATCAGGTTGTGGTGGAGATTAATTTTGATCTCCTGGTGCTAGTGCTCAGGCATATTATAAATGTTTAGTTAGTGTCTGACTATTCTAGTTGAAGAATCTGCTCTCAAGTAGAAAGAGACATGTTACCTGGTTTGAGTGTTCACTTTTCTGCTTTGTGATGACTACAAATGGCTTTGAATATTTCTTCTCAGTTGTAAGACCTTCTTGTGAATGCTTGCAAACTTAGGCTAAAAAACCACATTAAAAAAAGCGTTTCTGAGAATTTCTTATCTTTACTATTATGTCTGTTACTTTTAAGTGTCTATCCATTTCTAATAATTATAAATCTCAACTATAACTTTTTCATGTGAGTATAGGGCTTAAGTAGCTCATTAGCAAATTTCTCCCAAATTTTGAAACTGCACTTTAATGAGTAATCCATATTAATAACAATGTGTGGATGAAAAGTCAGATTCCCTCAGATTTTTCTGTCTCTCCATGTATGTCTTAGTGTTGAAATTGCAAGAATATAGTAAATTGAAAATGCATACAGAAAAGTAATAATATTGGCAGAAAATTATTTCCCTACTTCTAACAGATTGCCTCATCATTTATTCTTTAAAAATCTATAGAGTGAGTATTTTCTGTTATATATTTAGCTGGATTGATTGAAGGACTTCAGGAAAAAAGTAACAGGGTACCTCAATAATTATTATTCTTTCATTTCACCTATTTTATTATATGAGGGTAGATTAAACTAATAATTTGAATTAAATATGAAAAATGTTTTTTGTCAACATTATTAAATATCAGATTTTAAATTGGTAAAATGGTGACCAGATCAAAATTTAGTGTTGATCCTCCCCTTGTAGAGAGGAACTCCCCTGAATCCTCACTTTTGACATTTTGGCAAATACCTTCTTCAGTGAAGGAGACTAGGGAAAGATTTGCCCTAAGCTCTGTACAGCTATCATTCCTAATACAATAAAGTACTTATGTATTTATTTTCGTTTAAACATGTGACAGCCATGGCAAAGTAAACTAGCTTATTCCCATGCCCCAAGACTTGGCTGGCCTGGTTGCCAAAGCCTGACCTTTAAAACCTTGGGAGTCAATGAAAAGTCTGTGTTAGCGGCTTTTGCTGGGAAGCTGTCTAATTGCTCCATTGTTAATTTGGGATAATTTCTGATTTTTGCATACTGAATTTTCAACCTCCACATAAAATACTGGTATAAAGGATCAATCATGTAATATAACAAAGTAGAAAAACTCAGAATTATTTTAAATTCCATAAAGTGCAATGCTTTCCTACTGCTGAAAGCCTTTTAGAACCTCAGTGTTATTTTGCAGAAAAGAATCCACTTCACAGGTGAATATAAATCATTCAGTTAAAGCAATGTCTATACGATCCCTTATAAATGTCAAATTTCAATGTTGTGATTAATCTTTCTAAAAAAGAATTATTTTAACACAAAAGTGTTGGCCTGTAAATGTAATTAAATCTGAAATATAACAATATTAGTAGTATGATGACTATAAAGGCTTAGTGTGTGTGTGCATACTGACATTCAAGAAGTTCTTGAAAGGAAATAATTATAAACAAATAAAAAAATAAAAGAACCATAATTCTGTAAATATTTGCAGGCCCTAAATTCAAGCAATCAATGATTGTGCTTTTACTCCTTTCAAATTCTACTGTAAGATCTATTAAACCAAAAAAGAGTAAAAAAAAATTAGTGCAGAAAACCTAACCCTTCAACCAATCAATGCTGATTAGATTTTACAGTCTAACTGCAGTTTTTATGGTTTTCATCTAAGCATTTTCTCCTAGATTATGTTTCTGGACAGATCTATACTATAGGAATTGCTTTAATCTCATTCACTGACAGGCTGACAACTACCATGCAATGCAATTTAGCTCTCACAAAAGTCCAATATTTCTTCTCTTGCTCACTTATAGCAAAACTCACTTGGTTTCAATGACATTGTACAATAATTTCCCACCAGCAGTTTCTCCAGTTGTGAATTTTCTGATCAATTCTTATCTACAGGGATGACCATATGCATCCTGTTAGACCTTTCATGCTCCAATGAACAATAAAGTTTTAAAATGTGTCTTAACAGTTGGCCTCTACATTAATCTTTGCTGAGCCTTCCAGAAACTGTGTTTGTGAAGAATATCACCCTATCCAGGAAAAGATGCCACTGCTCAGCAGGGCTTGGGAAGCATTTCCTACTCTGGTATAGTATGAATTACTCTTGCAACATTATCTGGCAAAAGGGCAAGTGATACACACAGTTTGTTGACATCTCACATTACTTACACCTGAAGGTCACAAAATCACAGAATCACAGAATCATTGTAGTTGGAAAAGACCTCTGGAGATTATCTGGTCCAATCAAAAGCTGGCAACCAGCTGCAATTTATGACAGGCAAATCTTATTAAATGAGTTAGTGCTTCTTGCTGAATTGCCAAAGAGCTCTTAGACATCAAAATTCCGCCATGACTCTCCTTGAAGTTGAGACAAAAAACTCTTTTCTTCCTTTACAGATCTTTTTTGCATCAGGATTGCATTAAAAAAATAAAATATATCCTCTCTGAATCTGGAGGAACCTTACTGGAGAGGTGTGAAAAGCTGATAAACTTTTTAAAATGCCTTTTGAAGCTTATCTCAGAATTTTGAAAATGAGACTTGAATTTATTGTAAAGATCTGTCATATTATATCCTAGAAAGAAGAAAAAGTAATAAAATATGAAAAGCCCTAGCGACTGAAAGAAGGTCATGTCCAAAAAGATATTTGTTAAGAAATCATGTTACTTAATATTCAATAATTTAATGCACAAACAGTTATTGATGATTTAATTAATATTTGTAAGATTACCTGGCAGCCAGCAAGATTTAATCTAGTCTTTTTTGACTGCTTCAAAGCCACCCTGTGCTGGAACAAAATCACTGAGCTAAGTGGCACATGTTTTTAAACACAGGATTAGCTACTACCAGTGACCATAATTAACTTATTTCTTCTGGATTAATTTCAACTTCAAATCATTAAAATGGAGTTCATGTAACCCTAAATGATTGGGAGGCCAGTGCAACTCCAGCACACCAGTGTCGCTGCTTTCACACCATGATCTCAGTGCCTCAGCTGCAGCGTCTACTCCTGGCCCCTGATGTGTTCCCAACACAGAGGCAACCCCACCTTTCCCAGCAGCTCTCTGACGTCCTTGTCACCATGCCATGCCTGCCCTTTAGGAGCTCTGAACGTGCTGAAGACGTGGTGTGAACCAGACTCTTTCCCATGGTGGTGAATCCAGAACCTGACCTTACCTCTCCTCCTACAGATGATCCCAATCACAGAGAAGTTCTGCACAGTAGTGCAAAAATTTTGTAAAGAGAGGATCAAAATCCAGTGATGCCTAAATTGCTCTTTATATGCTCCTCTAGGGATCCTCTACACAAGGGAGGAACTTTAATTTGATTGATTGGAAGTTTATTATTGAAAAGAGTACATTAAGTCTCTAATATATCCTCAATATTACATATAAACCTGAATGATAGTTCAGGTAATTCTTTTGGGAGATAAGGTAGAATAAATTGTTCTAAGAGAATCTGTGATTATCAGTGGTTCTGCAACCCACTACCTTAGGATTTAAATTGCATGACTGTTTCCTACTTGGAAACTTTTCCTTTGCTTTTATTAATTCACTCATGATTTTCCCAGTTAGTATGAAATATGAGAAGACAGGGATAATAACAAAGATAAAATTGGTTATAAAAGTGAGAAAATAAGTAGAACATTATTTGAAAGGCAGGAGATAATTTGAGATATGATCTTGTCCTATTTCACTGTTTATCAGCCTTCCAATCTTAGACTCCTTAAGGGAACACAAGGCTAAATCACACTGATTTCTTTATGTGCTTGTTTTTGCCTCAGTTTTGCTTTCGGAAAAAAAGAAGAAGGACTATTGGGCAAGCTTCCCTTTATCATATCTTCTCTTGTGAATACCAGCATACAAATTTCTGTGAATAAAAGACTTCCTTGATTTTTTTCTTTTCTTCTTATACCAATAATGCTCAATTTTTCAAATTTTTTGTCTAAAATTTGCAATTTTCTTTTAGGGTTTTTCCAGTCTTCTACTTTGAGGGATGCTGGTAATGGAGGGAGGGAGGGAAGGAGGAAGGCAGGAAGGAAGGCAGGAAGGAAGGCAGGAAGGAAGGCAGGAAGGAAGGAAGGAAGGAAGGAAGGAAGGAAGGAAGGAAGGAAGGAAGGAAGGAAGGAAGGAAGGAAGGAAGGAAGGAAGGAAGGAAGGAAGGAAGGAAGGAAGGAAGGAAGGAAGGAAGGAAGGAAGGAAGGAGTCCTGGGTTAGGGCAAATTTGGGAAGAAACTTCCAAAGGGGTCCCTCTAGAAAGCAGATTCAAGCAGCCCCTCCCCCAGCTGGTTTGGGAAAAATTTCCTTGGAGAAAAGTGGAAAAAATTGTTTATTTAACAAGCAAAGTATTCACAAGCATAAAAAAATGAATAATATTTAAAATTAAATTTCTCACTGCTCCAAAGAGATGACAAATTCAAAAAGTTCTTGTCATGGGAAGTAGCTCGGCTCACTTAGTTTCTTATCAGTCCCTCCTGCACAGGAAATGTCACGTCCCAGGCCCTGGTGGGCTACAGGTGTGAGCTCCTGGTGTTTTTCTGGGTTTTCAGACCAGAGCAGGTTTGAACAGTTCCAAGAAAAAGAAAAGCCACATTCCAAGGAACTTCTCTTCCTCAGCTAGCTAAAAAACATCCTAGCTAAAAACCATTCTAACTAAAAAACAAAGGAGAGCTCTCTCACTCTGTCTGTCTGTCTGTAGACAGCACAGTCCAGAAGAAGATGGACAAACTCTGCGCTTCTTCTCTCCCCCTTTGCTCTTGGAACCAGTCTTAAAGGTGCAAAACTTAATATCCAGCATAAACAGAACAGATGACTGGGGAAAAAATCATCATAAAGTCACCCTAGGACAGAAGGAATTATGACAAGCAAAAAGACAGGTGACAGTAAACGTTTACCAGAAAAATGAAAAGCCCAACTGCACATGGTGAAATGTAAGAGATCTATGATGCTTGACCACTGTCCATGCAAATTTGATCTCACAGGCCTTGAAAATGCATTATAAAGGTTGTTAGTTCAATGTTTTATGTGCATACGTAATTCTTTTTATTACAATCCTGTGTCACATTTGTCATCTCAGACCTTACTGTTTATATATGGCTCAAAGGTTCCCTGAGGTCCATGGGAATCTTTGAACAGATGAAATCAGAAGATGATAACTACATCAGAATGCACATACATAGATTACAGGAGCTTGTGACTATCAAATGCACTCTGAATATGGATAGCAATCAATTCTGTGTAAGACATTATTTAGAGATGTATTTGGTAAGAGTGCCATCAAGTCAAAATATGACTTTTTCTCTGGATTGACTCACATAGTTCCATCATTCCAATAACAATATCTAAAAGCTTCCTAATCTACTAATGTAAACTGTCAGGATGGGTTGTTAGCTTCAAATTTAGGAACTTAACATGCGGATGTAATCCATGTCTACAGATGAGAGATGAAGATCAAATACCGTGTATGTAATGCCACAAAAAAAAGATGGCTTAGAAGTCTGAAACCAGTCTGACTGCAATGATACCTCCCTATAAGGAAATTTGGCAATAAAATCTTGAACTCAAGAGTGATTTAATTTTCTTAAAAATACAAAAGTGCAAATAAGAATTATTTACAAAGGATGTCAAACTTTTATAAAGAAAACAGAAGTTCAAAGACAGCAAGAGAAATTGCATAATGTTGTAAAGGTATTGCAAAAAAAATAAATCAGACTATTCTGGAAGGAGCATCAATATGAATAAGAAAATTCTTTCACCACTGGGCTTTTCAGTAGGACTGCCAACAAAGAAGGTCTGCCCCAGAGATAGTTTGTGATGTTATTTCCCCATGGAGAAAAGGAAGAAACAATATTACACTCTATGTCAAAAAAAAAAAAAAAAAAAAAAAAAAAAAAAAAAAAAAAAAAAAAAACAAAAAAAAAAAAAAAAACAAACAAAAAACCCAAAACCACTTGCATTTTGAATATACAAGGCATATTTGAAATATTCTCCCTCCCATATTTCCATTCTCAAAGCATTTTCATCTTCATGTAGGCAATCTCAAAGCCACAGTTTCTCCACTTATTTAGACTAGTATTTTGTGAGTTTCCTTTGGAAGGTGCTCTTCTGTTGTCTTTCCACACAAATCATGATGCAAAGCAAAGAGCAACAGCAGCTTGGTGAGTATCCAAGGATTTAGTTAGACATATCTTGAATTGGAAAGGGAGAAGCAGATGTAGATCCAACTGAAATTAATTTTACTCTCATCCTATGTCATAAATATCCAGCAGTTAACTAAAATGGTGAGGAAGGAAACACCTTGCTTAGAGATGAAAAAAATTTAAAAAAGTTAGAAGATTGTGAGTAAAAACAAACCCCTTGTGTTTTAGCTTTGTTTTACTGCAAAATCCTCTTTTTAATTTTTTGGGTTTAGTTTTTTTCTTTAATGCCTGTACAGTATTCCAGATGCTGTGTTATTTAGGTTATAATTTCTATTAGAATGTCAGTCACAGAAATAAAAGTGTAGTCCTTTTTTCACTGCTTATATTAAAGAAAAAAATAAATTATAAGTGATGTCATGTTATCCCCAAATAGTTCAAAACCCACAAAGCTATTTGGTTCAGTAGGCATGTGTTGATTCTGGAGATCTAGTCAGAACACTCTGTGGACATAAACAATATACTTCTAGTTAAAGCATCTGTTGTAGTTATCAAATTCAGTTCTTGTAGTTGATAAGGAAATAAGCACCTTCATCAGAACAAAAGATTTTTTTCTCTCTTATGAAGCAAGAAAATCCAATTGCTTCCTTCCCTATGCCACTTTCCTACCCTTTCCATTTCTCCCCACCCCCCAAAAAATCACAAGAATGACAGATTTGAGGTTTAAATTTTATGTGTTTATTTGTTTACTTTAAGTTTTTACATTATTTTCTCTGTACTCAGTAATCATCGTGATTGTGGCTTATTTCCTTGTCTTGCATCATTCCTGGCTTTGTCTGTGTGAAGGAAGAGCAAACTTGTCTGGTCAGCTGGAGCTGCTGCCTAGACATCTGCTGAATGCTGCCTTGGGATTGTGTATCTCACTATCCCAAAGCAGAGCCATCTGGCCCTCACATAACAGAAAGTAACTCTGAGATGCTTGTAATTTCTAAAGAGATCCAAAGTTCAAAAATAGCTACTATCATACCTCTTATTCCTATGAACAGTTTGGTTTGTGACATTGTGTCTCCCCACAGTATATAGTACAGAACTACCGTGTGTTCTTTAAAGCACAGAAATCTTCAAAAGAGATTAACAAAATAATGAATATATATTTATAGTAACATGACATCTACATGGCTACAGCAGACACCAAGATTTTTGGTACCATACAATTCATTTAATTTTTTCATGGCATGTCACCAGGCAAGGAAATAACTTATTTTTAGAGTATTTCATCTATGGGATGGTGTAACAGAATTCCATAAGAAAAAGTATGACTGAATCAATGTGCTCTTATTTGATCATGTTTCATGATTTAGATACAATATTAATTTATCCAAAAAATAGGAATAAGGAGAGATCTTTAAAGTAAGCGGTTGACAGATGATAATATAATATATAGATGGTAGTAGTAATATAATATACGACTTATTAATATAGAAATATAATATTCATATATATATATGTGAGTATAATTTATATAATATATGACTTATTAACCAGGGTGAAAATAAACTGGGTCCTTGGAAATTTCACAGAAAGTCTATTTTGTAATTAAGCCATTTTGAGGTGTCTTGAATAGATGTTCACTTTATTTTGAAAATTTTTATACTGATATACCTGAATACATGATGGGTATTTATCTTAAGTAAATTTTCACCAGCATGGTTGCATTTATTATCAGAAATGTTGTGCATTAGCTGATTAGACAATCAGCTTTCATTAGGCTACTTGATATCAAAAATCATTCAGATAGAATTCAAAAATACTTATTGTTTTTAATGCTGGCAGTTGTGAGTAAAGAGACAATTTTATATTTTCTTACTGAACAGAAAAAAATAACAGTTTCCATGAGTTATCAAGTGCAAAACTGAATGCTATCTGGCAGTCACAAAAATTTCACAATGACATGTGTTTCATGAATTGTTTGAACATGTTGCCAATCATTTTTCTCTGCCAGTTTTAATCAGTTGACATTTACTGGGCGCTGAAATATAGGGGCTCAGTTATCCCATAAGCTGAGACCTTTATTCTAGATTTCTGAACTCCTCTTTATTGCAAAAAAGATTCCTCCAGTGCTGGAAGGAAAAAGAAGAACATCACCTATATTATATTTTTATATTAACACCATAAACATTATATACATAATGTACATAATACAAATACATTATGTTTTTGTATTAGCACTGTGGACCCAGTATTTAAATACCTTCAAAGAAAAAGGTAAAAAGAAAAATTATTCAATATTTTGTATACTTTATCTTTAAACAACCTAATCACTTAATTTTAAATAACTAAGAATATTGTTTGGGTATTTTTGGTGTTTTTTCTGAAAAAAGAGCCGAACTCTTTTGTGTAGAAAAAGCAAAAAAAGGTGCCAAGAACACTATACCTAGTGAAAAAACTTGATGTACTTTGTCCTGAGCAAGTCAGAAGGCTTCCAGGTGGTGGCGGGGTGTTGGAAAGCAGAGACAAGGAGGTGCTCATTACTGCAGTGTAAGCTCAAAACCAACCTTGTCTAAACTGGACTTCTTGTAGTGTAATAATGCATTTCTCTGGGATTTTCTTAATTACTCCAGATCTCCACAATTTATAGGCTTCTGAGTATTGCCTACATTTTCTTACTTAGCCCCTGCAGTCTTGACTGAAGGGACAGAAAGGTCAGAGTTGCACTGATGCACTTGCTCATGCTCTCCAGGACCCTTGAAATTTCTTAACCTGTCTAACTGTGACTTCTCTCAATGAAATCAGCTCCTGTGACATTTCACCAATCACCAGGAACATATATATATATAAAATATCTGAGTGGCTTTTTTCCTAACAGATCAACTTAGTTGCATAATACAATCATGTGTCTATTTTGAACTTGAAAACCAGTAATCCACTTATGATTTCAAGTAAAAGGTAACGTGCAGAATATATAGAAAGTTAATAATGTTTCTAACTAAAATATAAGATAATAAATATAATAATAAATATTCATAAATATTTAAAAAGTGAATCAGAAGATAGATATTTTCAGTGTTCTAAATATACAATAGTTGTATCATTTACTATAAATTAAAATAATACGCTAAATTATGGCAACTAATATAGCAATCTTATCGCATTCTTGGTTTAGAGATTCTAGTATAGGGTACTAGAATCTTTTGATACACTTAAAATTTTCTTTTTTACTTTATTTTTGCATTGAGAATATTCACAAATGTCTGTGGAAATCCAGTCACCATTTCATATACACTGAAATTAGCTTCTCTACATACATTAAAAATATTTAAATGCAATCCACCAACTTTTCCATATCACTACTATAGTTGTAGGTGTTTGGTTTTCATCTCTTTATCTCACTGAGGAAGATAGGTGCTGCTCTGAAGCTCTGTGATAATGGTCCTCAGCCAAAATCTCCACCATCTGTAGTCAGGTGATACTCGTCCAACATACCTAAATGAAAAATTTAGGCAAAAAGAATCCCAGGACTTTTTTTAAAATTACTATTATTTCTCTCTTGTAAACATGCAAATTTTTATTTAAATAAGTTCCATTTTCTGTTTAGGAACTTTTTAAAAATAATTGTGGTGGGGAGGGTGCTTGATGAGGGACTGAGAGATGTTATGTTTGGTAAATGATCTCTTGAAGATTTTGCGTTTTCTTTATAATCATGTTGGCCATTTACTATAATTTTATAGTAATGTTCCTAGTTTAATGATAATTTTAATAGCCATTTTTCAATTTGGACTCTGCTAGATATGTTTATCCCCTTAGATTAACAACTAATTATTTCAATGATAATATTCCAGTTATACTGTCTGTGGACACACTATATAAATTAAACTACTCATTGCTTCTAGAAAAAAACACACCCCAAGTTATTAATGTGTTCATTTCTGAGTCATTGTTTATTTCCCTTCATTATAAATGATTTATGTGATTCATTAGATTGTGGTAATTATCATTTTAGACTCATAAGTTTTTTATTTATGCAAGCTTTCCTTGTGATGAAGTACGCTGCTTCTTGCAAGTCAGGTTGGATAAATAGTAAATGCAGGATAATGAAACCAGTCAAAATATGCTTAAAGGACAACAAAATATGTTGTGCTTTATTCATAGAAACACCTTAGCTTGACATTACAAAACAACTGCATTGTATCTTAAGAAAAAAGAGAAGTTCTTGGATCTATTACTGTATCATTTCTAGAAAAAACAAAATAGTCCTAAAAAAATAATAACAGCTATACTAATACCACATCATCTTCAACATAAAAAAGAGATTGCCCTGTTTAACACATCACTAAAAAAGATATTACATGGTGAACTCCTAAGCTAACCATTAGCCTTATCAGCCCTCCAGTGGTCCCCCAATGCATTCATATCCTTTTCCCTCTTCTGCCTTCTGCTTGGCAATGTAGTTCTGCTGGCAATGTAATTCCGCTTGGCAATGTAGTTCCAGCTGAGGCCACCAGTTTACCTTTGAGCCTAGAGGCCAAACTAATGAGCCCAGCACTCCTTTGAGCTGACCTAGCTCACCAATTTCCAAAGATTTTAGCATGCCAGTCTAAAATTGTAATTTCCATACATCTGTGCGTCTACCACCGCTTTTGAATGACAAAGCTAAATCATTTATAAATCATCAAATAATTTAGATCTGTCCTGTAGTCCTTTATCAGGAGCTATGGTTTGAATTTTCTCCATTGTCCTTCCTCTGGTTATTCCAAAGTACTGATTATTAGTATTATACAAAGTTGCACACAGAACATTTTTTCCATTGCCTGTTTGAATTTGTCAATGACTAATTTTAAAAATTAGGGGAAAAAAAAGGAAACAAACAAAAAAAGACGAGGCGGGAAGCCTACATATAGTTAGAAGGGACTAATTTAGCCTTAAAATGAAATAGAAAATGTCACTTAAATTTGGAATTTAAAGTGGAACACTTTCTTCCTTTGTAAGTATAAGTTTTGTAGCTAAAACAGGTTTTGGGGAGTGAAAAAATCTTGCTCTTAAAAACCACCTTAAGATACCACAGGTATGTTTTAATGAAAAGATAATAAAACAGAAATAATCTTTCTATTGGGATTTCAGAATTATTAATTAATCCATTTACTTATTTTTAAAAGATTTGAACTAAAATAAAATAACAACCAGGATGTCTTCATGCTAGGAAAAGTGACAGTTTTATAGCTTAGTAAGTTGCAGCAGAGGTATTTTTTAAATTAATGTGAGTCAAACTAATCAGTAGGGAAGTTAAATTCTTATAAAGGCAATTTGGCAAAGAGTTTACAGCTCTGGCAGCAGGGGAAAGAAAAAGCAATTTTTTGTCTTCCAGTTAATTGTCTTGAGTTACAGTCTGAGTGCAGCTGACATTTATTGTTTTGCAGACCAGAAATGGGCAATATTTATCATTATTCTTTGGATTTAAAACTGTAGTTGACGCCAAGTACACTACCTGAGAGACCATGTAAGCAGATAATATCATAAAACATTCAAAGAATATATTCATGTTAGAACATGTTAAATATAACTATAATAAGACTTTTTAAAATGGCAGTGTAAGCCAACCTCAAATGTAGCAGACTGATTTAGGGGTTGGTACTATGCATACGTACTCTAGTTTATTATTTTCCAAATTGCCCCCTGATATTGTCTTTGTGTTTTTTGGAGGGTCTGGGACCTTAGAGCTAAGATGTGCATTGCATTTCCCACAGTTCCACAAGTCACTCCGTGCCAGGTGAGCAGCGCGAGTTACCATTTACCATTTACCCCATGGGTCATTCAGCTTCTCTCACAGTGAGTCAGACCAAAGCAAAATCAAAGTACCCCGCATCCTGGTGGAACAGTGAAGGATCTGTGGATCTGCTTATGTATATCATACACACATAAGCATTACTTTGGCTCAGAGAATACAGGGAAGCAGCAAAATGTGGGGTAGTAGGAAGCAGGGATTTTTTGTGGCTATGGCTTCTCTCTCCCCATGTAGCTGTTAACTTACGAAGCTCTGCTTCTCTGGAAATGGCTGAACATCTGCCTGACAAAGGGAACTGTGAATGAATTCCTTTCTTGTTCTGCTTGTGTGTGCAGATTTTCTTCCTTTCTTTAACTGTCTTGATATTGGTCCATGAGTTAATTTCTTGCTTTTGCTCTTCTGCTTCTCCTCCCCATTCTGCTGGGGGAGTGAGTGACTGGGTGATGCTCAGCTGCCTTCTGTGATTTACCCACAGCACCTGTGAATATCAGTGTAGCCGTAACATGACAAATATTGATTAGTTTAATACTAATTGCTTTGATGATGGACCATTGATCACCTTTTTAGTTTTCTTTGATTACTTGGTGGAAACAACAGAACAACATCAAAACTCATAAAGTATTATTTGCATAATACAGATATTTGCTTTTTAAGTCTGAAACCAATCATCCTGAAGTGAACAAATTGCTTGGTTTGAAGAACAAAAAATGAGAAGTCAAAATTCCTTTCCACGCTTTATCGGTAATTTTAGAAGACAAGGCTGCAAGGTAGAGATGTTTTCATTTGATTTAGTGTGTTGTATTAGACTATCATGAACTTCATTTTTAATTAAACATACTGTAACTCGGTTGGGAAAGTTGAGCTTTAATTGCATATGAAAGTAACTGAAATAAAGTTCAGGATTTCATTCTTGATGAGGTAATAACACAGTTTTCTGGAATTTGCATATTTTTGCCATTGACCTCTCTGAAAATTACAACAGAAACATGAGGAAAATATATTCATAATGATGCAAATAGGAGAAGGAAAGCATTTTCTACATAAAAAGTATTTTGAATTCAACAGAGGTTGTGCTAAAATAACCCCTGTTTTATCACTCTGCTGCTTTTATCCAAGCATACTTTGGGAATAGTGTTAGATATGAACAAAAATGATTAAATTTTGCAAATGAGATCACTCACTTTCTGAGGGAGAGGAGGGTTAAAACTAATACATCTAACATGTACTTTCCTCATTTAGTTGACAAATTCTGAGGATAGTTCAAAGTTAGGTTAATATGTCTTAGAAAAGTCAGGAGTTCTTAAAAATATGTGAGCTCATTTGCTGCTCCACAGTTCTATATGAGAAGTTGGGATGTACTTTTTTTTCTCTATGAACACTGATAATGTTGCATATGCATGGTTATATGCATATATGAAAATATGCATCTAATGTAAATTTCTCATTCTACCATAACTTTAGTAGTTTTTTGCTTAAAGCACATTATTTGAACAAATAAAATTACAGAGATATTGTCCATGATAACAGCAACTCCCTCCCCATTTCATTGCATATTTCTATATTAGAAATCTCTGCTCTGTTTTACCACAGTTTAACTTTTTAAAACATATTTAAAATTTTGGAATATTTATGCTTCATAAAAATTCAGTCCATTTAAATACAAATAACTCAGGCATATTAAGAAAAAACCAAGGCTGAATAAAATTAGTTGTCTGCCATATATATAAAGCATCAGTATGAAGAGTTTTAAATAGTTTTAGCATCCTTATGCCATGAAACAGGTATGAAAAGAAAACCCCTTTTTTAGATTAAAAAACCCAGATACTTGAATTTTAATACTATATCATAATATCTGCTACCACAAGCGCAAAGAGATCCACTAGATTTTGAAAACAGTATTTTCAAGTATCTCTGAAATAAGAGCATATTTTACTCTCTTAACTTCTGAAATGGGGAGGAGGAAAAATAAGACACAGATGGAGACCTGAAGTCATACTAAACACAGAGCTGGAGAAGTAGTTCAGAAAAAAACTTTGCCTGCACTGGTCTGTGCCAGTTGAAATATGGAGGTAATAAAAGGTAAATTGATAACAGTTAGGATTTGGAACAGTGACCGGAGAGTGCAGAGGCCAGAGAAAGAGCTGGAGAATGCAAGCAATACCAGAACAGTGGCAGGAAGCCTCAGCAGCAGGGAATGGACATGAGAGGACAGCAGTTTTTTCAAGCAGGTGCAATGGAGGCACTCATGCCCAGGAAGATCTGAAATCAATCTGCTGATACTTTCAAACACCTGGAAACCATTTAGCTGTGTGGCAACGTGTCTGACCTAGAAGCAGCGCTGAGGAGCAGGACCTAGAGAGTAAGGTTTGTCTGTGTACCCTTTTGCACTTCTTGCTCTGTGTGGCTGATCATTGGCTTGAAGCACAGGCAGAAATAATTAGACTTACTGCAAAAAAACTTCTTTATAAACACAGTCCAAAAAACTCCTTCTGAAAGATACCTTGCTATTCATCTCTCATTCATAAAATTAGGACAAATATTTGTGATAATTTTAAAATGTCTGCAGAAACTATTACTGTCCCATGGTCATTTGTTACTGTCCTGTGAGTGAAGCCTTTAAATTTCTGCCTCTGTGTGCAAGTAGCTGAAACTACAATTAAAACATATTAAATATCTGTGATTGATTTGACATTAGTATGAATTCAAGCTGCATCATAAAGCTGATACATACAACACAGACACAGGCACATGAATGCAGATAGAAGGATCTAACCTATGGGGAAAGTAGCTTCTTCAGTTTTGACAGTTTACTCATGAAAAGGCAACTGTTTGTACCACCAGATCAAGTAGCTGCAACCTTAATTGTGATGACACTACTGAAAAATCACATGATGTTATGCTTGTTTCTGTTGTTGTTTTTCTCAAAATATACAAAAGAAAGAAAGATTTATGACAAAATAATTTATTCATACTACAAAGTCAAAAGCTTGAGTGAGAAAAAAGCTTCACAACCTGCCCAGCCTTTAACCACTTAGTAGTAGGCAAAAGAGGATGAAGGAGCTGCATATATGAAACAGTCTCAAAAATGGTATTTAGAGAAGTAGAGAGAAGTTCTAGTGAATTTAAGCAAGTTCAGCAATGCTATTTTTTGCAGGAGGAACCAAGTTTCATTAAGTGCACAAAGCAGAAGGATTATTGTATAACAAGGGCTATTGCTCCCTGTAGAATTTCCAGTTAATTATTTGCCCAGATTGGAAAATCTGCACCTAAGAATAGATGAGGAATTTTCATAGCTAAAGCCACAGAATTATGTTCTGATAAACTGCCTCTATATCAATTTCAAATTTTGTGGATGATGCTGTAGATTTTTAATGACTATTTTATTCTTTGAGTGATGTAGTAGATACAGGATGAGAATCTACATTCCTTACTTCCTGATAGCAAATCTATTGAAAAATGAAGACTGCTATCCTGTGGCTCTCTATTCCTGCAATTTCATATTTGTGAAACAGGAGAAATATACTCTGAATGAAAGTTAGTAGCTATGAGACAGGAGTATGGTAAAAATATTGTACAATAAAAACAAACCAAACTGGACAAAATTAAAACAAAACAGTTCTGTGAAATTAAAGACCAAGACTGCTTCTTGAGCAAGGAGAGAGTGGTCATGGATCTTCTGTGATTGTGTGAGCATGTTCCCTGTTACCTGATGTATCAAATGAAGAAGGGCTCAGGAACAAATTACATCACTAAAACCAGAGGCTATGCAAAAACACTTTTATGTCTTGTTTTAAAAATTCGTTATTTGAATAACAGCCTATCTACTTTGAAATACTCAAGCACACTAGCAAAACAAAAGGTGCAAAGTGCAGATAATTCATATTACATCTATGAAGATATAATAGTAGCGGCACTTCAGACATCCATATAAGTCTGAAATGCTGCCAAATCAGTGAACTATGGAATATTTCAGATCTGCTGAGAAATATTGGTAAAGTTAAATGCATATCAAAGCATGGTCAAGTAATAGGTTACAATTCCTGGTTCACTGAGACCTTAACTCTCAATTTATATGTTCCCCCATGGAAATTCAAATTTTTTAGACAAAATGAGATGCTTATGGCTAATTTTTGATCATGCCTGATTTTGTGAAGCTTGAAGGATTTCACCCTACGTATGACTTTTAACAGGGAGTTGTTCTTTCTTTTTGTGATTACTCTTTGCTCCTGCAAACTCCCTGTTGGAAGTAATCCTGGAACAAACCCTCTCTTCACTCTGAAAAGTTAGTCTTTCCATTTGATACATATCCCATATGAACTATAATTTAAATTTTTTTTCACATTAACAAAGTCCTTAGGATAATCAGGATTTTTTCTTGGACATGGAAAGCTGACTAGGCTGCTGTGCTGCTCATTATTTGCGTGGATATATTCTGTGGGATTTCCATTCCTTCACCAGAATGAGCACTTTGCACACTCTGCATTCTGAAAGTTTATAAAGCCACAAAAAGCCAACAATATTTATCTTCAGTACAGTTAGGCAGCTATACAACAACTCCACTTGTATGAATTTCATTGCTCTCATTTGTTTTTCTCTCTTTAGCCTTGGCAGTCTTCTGATTGATTTTATGACCTGCTGTCATACAGTATAAAATTGGTGAACTTAATTTAATCTTTGACCCTATGCTCTATGTTTCTGTACATTTTAGATCTGTTAACTTAATGAAAACCAAAAATTCCTGTTTGTTTCTTTGGTTAATAACTTCAGTTATAAAACCATTAAGTAAATCTTTTCTAAGTCATTCTTTTACAGGGAATTTTTTTACTTGATTCTACTGAAGAAATAAACAAACCAAAGCAAAGAAACATAGAAACAAAACAATCAAACAAAATAGAGCAAACCAAAACCCAAAGAAAAGTAATCTCAAACTCCAGCATCTTATGACTGACAATTAGGGTGTGATGCATATGGAAAGGACTTGCATGGAGCTTCATTTTGCATCACAAACCACGAGAATAAGAAAAACTGGAAGCATCAAATTAAAGATCAGATTTAGAGAACCAGTCTCATGCTCTGTATCTCATTAAATCCCCTTCAAACGAACTCAAGGGAGAAATTTCAAGAATGCGTTCTGGTATTAGAGACTATTCTTTAATATTGGCAAATTCAAATTAAGCTCCATCATTCAGTGATAGTTTATATCTCCCACACGGATAAAACAAATGCCTCCTAGTATTTTTTTTTAAAGCTTCATGTCAAAAGCAAAGTTTCCCACAACTTCTGTATGTCATAGTAGTAACCAAGATAACTCTTGGGATCTTAAGGGTTCTGGACAAAACCATGTTTATTGTCAAATATAATTTTTTTTTCAATTATTTATGGAGACTTCTTTTTTTTGAATAGCACTGAATTTGTATAAGTGCCCATAACCATATTCAAAAACACGCACACAGGTGAAAACTACTGGTTAGTTTCCTGCAAACCACAGATAGCTTAGGATACTTCAACTCTATTGATCCTTCCTGTTTAACAAATAAATTTTGCAAAAAATTCTTACTTTTAGAAGTTAATATTTTGTATAGATCTGCTGGCATAGACACACATATATACATATACAGAAATCTGAGCTTCAGAGGACCAGTTCCTTATGAACTTATGTCTTATCAACAGCTTAATGGTTTTTTCCTAAGCTTTTCTTCATGCTCAAATGAATACTTCATCTTTTTATTCTTAATCAGGTTCATGACTTTTACCTTGCAGTAAAAATAAAAGACACTGGGTAAAACCATATGACAAGATTTAGTCCTTTTTTGATAACCCAGTATGAAGCCAAAACCACATCAGCAATTTAAATTGTTTGGTTTGGGTTTTTTTGCCCTAGTTTTGCACCCTGAGTTTTTGGGTTGAATAGAAGTTCAAATTTAATTTTATAAACTTGGGGAGAAATTTAGATGTTTAACTCTCACTAAATGGTGGAACATATAGAAGTGACTTGTTCTGAAAATATAAATGGGTATATATTCATACATTGTATCCAGGAGACTTAGGTAACAGCAAAAGACCTAAAAAAATAAATGGAAACATGTCTATCTTGATAGAAATTCATTGATTAAGTGACAGTTTCGAGAACAAACTTAAGTACTCTCAAATATAACTCATGTTACAAATTCTCATAATCAAAACTTACATTTTTATACTTTAAGAACATTTGAGGAAAGTGAAAAGGCAGAAATCGTATTTAACTCAGTGATGGGAGGAGTGTATCTTGTGAGAATGTGTGGTGATACATACATTTTCTTTCCCTTAATACTTAATAATATTGAGTGTCAGTTACATTTTCTGTGGGCTTGAAATGCTGAACCTGAAACACTCAGGCCTCTGCAGAATTGGTGAGATCTTTATCAGGATGAATATCCCAGTTAGCGGTCAGTTCAGCTGTTTCTATGGTTACAGAATAATTCAGTGGTTAGAAAGGCAACCTTCAGTATATATATCTCTTGAACTGGGAACATAAGTCAAAGTCAAATATCTTGAGGCACGGCTGCATTTGTAAGGATGGACTGACTGTTGTGTAACAAGGTTTCAGCATCTATGATTTCTTAACTAGTACTTAATAAGCAACATTCACATTCAGAATAATTAAAAAAAAAACAAAACAAAACAACAAAACCCAACCAAACAAAAATTCCACTAAGGTAGCTGTTTAAGAAAATGAATAATTTAGAAATAAACATCCCAACACTTACAGTTTGGGAATTATTTTTAAAACAATTTTTAAAGTCTGAAGAAAACAAAGATAATGACAGGATTGTGGCTTCAACATAATGAATAACTATATAATGAATATTATTTGATTAAATCCCAAATAAATTAGAATTCTAGTAGCACTCTTTATTAAAGTGCATTTCTGGGTAAGATCACACTAATTTTAGACTCTACTTTATGCATGACTTTAAGAAAATCAAAGTTCAACCTCCTTATAAATATGTTTACTGAAACATAACTTGAAAAGCAGGGAATTCTGACATCCCTTCCAAAATCTTCACATTAATACTCTGCATGATCTATATGAATATTGTACTGAGTATAGTGACTATGTCTACAGAAATGCTAGGGGAAAAAGCCCACTAGTTAATAGCCAGTGAAAAGAAAACACAGATTATCTTAGTGTTAAGGATACTTTTCCCCTCACCTAAACAGCCTTTAAGCAAGAACCATATGCATTTTAGTCTATCACTACTAAACACGCAAATGGCTCTTCTATTATGGTACACTGGAGGAGGAATAATGTTCTTATCCTTCTGGATATGCATTAGTCAGAACAGAAAATAAGTTTAACAACATCAGAATATATTATCTATTCTTAATTAAGTCTAAAGTGAAACACCTTCACATAGCGAGTATTTCTAGTGTTGTTTAGTCAAATGCTGATGCTACATTTATTGGGTGGTAAATGTTGATACTCAACCTGTAGAAGCTGAAAAATCACTAAAAGAATTCAAAGAAGAACAAAATTAACAGAAAAAATTATATCCAGAGCAAATATACCTACATAGACAAAGCCAGTATTGCATCAAATAGAGATAATGTCAGTGTTTAATTTTATTATATGTTTATTAAACACATCTTTTTAACTTTAAGACAAAAATTATGTGGAAAATATCATCATAAATGGCCCTGTAGAGCCTGGGGGGCTAGACAGCAGAAAGTAGTCTAGGATACTTGGATTCTCTGCTTCAGGGTAGCTGATGTATCAGATAACTGATGCACAAAATCTGAATTAATATAATAGGAATTCTTCTCGTTCATCCAGTTGCAAGGTAAAAGAGGGACCAGAGGACCTATAAAACAAGGAATTACTGGCTACCCTTTTTTTTGTAAGTATCTATAAAAAAGTTTAATTAAGATATTACAGGATCTTATATGTAAATTAACACATTTAATAAAAAGAATATGTATGAGCAATCATGTACATTTTTCAAATATACACTGTATTAAGTTTTAATACAAAAAGTGATACATGATACATGATAGAGATGTGATACTTCCTGGAGCCTTATAAAAGGTTTTTGCCATCAGTGGAACTGGTCATCATATTATGAAAATAAAATGAAAAATACACAGGTGTTTCTTGAAAAAACAATTAGGAGTTAGAGGATGATGGCTAGAGTGCATTAACTTCTACTTTGGAGCTAAAGTACGACTGTGTAAATCTGAAGTAAGTAGATTGTCTCTTATGTAGAAGTGACAGTAATTAACAATTCCATAAAGAAACAGAATGATGCACTGCATCTTTCCCCCAGAGCTTCCTATGGGAAATGTCTTCATGACCTCTCTTGGGGAGTAAAATACAGTCTGCTCAAATTGTGCCTGCACTTACGAGCTTAACACTTTCTATGTCCCAGATGGTTAATCCAGACTGCTTTTTTTCCAGGTTTCCAGGTTTGTACTCAGATATAGCACAAGTAGAGGTACAAGACAGAAATACAATACATTCATGGCTGTATCAAAGTGCATGTCATGAATTCAATTGATCTTAGAATTGCGTTGGGCAGATGAAAATGGGGGAAGAGGTACAGGGGAAAAAGAGACAGATATGTGAAATGAAAAAGAATATAGCAGCTCTAGCATGATTGCTAAAGTGCATTCCTGAAATGGTTTAGAAAAAGTAAACCTGTATTCCTGCCTGTACAGCCCTGCATCCTAGAGCAGGAGGGGTAAAAAGTGGCAACATGGCCAGAGAATTCTTTGAAATATGTTTTATATTATAACACAGCTGGAAACACAAGAGATACCATTTCTTGCATCCTTAATGGAAAAGAGAGGCACTCATCTTAAGCAAGGTTAAATAAACTCCCTACAAGCATTTTGTGGCTCTCATTCATCTCTATGCAGAGGAAAGAGAGCACAAGTGGCCGTGTGGCTAAATTTCAGTAAGGCAAAACCTGAATTGAATATCAATGTTAAACAACAGTATCTTATTCCAGAATAAAACTTTATGCTGAACTTATTTTTATTGTAGGCTCTTGTTTTTCTTTCAGTTTTTTTAAAAATTAACAATATATTTAGGTGATTTTATGGCAGCAGACATAGGGACAGTAACACACACTCATGCATCACAAAGTATAAAAAAATTTGGAGCTGTGGATGCTGAGTCTAACCAGTTCAGACGAAGTCCTAAAAACTTTGTGGGTATGAAGTCAAGTTAACAGAAATTGGTCTTCCTAAATCCAGAAGCCATAATAAAACACTGTAGTTAGGCCAGTGTTCAAGTGCTTAAAAATGAATGAGAAATCTGTTTCTCCTTAACACGAGTGATTGCCCATTTATTCTACTCTAGCCAGTATAGATCTCAGACTAGGGCAATAGCATAACACATAAGTTTTCTGTAGCAGAGATCCTGGTGAGCAGAACTGGTTGGCAGAAGGAAATAATACTATTGATCAATTGCTTCAGTGACTATTGGTATTTTAGTTGGTAACAGAACCAATGAAAAATGTGCTTTCATTGAGAATGATTTGCAAAATACATTTAGGCAATTAGAAGAAATCTGCTACTGAAGGTACTTGCACCTACAAGAAGAATTAAGTATAAAAAATGAGGAAAGGAAAATACTCTAAAAATCCATTCTCTATTTTTATGTGCTCACAGCTAAAATATGCTCAGAGATATGTCAACAATGTCCTTTTTTTTAACTGAACAAATTTCATTAGCATTAAAAGTAATGATCATTAAGGTGAATGAGCTACATGAAATAGCAAATATTGCAAAATTAGTTATTAATACAAACCAAATTTTACCTGGTTGAATCTCTGGTTTGAATAATATTAATTGTGAGTTCATACTAGTTTTTAATGAAATAGCTATTCACCAAAATAGATAATAATTTTTTTTCCTGCTGACTACAGTGATTATTATGAATTTTAAAAACTTTTTCTATTATTTGTCTTTTTTTTTTTAATTGATATTATTACTTCCAAGCAATGTTAAGTTCTGGAAAAAATATTTTCAGACATGACTTACCAAAAGATTCCTGATCTAAGTGTAACTTGACACATGACGTTACATTACGGGTTAATGTTAACATCTTTTTTCCTCTACTATATTTATTTGCATCACCAAATTAGGGGTAATTGTTTGGAGGAGAATATGAATTAATGAAGAAAATACATTACAATTTATGGATTTAAAAAATTATATTAACATGTTCCAACTCTCTTTTATCCTTAATATATACAGCTAGAGGGCACATCTTAGTAGTTTCCATACATTATCTGGAATGACTAGGTTCCTAAATATACGTGCATTCAGGTTCCAGTGATTCTGAGTCCAGCCTTCTTACAAAAGCAGATATGTTGAAAAATGAACCACTTATAATCCAAATGACACCTGTGTTCTTCTTGACACAGGTTTTAGATGAAGTCCCTTGCAAGTAATTTTTTCCAAAATGAAGGTAATATGGTTAAGCAATTGTTCTAACATGTACTGAAGAACGATTGCACTATATGGCTCAAGTTTCAATCTCTCCTTCCACGTTTCTTGTAGAGATTTCAGGTTATTATACATTGGAGTCCAGAGAAAGACATATTGACTTAATAGGACCACAGGGCTGAAAGAGCATGTCTCAGAGTCTAGGGGAAGCATGACAATTTAACTAACTCTGCCTTTAAAACAGAAAACAAGAAAACTAACCAAACCAAACAAAAAGAAACAAAAAAACCCACCAAATTTTGCTATTGTGCTGTTATTCAAGATGAAACAGTGAAGCTGGTTAAATCTAGTCTGACCATCAGTCAGGCAGATTTTACCCTAATTGTTTAGGAATGCTATAACATCCAGGCAGGATGTAAAGCCTGTATGCTTTCCTGAAGGTCAGAGGATATTCCTTTCTAAGCAGAAAATCTTGATCTACCTTGTAACTGGAGCCACTCATACTTCTTCATAAATCAATAGAACAAAATAATAAGAGATGTCCAGATTCATTGCCTTTAACAAAGAAATCTAAAATTGTTATTTCTCTCTGCATGGTGAAATCTCATTAATCCTTGGAGAAAAACTTAATCCTGGTTTCCTTCTCCCAGATAAAGAGGAGGGAGAAGAATGAACAATTTCCTAATTAATATTGAGCTTTTGCTCTTTGTGGTTGATTCCCTGTTCATTTCAGAAGTTTCAACCGATGTTTATTTAAAGGAAAATTCCACATGGGGAAGTGGCAACCACTTTGTCACACTAAAGGCAAACATTTCTTGCCATCACAGCTTTTGCACCACTTTATTCACTTCATGGAACCTGTTTGCTTTACCAAGACGTACAAGCAAGGTGAAAAACATGATAATAATGAGGGAAAGACTGGTAATAGGTTATTCTGCCTAACTGAATTGACTATGGACATGTTTGGAACCTGAATTTTAGGAGTCTGAATTGGTTTCAAGAGAGTGCACTAGGAGTTAGGTACCAACTCAATTTCCAGAGTCTCCTGATTCTTTCTCTAGGGCTTTGATGGACCACACACAAGGCACTACACCTTGCTCTCTTTCTGGCAGTAACATCAAGTTAAGGCCATCACTGACTTTGTGCCATCACTGTAAAAACTGCTGGAACCATCACTCTATTAATTTCTTACAGAGATTCCCAAAGTTTATTTAGTTTATCTCAACATTGTTTATTATTGACTCTCATTCTTATCTGAGCTTATGGATAATGAATTTATTAGTGATACATTAATTTAAAATTATCTTTCAGAAGAGTCGAGCATGCCAGTGAATTCAATTTAACAGTGAACATCTAGCCAACAAGCATCTAGAAACCAAGCAAGTCTATTTTGTAGTTTACAAGGGTAGGACAGAAATACCGATGAGCCCTTTTGTACACTTGTAGTTGACTCTTTATGAATTGTGCCATCTGTTCTTTCTTAGGTGAATGATTGATTAACTGAGCAATATATGATTAGTGGCTTGCCTTGCTGCTGTACTGTACAAGTTGTTCTGGATTGTGCTCTCAACAGCCGCCATCTGTGTGCTTAACAAATCAAACAGTGCTACGTCCTGTTCTGTGCCATCCATGCAACCCTTGGGTCTTCTCTCGGGTTACTGATCTCTCTAGTCTGTAGGGCTGTAGTTGAACAAATCTGAGCAAAAGTAGGAGTTTTCTGTCTGATTTACTATTATCGTATTATTAGTCCTTCCTCCCTCCCTTCCCCCTTCTTTCCCTCCTTCTCTCCCTCTCTCTTCGCTTTTCTCTTGTTCTCCCCTCCCTGTAAACCAGAATATTTTACTTTTACCTTTTCTGCTGAGATTATAAATTGTTGTTGTTGTTATTATTGTTTTTACTATTATTACAATTTCATTATTTCATAATTTTACTATTATTAAAATTTCAAATTATTACAATTTTTCAGGAAGGGATATCTCAACAGAAAATTTTCACTTTGTACTTGAAGTTTGAAAAAAGTATTGATGTTATAATGGGAGATACTGGGAAAGTTATAACATCAGAATCACACCATGGTTGAGGAAAGAACTGCAGAAGAAGGGAGCTCTGGACTTCATCTTGTCCAGCTCACCTGCTCAAACAAAATCTCCTAGACCCCATTTCCAAGGAGCACATCCAGGTCTTTATGAGTATCTCCACAAGCTCCCTGCGCAAGCTGTGCCAGAGCTCAGTCACTCACAATAAAGCAGTGCTTCCCAGTGTTCAGAGATAACTTTCTGCATAACAGTTTGTGCCTGCTGTCTCTGCCTTGCTACTGGGAACTCCTGAATGGGACTTGGCTCCATTCTCTTCACACTCTCGGGTATTTACAAACCATTCCCTTCTCCAGGCTTAACAATCCCAGGTCTCTCAGGCTTTCCTCATGGGAGAGATGCCCTTAATCATCTCTGTGGGCCTTCTTTGGACTCTCTCCATTATGTCCAGGCCTCTCTTGTATTGAAGAGCTCAGAACTCGGTCTCAATAGTACTGGCTGAAAAATCTGAGGACTTATCACACCCACATAAGCAATCCTAGAACTACTACATGAAAACATGCAACACTTGTCATGGCTCTGATCCTTCTCCTTGAGAAAAGCAGGGTTCTAGACAAGATCATAAAGTATTTTTTAATTCTCATGTTGGCTAAACAAGGTACGATCTGATGCGTGACAGACACAAGCAATAAAGTGAAATTTCTAGGTTAGATTTGTTAATGATTCACAAAAGACCTTATTTTTAAACTGTTCCTATTAAGGTATTGAGTATGTGAAAACTAATACCATCATCATTCATTCTTAAAAATTGCTGTTTCCAGTAATGACGATGTAATGATATTACCTGTCAGTAATTTTGTTAAAAGTTAAGAAAGTTGCAGTTGTTATTTAATAAGAGGGGAAAAAAAAGTTCAAGAGGTGTTTTTTCTTCTACACCTACACTTTTTTTTTAAATATAATTTGAGAAAAAGGAAATATAAACCTCTCCCTTTCTCCTTCTCTCATTATGTTTTTTTGCTGCATAGTCAGAAGCTGAGCTTAATGTCCAACCTATAGACTGGTCAGAGGTGAAATATATCTTTTATTAGGAAAAGACTAGAGTATATTTAATTAAGTGTACTTGTATTGGGACAGAAGGGGAATTGTATTACTGGGTCAAATAGTTCCCAAGTGTACTTTGATTACAGCTGTAAAATGTTATATTTTTTATGTTGGCATAGGACCAATTAAAATATTGCCAGTAAAAAGCTATGAGCTAGAAAAGAAACTCCAAAAATAACATCTTGTTAGTGCACATATCTGCTTTCTGTGTAGGTTCTGCTTCAGGGTTTTACTGCTGTCAATACTGCTGACAAAAACCTGTAAAATCACAAGCTGTGCTCTGCTCTGCCTTGTGCATCATCAACAAAATTGATGGTTAACACTGATTTTAAAATCTGTATTACTGAGGGGTAAAAATGTATATCAACAAATATTGAATTGCAAGACAGCCTGCAGTCCTGTGCTGAAAACAAAAGGGTTGGGAAGAAAACAAAAAACACAGAGAATGAAAACTACTGTTGTGTAATGATTCGAAAATAGAATTAAGCTTTTGCCTCAATGACTTTTTAAAAGATCTTCTATGTCTGATGGTTAACAGTTCTGTCTTCCTATAAGCCAGAGTGATGAATACAATGATTTGGGAAAACAATGACCCTCTTTTCCCCTTAGCTATATTTCTCTTCTTGGCACATTGAAACACCCTGAACCACAGCTCAGAGCAGAGCAGTATGTCATTGAGTTTACATACTAATTCCTCCAGAAGACAGCTGCTAGTTCAGATACCTTTGCAACTAATTCAAAATGTCTGTCAGATGTATGCAGCTTGTACTTCCTCACTGGCAATTTCATGGATAAATATCAGAAGGTGGGAGTCAAACCGAGCTCCTGTAGCACAAATATTTATGAAATTTGTTCATTGTTCTTCAGTTTTACCTCTTAATCAGACTCTGGTGTCTGACACAGCCCAATACTGCGCTCAGAACTTGAGGTGAGGCAGCATCAATGCTGAGATAGAGTGGGATAGCCAATCCTTTTGACCAGTCAGCTGTGCTTCACTTAAAGCACCTCAGGATACTTTTGGTCCTCTTGGCTGCCAGGGAACATCATTAGTTCATATTGGACTTCACAGAAAACAAACCTCTCGGATCCCTTTCTGCAGAGCTTCATTTCAGCCTCTTGTCCCCCAGTCTATACATGCACCCAGGCACAAAGCATTACACTGTCCCAAGTATAGGATCCAGTATTGGCTGTTGCTCAGTTTCATGTGATAGGTATTTACCCATTATTCTAATTATCAATATCATTCTCTAAGACCTCTCTGCTCTCAAGAGAATCAGTGACTCCTCCTAATTTGTTACCTTCAGCAAACTCTGCGTGACCTATCTCCTGTGTCCAGGTCATTAACAAAAATATTGAAGAGAATTTTCTCTCAAATTGAGCCCTGAGGGAACACCACTTGTGGCTGCCTGACATTTAGATGCTGCCTCCATTACTGCATCACTTTGAGCCCTTCCTTTCAGCCAGTTGTTCACCTACCATAATAGTGGGCAAGTTCAGCTATATGCTGGACACTTTTTCCATAAAGATGTTGTGAGAAATTGTATCAAAACCTTCGCTAAAATAAAAAAAAAAAAAGCCCACTGTCTTCTCTCCATTCACTAGAGAAATATCCTTGTAATAAGTTAATAAGTTTTCGCTTCATGAATCCATGTTGGCTTTGACCAGTCATTGCATGATCTTTTCAAGGGTTTGCCATTACCTCCCAGGATAATCTTTTTTATAATTCTACAAAGCCCAAAAGCAAAATATCAGGCCTATAATTAGCAGGGTCTTCTTCATTGCCCTTTTTGAAAACTGGAAAAATGTTTGCCTTCTTCCAATAACCTGGAACTCCTCTGGACTCCTAAGACTGTTGATATATAACTACAGTAGGTCTTGCAATAACATCAGTGCACTATTTCATTACCCTGGGGTAAATCCCACCAGGTCCCACAGACTTATTTGCACTCAGTTACAGCAGCAAACTGTACCAATTCAAAGTCATCTGAGAGCTTATCATACATGGTCAATCATGGTGCTCCATCCCAGGGCTCCCAGAGCCCCAAGGCCTATGACTGGTGTTAAAGACAGAAATGAAGAAGGTAATAAATATTTGTGATTTATCTTCACTCATATTCCTAAAGTGATCAGCCCCATCAAGTAACAAATCAATATTTCTTTAGACTTCCTTTTGCTACCTAAAACCTTCATTTCTTGTCCACCAATATACTCGCCAGCTTTAACTCCTACTGAGCTTAGAATATAGAATTCTCTTCCTGTAGTTAACAGCATATCTACAGTCCTATTGTATAGCCTGACCTTACTTCCAGAATCCATATACTTTCTTTTCCTGCCTAGGTTCTAAAGGATGTCACTGCTCAGACAAGCCAGCCTTCTGCTTCTCTTGCTTGACTTTCAATGCATTGGGATTGCCTACTCCTGCACTCTTAAAAGATGTTTCTTAAAAACAGACTGTGGACTTCATTTCACTCAAAACTCAGATTTTCATGGAAATGTACTAACTAGTACTTTGAGCAGCCAAAAGTCTACTTTCCCAAGATATAGTATAGTAGCTCTATCGCTTTATTTTTTTATTTTATTCCTTTTTTTTAAGTTTTGCAAAGATGGTATAGATTGAAGTCCACAGGAATTTGGCCAATTGATTCTAAAAATACTAGAACAATGTCAGATGAAAAAACCTTGTCAATGAAATGAATATATAATTCTATCACAGGACCGTGAGCAAAAGACATCCGCATGTTTTATCTTTAATGTTTTCATTAGCACTACCTTGCTTGTCCTTCCACAGGTGTTCACACCTCAAGCCAATTGGGGATTAATGGATTATTTCATTAATATATCTGTGAAATTAGTTTATAGTGTTTACAGTTTTTCTCTTCCTCAGGGTTGACTTCTCAGCATGTCTCATATAACTCCCAAAAGCATACCTATGTTTCCTTAATTTTCATGTGTTGATTAGCAATGTACAGTTTCTAAAGCTAGGAGTGAACCTTTTTCTCAATTCTGCACAGTTGTAGGGGAAGTACAACTAATTGCATTGTTCTCCCACTGTTTCAATTGCACATTAGAGAAGATCTATCTGTAGACTAACTTGAAAATACTGCAGAAATATTAAGAGAATGAAAAACCTAGGAATATATTTCAGAAACTGGCTTATCCAGCTCTGGCTATGCTTTCACTTAAGATCTAATTTGAAGAAGACCGATAACAGGAATATACATTTATAATATTTCTGTAATTTGAAGTCAATTTTTAGACCCCAGAAGGATAATTTAAATAAAGATAATAGTCGTAGAAAAACAGAAGAAAGCAGCAGAGAAAGAACTGAGGATCATGGGGGACAACAGGCTATCCATGAGCCAGCAGTGCCTTATGGCCAAGGGACAATGGTATCCTGGAGTTCTTTGGGAAAAACACTGCCAACAGGTTGAGGGAGGTGGTCCTTCCCCTCTACTTAACCTTGGTGAGGCCACATCTGGGGTGCTGTGTCCAATTGTGGGATGCAGTGCAAGAGAGACATGGAGTTCCTGGAGCAGCTCCAGTGGAGAGCTACCAAGTTTATCAAGCGACTTGAGCATCCCTCTGATAAACACAGGCTGAGGGAGCCGGGCCTGCTCAGCCTCCAGAAGAAACACAGCAAGGGGACCCTATCAATATGTGTAAGAATCTGAAAGGAGGATGTCAGGAGGATGGAGCCAGGCCCTTCTTGGTTGTGCCAAGCAATAGGACAAGAGGCAACTTCTTGGTGGTGCCAAGCAATAGGACAAGAGGCAACAGGCAGACTTGGATGCATAGGAAGTTCTACCCAAATGCAAGGAAGAATTTCTTTGCTGTTCAGGTGACCATGAACTGGAACAGACTGCCCAGAGAGAATCCCCCACTTGGAAATATTCAAGAATTGCCTGGACACAATACTGTGCCATATGCTGTAGGACGACCCTGCTTGAGCAGGGAGGTTGGACTGGATTATCCACTGTGGTCCCTTACAACCTGATCCATTCTGTGGTTCTGCATTAAAAAAGAAATCATTTTTCTGCTATATATAGATCAACCTGTCTGATGAGCAGCATGTTTAATGCTGCTGGAATTAGTAATGGATATCCATGACTGTTACTGAGAGGAATTTAAACAGTGATTGATCCTTTATTTTGTTAATAGTCTAAACATTGTTACTGAACAAAGTGTACTGTATTCTCAAGTAGGAAGGAAGGTTTTCAGCTGAAGGACAGAAGTTATAAATCCAGCATTATTAAAAATTTGCATTTGATAACTTTTTAAATATTTATGGCAAATTATGTCTCCCAAAATGGGATGAGTGGGAAGGAACAACTCTAAATAGTTGCACAGTAACTTTAGAAAACTGAAAAACCTGACCAACTTTTAGCTGGCATAGTTAGTCTTTAAAATAATGATAAAAATATAAAATTATACAGTAAGTCGTTAAAAGTTTCTTCCTCTCATAGTAATGATTTATTCAAATAGAGCTTCCAATCTACAGTCAACACAGGATAAGACCTAAGTTGATAAAAAGAGACAGAGGTTCATGTCCTCAGTGCTAAACATTGAACAGTGTAGTAAGTTTTTAAAAGTATAAAAACCAGTGTAGATATTGTCATAATACTTTCTGAAGGAAACCATCTCCTGTCATTCTTTTGCCTGTTTCTAATTCTATTTATATAGATTTCTGTAGATTTACTGTGTTTTTAAAATTGAGATTCCCACAGCACCTGCAACATTAGATCTCCAGATACAGCAGTACACTGACTCTGTTGATTTGAGTAAGTTTCTAGTTTTAATGGAAGAAGAAAACTCAGAATATGAAGGCCCTAAATCCTTGCCCTGCTGCTGGTCTGTTAAGGTAATCCTTGGCAAGGTACTGAAAAGTCTTTGCCTTAATGATACCTTTTGACACAGGGAAGTAATATTGCCGAATCTGAAGTTGCAGAATAACTTTGCCATGTAATTATGCTGTCATGAGGATTGTTTGCACCTCTACCTTCTCGTGTTAATAAAACCAAGACAGCTACCTAGATGGTAGAGCTCTAACAGGAGTTCATGAGAATGTTCTGAGAGACACTAGATGAGTTAACTATTTAGAAATTCTTGGAAGATATTTATTTAGGTAGAAAGGGTTTTAATATTGGGTAAACTGTTGTCTTTGTATAGTAAAAAGCATAAACTGGTGTGTTGTATGATACAAAGAATAAATCAATGGATATTTAACTTTTCATGGAGCAGTGCAAGAAAATGCTTTTAACTCACCTGTAAGTGGTTTAGGATAAATACTCTGATTGGTATATTTGAGGAAGACAGAGATATCCAATGAAAAAGTATCAACTCTGACACCATCTGTTGAGCAAAGTGATTCCATCGGAGGTGAAATCAAAAGGTAGAGAAAATAATATTTTTTATATCAAGTGGCTCTAGTTTCAGTCTCTAAGAACCAGGAAAAGGAAAGCTATAAAGTGTCTTTCAAAAGATGTAAGGGCAGCAAAATAACAAGGCATTATAAAGCAGTTACTCTAGCATGTAATGAGATAGAAATGGGAACTACACATCAAATATACATTTAAAAGAATTGAGGGAATATTAAGGAAGATTTAAAAGCAATGTGAAAGAAAATTCAGGAGAAACTAAACAAAAAAATCTAGTAAAATCCAATTTACTCCTTTCATAGGGTAGCTAAAGTAGTATTTTAAGACCACAAGCAGCAAAAGTGAAAATGCCACATAAAGCTTTTGACATGCCATCCTTCCACAGAAATGTTAATAACAACCCCCTACACGCATTCATTAATGAAAGAATATATGTTATAGGTTAAAACATTTCTACAGAAGGAGATGCTATATTTTATATTCTGAGAGGGCCTCTAGCTTAATCCTTTGAAACATTTTTGTTAGCAGGCAGATTGATGAACTAAAAACAGCACTTAGACCATTCACAGATGGTAAACAGATAGGTAGAAGAGCAAACACTCTTCTGGACAGGATGAAAAGAATTTTGATAGAGTGAGAGAAGTTCTGAGATCAACAAGATTATATCCAATAAAAACAAGTGCATAGTTCTACTCTTTAAAGAGAACAGACATAAAATAAGGAATATCTGGGAAATGCTTGCAAGCTTCATAAAAGTCAACCACCTTAAGTCCTATAAATGAGAAACACAGTCTTTTGGGTTATGCCAGTAAGACTGTCAGATGGAAAACACAGGAAATAATACTTCTACTCACTGTGAATATAAATCAAGACCAAATTAATAAATTTGGAGTTCAGGAGGAAGACAGTTTTCAACCTTCTCAAAAGTAATATTATTTGGGCAAGAGGTTTATCTAGAGCAAAAGATACAGGGATAGAAGGGTAACAGTATGATATGTTAATAGTGTTGTCGTAAAAGTACCAGTTTTACATTATTTTCCTGAGTCCACCAATGACAACAAGGAGTTATCAGCAGTCTTCATTACATCAAATCTTACACTGAAGACTGAGAAAAGCTTTCTAATTATATGAATGGAAAACACTGCAGCAGCATGCTGGAGGAGATGTAATCTCTCCTAGATTTCAAAGACTAGGATAGTCAACCTGTAGACAAAGGATAGAGTAGCTCAGCTAGATTACAAGCTCTGTTTTATGAAATATTCTCTATTGCTATATGCAATAATAAAATAAATAACCACTATTATTTCACTTGTATGATTTCCCAGAATAAAAATGTATATTCTTATGTAAAATATTTATGAAATTGTGAAATAATAATGTATTATTTGGGCATAAATTGCCCATACATACACTTATGCAACCTACATGCATGCAGAAATACATGTTTAAGCAAAAGGCTACAAAGGAACAGCAGTGGGTTTTTTGCAAGATGTTGTTTTATACACTTTGATACTGTAACACTCTGAAACAGTATTGTCGTAATCCAATAGAAATTGTAATGATATTTATGTAGATTTAAATTTGCACTCCCCTTTCTCCTATTTTAAAATACTTGGGGTTTTTTGCTTTACATGTTTTCTCAAGGAACCAGTATTAAATAAATCATTAATACTTTGAAGCGTATTTAATGTTCACTGTCATTTGCTTTTATGCATAATAAGGCACAGAGATGAAAAATTCATGATAACATACACTAGGAAATTAGATTTCAAATTGAGACAAATTATATGCAAATAAGGGATCAAAATTCAAACAAAAAGAGCAATTATGAATTTAACAAAATAATTTTTAAAAGGACAAAGAGGAGGAGAAAAAAGTGATGACAAATAGAACAACTGTGCTTTGATCTAGGATAAAAATGGATTAGTCCTTTAAGTGCCAAGCCACTTGTAGAAACAATATTATTAGCTCTATCTTTTAATAATAATGTCAGGCTGTGATATCTACAACTTTGATTTTTAGAAACAAATTAATTTGCAATCAACATTGTCTATGATTATAAAAAGGGGTATAACATGCCAAAGGCATATTTTGATACTGGGAATGATAATCATTGCTAGTACTGTGAGGAAGAGGGGGAGCCCTAGGTGTATGGATGTTAAAGAACAAGCATGCAGATTATTAGAGACTATGTCAAACATAATAAGTTCTCAAGCTTCACATAATAGCTCTGTACCTGATTGTTCTGCTCTAGCAGCTTTCTTTGACAGTGAGAATTATTAGAAGACAGAGCAAGCGCTCAAAGAGTCACGAGCTACGTTGCCCATTCATAGACTTCAGAAAACCAAAAAGCCACTTGGTTGTTAGTAGCCACACATCCCTAAAAGCCATAATAAAAGTCTGTCCCAAGTCTACAGGAAATATAATTATGAAACTTTTCCCACATCTCTTCTTTCACACAAACTCTGCTGTTGTGTGGAACCTGTATAAAAGGAAACATCCCAGCAGAATGAAAGGTCAGTAATAAAGTATTCTTTGTAATAGTAATTTCATGGGTTCCCAGAAATGGGAATATGGAAAGCAATTATGGATCACTCACATATGGATTTACTGAGAATGTTTTTTGTGTTGTTCTTGTAGTTTTGTTGGTTTTGGCTTTTTCTGTTTGTTTGGGGTTTGTTTGTTTTGTGGTTTTTGTGGTTTTATTTATTTGTTTGGCTTTTTGTTGTTTTTTGTTGTTGCTTTTTGGTTTTGGTTTTTTGGTTTGTGGTTTTTTGAGGGTTTTTGTTTTGTTTTGTTTTCATTTTGGATTTGGATTTTTTGGGGTGTGGTATTTTTTTAAATATTATTATTTTTTTAAATCCAGATTTTAGTGAACAGCCAAATTGGAATTGCTGCATTTTGACCACATCACACATATGATTTGATTTGATTTTTATCACACATATGACCAAAAGATGTCTGGAATCCTAGGCACGGAAAGATAGTTCATATATCTATAAACTTTCATTAAAGTGAGAAAATCCTTCAGAGAAAAATAGAATTATCCAGATATGCTGCCTTATACATAAATAATTCACAAACTACATTTAAATTTATTGCATGGTAACCTCATCTATTAGAAAGACAAATGGTCCTATGAGTTTATATAGAATATTAAAATGAAACTTGGAGTGTTGGCAGGGGTAGTTTATTTGATTCAATAACTAAAATTCTAATAGGTTTTTAGTACAATATCCACTAATGTTCAACAATAGTTTTCATACTTTCTTCTAAAACTTTTCTTTATACTGTATGCAAATTCACCTTCATCAGGATATTTAGTTGGATACACAAGCTACTATGTTAGAGTAAGCATTATTTAGCATTCTCAGTGAGTCACAAAGCAGATGGGTGCTTTTTATATTTTTATAAGAGAACACAAAAAAGTATTAAATATCCAAAACAAAATACTCATCGTTAAGTTTGTAGTTTTAAATGCCTTAAAATGTTACAAATTTCATTATATTACAAATATTATGTTAGTTATGCTCATATCAAGCAGAGGAAAAATTTTTTTAAGGGATAAAGATGGTAAAATAGAACAGCTTTGGTTCTGAGAAAGTAAGGGTCTGATGAAAATAAAAAAAGTCCTCACGACGTTAGAAGAAATTTAAGTAGTTTAAAATGCTGCAGACATTCACGGAAGACTTTTGAAAGAATTTCAGTAAGTGCCCTCTAAATACAATATGGCATACTGACCACCAGCTTTCCGCTTCAAAGTTTAATCTTTTCTTAAAAAGGATGAAATTATTCAATGTGTGGAAGTTATTACAACTGTTCTGCTGAGTTCTGGAACCCTTTCATTCTGTCAACACTTTTGAAAAGAACAAGTTTATTGTTCTAAAGTACATTGCATACAGCTGTATAGCGCTTCACGTGTGATGACTTCTGTTTATGAAAGAGTTTGATTTAATTGGTAAAATAATATTTTTCATTCACCTAGACTCAGTTTTCTTCTGTTTGATCCAGAATAGTACAAAGCAATAAAGCTGACAGTTGTTTCTCTGCAATATGTTAGAAATTCTTCAGAGAGCTGACTGACTGAGAATACAAAAAATTCACAAGAGAAGAAAACAAGGCTCTCAGTGGTTTGCATAAAAATTTGGAAATTATTTTCTTTATTTAGATCTGAGTTAAAAAAACACAAACAAACAAACATTTGGTTCTTCTTAATTCCTAGTTAAAATTAAATATTACTGCTTACTAACTTTATTATTGCCTTTCAGTAAAAATTTCTAAGGAAACAAGAGACATGGCTCATGAAATTACCACCATAAAACAGTATTAGAGTATTGCAGTGTAAGGATGAATTAAGACAGTTTAAGCATAATAGAAGAGATGTCATTCAGAAGGACACACTGAAACACTTTTGACAAAAATATCTAAGATGCAAGCATAAGTAGTAATAAAAATATACCACGATTAAAATGTCAGATAACTATTGAGCCTAATTCTGATGAGGAACATGCTATTTCCTTTGTATTAAAAGTATGGCAAAATTTGATTATATGGTTTAATGTACTCTCTTACATGTAAGTAAAATACTGAGAACATGATAACTGAACCCTGTTGCCTTGTGCCAGGCAAGGAACTGCAGTGAAGCTGTTATTTCTGAGACTGAAACATGACCTTTGGAATAGTATTCAGATCCTTACTTTTTTCCTTACGTGCATTTGTTGAATAAATGAATAAATCTGCCATCCATTATGATGGCAGAAAGATAGAAAGCTATTTGATTACCTATGACGAACTCTTTCATCAGCTGCTGATAACTACATTTAAGTAGTGTCTTGGCCAAAGGCCAATATAGGTTATTGACCAGTCCCTGAACAAGAGCAAGATTTTAATTAGAGGTTCATGGTTTTATCAAAAGAAATTTATTTTACGTATTGATATAACTATAAAAAAAAACCTCCAAGAATGAGTGGGATCAAATGTCAACATATTTAGTTATCTAACCCTAGACTGGAAGTCCAATGATCTTTTTTCCATTTTCCCAAGGTTTTTCAATGTGAACTGTTCTAAAGTGGATTAGATTATAATTTTTTTTTTCTGAAAATTAAGCCCTATTAAAATTATTAAGGTTAGGATATCTGAATGAAAATGAGAAGTAGAATAATTAAGGGTAGTAAGAAGCATTAGTTTCACCCACCAGTTATTTAACTTTTTCAAATAATTCCTGAAGGTTTTGCTGGTGGCAAGAGTCTGGAGAATTCAATAACATACTATTTTTAGAGTAAAAAAACCCAGCCTTGAAATAATGCCAGCAGACTCAAGATAAATAAAAGGATTTTTAAAACAAGTACAGCTGCAGCACAGTACTTGGCCTTGTTGAACTTCATGAAGTTTGCAGAGACTCACTTTCCAAACTTGTTGAGGTCTGTCTGAATGGCTTCCCTTTCCTCCACTGTGTAAATTGCACTGCACATCATGGTGCCATGTCAAACTTGCTGAGGGTGCACTGAATCCCACTGTTCATGTCACCAACAAACATTTTAAACCATGCTGGCCCCAACACTGAGCCCCGAGGAGCACCACTCACCACTGATCTCCACTTGGATATTGAGCTGCTGACCGCAATTCTTTGTGTGTGACAAACCGGCTGGTTCTTTGTTGTTTGAGACAAAGACACCTCAGAAATAAGAAATTTAATGAATTTCAGTACTACTTTATGAAAAATGAACTTTGGAAACAAAACTTGTGTCATTTGGAAACAGTATTAGGATTCCTCCTGAACATTTCTCTAAAGGTCTTTAAATCTTTTGAAAAACACCATCTCCCATCCACAATCCAATTTTGAAGCAAAGCATTAAAAAGCACACGTTGTGTTTTGAAAGTTGAGTAGATCGACAGCTCGTAGAGATACTGACAATCATCTTTTGTACACCAAGAACAGCTGCAGGTACACTGCCAGTCATGGCTGACTAGTAAATGCACCATAACTGGTCCTTGGTACGCTGCCAGGGGAGGAAAGAGCCCTAGCAGAAACTGGGAGCACCCTCCTTCCCTAGCATCACTAAAATTTAGTAATTACAATGTAACATTGACCCTTAACAAGATCAAGTCCTAAGAGATAAGGAAAAGAAATTCTCACTTAAAACACATGAATTCTTAAAATAAAAACCGAGTTCTGCTTCTGTGTCTCCATAAGTTAATGCCATGTAATCTTAGGAATCTGAAAGGCTGTTATAACAAAAAAAAAAAGAAAAAAAGAAAGAAAGGATTTAAAAGAACTGTTAAGGGAATTAAAACCTTAGAATGTTACATGCATCTTGGGGACTTCTTAGGGAAGCTGTATTAGAAGCACAGAACAAATCTATACTACTCATAAAAGTCCTGAGAAAAGAAGCAAGACTGGTTAAAAGGCAAAGGAAAGGAGAGTTATTTGAAAGCAGTCTTCAAAGAACTGGGATCATGTTGAAATAAAGAAAATAGAAGAAAAGTAATATCTGGAAAGTTAAAAAACTCCATAAACCTGGGTGAAAGAAGAGCTTGAGGTAGAACAAGCAAAATTCATAAAAATTAATAAATCTTTCTTCAAACGCATCAGGAGGAAGAGACTTCAAATCCCGCAGATTATAGAGCTATAAAAGGAGCCTTCAGGAAAAATAAAGTCACAGAAGAAAGCTGAAGAGACACTTTGTGACTGTGTTCACTGTTGAAGAACATGTACAAATTTTCCCACCAGAACACCCACTCACTCTTTTTTTTCCCTTTTTCTTTTTTTTTTCTTTTTTTTTTTTTAATTGGAAAAAGATTTCAGAAGATGTGTTTCAACTTGAGCTCCCCTAGGAGAAGTCTCAAAAAAAAAAAAAAAGACAGTAATGAGAGACCAGAAGCAGATAATTTTTATCCAAGGCCTTAGAGATTTGATGGTAAAGTCGATGAAAAAGATGTACAATCTCTCCCTCAAAACCGTGAGGTACATGAGAAGTTTAAGGGAAGTTCTGGGATTTATTTAACCACAAATGCTTGCAGGCTCACAGATTATTCAAAGGAAGTACTAATCTTGTTTCCCCTGTTATTATGGTCTTTTCTATGTATCTGCTTTTGATGGTAGCATCAGTTGAGAAAGGAAATTGGCTCCCATTTCAGTACCTCTTCTCTTCCATGCTGGAGTTATGATGAGAATGACAGTTTAGGCATTACCAAAATGTAACTAAAGAACCTAAATGCCATACTAAGGTATCCCTTCCACTTACCACAACTGCAAATGCAGTATCCTGTTGGCTTTTCTTATTGCAGGAAAAACCCTGTTCACTAACACTGAACTTGTCCACTGGGAACCCCAGGACCCTTTCCACTGGGCTGCTCCCCAGATGTGTGGATCCCAATTCTCCAGCAAATGCACAGACCACTTGTCTAGACTGTCACACATCAGTTTCTCTATATCAGGCCATGTGAATGCTGAAAGCCTTGTAGTACTGTACTGAAATCCTTGGAGAAATCCAGGTAGGCAATGTCCCCTGCTCAGTCCTTAGAGAATCTCCAGCTTCTATTGGTCAAATAAAACTAGGCAGTTACTTTTAAAGTCTGAGGATCTACCTTGAATAGCTGTCATTCAACTCTGAAACACTAACATGTAAGATACCAGATTAAAATGGACAGAGAAATCCTGCATCTTCCTAAATCCAAGATGTGATTATCCAATTCTCCAAGTTTCCTTTTAACTGTTGTATTGTAATGAAGCAATTAGAAGCCTGTGAGCACGCGAATCACTGAGATCTCAGATTCTAGTTGCAAGCTTCCAAATGTAAAAAAAAAAAAAAAAAAAAAAAAATGAAAAATGTGGATCTTTAAGTTTAGCAGCATCTATATCTTAGGTCACTCTCTAGGCCCTTATGTTCCAGAAGCACTTGATATGGTGTGAACATTTACAGTGTAAACATACCACCAATCCCTTTACTACATAAGTATATAACATTAGCAGGCAAAAATTACATAAGCAGCATGGGGCAAATATCAGACCAACACCTACAGAACTGCATTTTTAATGTGATAACTCCTTACATACATCATATAAATAGATGCTGTTTTAGTTAAAGCAACTATTAAAAGGCAGATTATGTGGTTTTGAACTTAATAAGCAGAAAAAACCTGAAATGAGGACTCTCATATCTTAGATGTATCCAATGAAATGCAAAGGACTGTAGAAAAGAACAGCTTTGGTAACTCAGCATTAAATGGAAGAGTTTATAAGCACTCTCCACCATTTTGTTTTGATTAATATGGGAAACTCTCTGCCAGATAACTGAGATGTTTACATGTTGGCTACTCTGCAGAGTTCTCTCCTAGACAAGAGCAGCCTTCAAGCAACATAGGAATTACACATACATATGAATACACATATATTATATGAATATAAATTTCCCATTGGCAGCCTGGAAAGAATTATAATAAAATCCCATGAGAGCTTGGAACCTGAAATGAGATAGACAAATACTATAAAACCCTAAGCAGCATAATATAACATAAAATCCAGCATAATCTGAAAACTGACTGTGGACTTTATTTTTTATGTCACTAACAAAAAATGTTAACAGTTTTAGAAGCATATATGTTATAAAATCAACTCAGTGCTAAATTTTATAGATCTATATATATTTATATATATAAAGTTATTCACAGCTCCAGCTCCAGATGTTGCAACTTCTGACAGGATTTGATCCCCCTGCTTCTGAGTGTGGTTTGTCTTTATAGAGTTCATGCCCAAGACCCTCTGTATACTGTTACAGTCGTAGCTGTTTTTTCAGCTCTGCAGATGGTTAGAATGCATTCACAAATGCCTGTGGAGTGCCAGGTAGAAATAGACAGGTGAATTCCTTTAACAAACCTTGTGAAATATACTGAGACATACATGTGTGTGTGTGTGTGTGTGTGTGTGTGTGTGTGTGTGTGTGAGTGCATAGTAGGGAATACACTGGTCCCAGCTAGATATGGGCTGACCCATATCTAGATAATCTAAAATTGCACCCAATGGATATTTTATTTTTATAGAGATACTTACTGATTTATTTTCATGTCAATGTTTATCCCTTCTCCTCCTTTTTCTCCCCCCCTTACAGAGATTTTAATTCATATTCCTTGAAAAAAATTCGGAAAATAAATCCTAGTGACTTGTGTATTTTAATATGCTCTCGAGGATCTTGCTTCTAGGATGAGAGCTGGGTCTATGCCCCTATGAGGTTACAAAGAAAAGTTGTGAAGCCTCCATCCTTTGAGACATTCAAAAGTCATGTGGACATAATCCTGGGTAGCAGGCTCCAGAGTGCCCTGTTTGACCAGAGAGGCTGGAACAGGAGAGGTCCCCTCCAGCCTCATCCATCCTATAATTCTGTAGTTACTAATTTTGCCAAAAGTCTTCTATTCTGATGTGCTCAATGCCTTTTGAGAAAATCTGGGGGCATATGAAGATCAGCAGTATTTATTTTTCATATTGTATCACTTGGTATGTGGTAGCAGCACATGTAGCAGCAGGAAAAAAATCATATATAAGTATTTAATAAATTAGTGATTTAATTCTCAATTTACTTTTCTTTATTTCACCTGTGATACTCTTTTGAAAGTGTTTTTTCTGCTTCTAACTAGTCACTATTTAGAAATACATTTCATTGCAATACTCTTTCACATGCTTGTAAGCCTCTGCTATGGTGTCAGAACTCTTCTTTCTTCTTCCCTTCACTGCTACTGATAGAAATCAAACTTGGTATAAAACATGCTCAAAACCCAGAGTAGATACGCTTTATAATAGAAATTGTGATTGAGAATCTTTTTATTCTGGTTCATTTATGTGTCAAACTGTGCTGCAGAGAGATTCCAGTCAGAATTACATTGGTAATTGTATTAAAGTTGTAATGTATCATCCTTCATGATTAGTCTTCATTTTCATCATTAGAAAGAATCACATAATCATAATTAAGTTTTTGTTCTTTTAGACTCTAGGCCAGTGTCAGAGCTACACAGAGAAAGGAAGGACAAGATCTCATTACAGGTCCCACTGCAGCTGAAAAATGCTCCCAACTCCAAATCATGAGTGGATCGGTATTAATCCATTTGACCTCTAGCCTGGGTAAATTAAAAGGGTTGCAGGCTCTGGGAGCAGAGCAGGGTGGAGCACTGCTCACTAATATTCCTTTGCAGGAATCTCTCTCCAGGAATAATAAATAGCTTAAAGACAGAAAAAAAGATTTATTCACTAAGTGGAGACTTTGTGTGTTAATGTGGCATAATAGTTTCAAATCTCCATTGTGGAAATATAAATCCAAGAAATTCAAAATGAATGTCCTGATCAGATAACAGTTCCAAGGCTTGAGGTAGGAAAAAATAAGTCTCTTTGCTGCAATGCACAGCTCTTTATTATTTAAACCTCTTCTAAGCATTCTCCACTTCTCTGATTCCCTGATGAATGCAACAGTGAGAGCATCAGATGAAAGCACTTTCTGACAGAGACAGCTTGTATCTAAAAATATTTTATGTCTCGAGTATGATAAGTGACAGAATGAACAAAAGGATGACTTGAAAATTGTTTATCGATAATTCTTTAACAGAGACAGCTTGTATTTATAAATATTTATCATCCTCAGTGAAATATAAACATGAATGGAAAACAAGAGTTGGACAGAGTATCTGGAAATAAACTAATTACCGTTATAATCAATTATATGACTGAACTATACTGCTTTTTCAATAGACGTTGGCTAAATGGGTTTGGAGAAGTGATTTGCTGAATGTGTTAGTGGAAAGCATTTAGGTTATTATTTTCATCTGGGCAAATTAACAGCACCTTTTTTTTTCTACTATGTTTCAAAAGTTGAAATGCTTCCATTTCTTTCCAAATGCAAACATATGAAAACTTAAGTGTAAGAAATACTACAAAAGCTAACTGTAATTTTATAGAATTAATATAAAATAAACTGAAGACACTTTTCTAAAAATGCTGCCAGCTGTTTTCTCCAAGGGCAGAAATCCACACCAACTTTGCAACAATTTTGTCTGTTTTAACTTAAATGTTCACCTACTTAGGCTTCCATGCCAATGAGGAAAACTGGTGATGCTTCTAGTTGTAATGGTTTCAGGAAGAAGACATTTGGCTGATAAGAAATAAACCAATTCTAAATCAGAGTCATCAGGAGGGGAGGTTCCATGCAGGTTAAGGGAGGAGCTCTATACTTTGGAACTGCTGGTAGTCCACTCCCAAGAGACCATTATTGTACACAAAGTGCTATCAAGCAGCTCAGTGTTTCATACAGATTCCTTAACACAGTGTATCTGATCTCCTCAGAAAGGGATTTGTTTTTTATTTAGTTAGTTTTTAATGATGAGGTTTCTGGTTATGTACACACAGAATTATGATGCACACCAGATGTTTGAGAATCTTGGTTGACATTCCGTGACTGAGCATACTGAGTGGTCCTTTCTAGATTTTGGATAAATCATCCAATTATTGGAGTATCAGCAACATTCTACAAGTGCACCTAAAATATTCAATTGTGTTCTGCATGATATTTAGAAGGAGAGCTGATACAAGTCACTATGTGAGCTTACATGGCACAACCCATGAGATAAGAGCCAGAGGAACTAAAAATACTGAGAAAGGCTCTTTGTTGTTGGACTTAAGAATACTGCTCTCAAACCCAATTTGCTCCTCAAATTAATTATTTGGTTGTCTTTTATAGGGTTTGAGATAGTTCACTGATGTTAACAGCATGATATTTGCATACTAAGTAATATGTGACACAGATTTTCATAAACCATAAATGAGACACTATAGGTGTTGACACAGCTTGTTTGCCCTCCTCGTGAATTTCAGAATAATCTAAGAAAGGCTCTGTGTGCAATGATACATATGCACACCTTCACATTAGAATTTACAATGCCTGCTTAGATACTTGAATTATCTCACAACAAGGATGAAGAGAGTTAAGTGTTCAAAATTACTATTTTAGTTTCTTGACTGCATAGATTGTAGAAGATGTTATTCTTATACTGTTTCTGCACCTAGCGTATACTTGGTAAAGTTAAAGCAAAAGAATTCTGTGAGCGTGCAAAAGAGTACAAAACCTCTTCCTAGAATAAAAAACCTTCCATTTTTTCTCTGAACACAGATGGCTGCTCTTTTTCAGTATATTTCAAAGGATCTCTTTTATATGAAATCACTCAGTTCCAACTGGAAGGAAAGAAGAATCTATTGCCCTTGCACAACCCAGAGCCAGATATGACGAGTAGTCTTGGAAATGAATGTTGGGCTGTAGGTAGGTAATAGGGGAAGTGCATTCATACAGGAATCCTACAGAAGTTCTTGGGTGAATGAAATGCCTCTTCTCTTTGTCCTCTGAATTTCAGTGAAAGCTTTCTTTTATTTTAAAATGGAACAAAAAGAGAAAGAAACACAAGGCTTGCTCAAAATGTTTGCCAAAGTAGCAGAAAACTGGATTCAGCTATCACCTTTCCTCTCATCACAGGCTATTACGTGCTTAAATCAATGGGGAGAAGACTAATTTGAAGAGAAAAGGTGGCCCCAAAACTCCTGTTATGTTCTCTCAGATTTGGAGAGATCCCTGTTCTTTTAAAACACCAACTATTTATTATTAAATATAAACTATTTAAATACTGATTGACCTTAAAAGAGAGCTGATTCTCAAGTACAGCCCATAAGCGGAAGTCAATGCTGCTAGGATTCAAAGTCCATGTCAAGAAATGCTTAGCATATAAAAGTAATGTATGGGAAACAAGACCTGAAGCCTATTTCATTTGTTTGTGCAGCATTCAGTCTCACTCTAGTGAATTTGCACATTGCGGCTCTTGGTAGGGGGAGGAATTCTCTGAGAAGCTGACAGAAGCTTCTCTCATGTTGAACAGAGGCAGTGTCACATGGCTCCAAGACAGATCCGCCACTGACCAAGTCCAGGCACGCCAGTGACAGTGGCAGCACCTCCAGGATAATAGATTAAAGAACGGGAAAAATCCCCTGTGCAACAGCAACTACAGCCAGAGACAGGAGTGAAGAAAACATGATAAAAACAGCCCTGCAGACACCAAGGTCAGTGAAGAGAGGGGAAGGAGGTGCTCCAGGTGCTGTAGCAGAGATTCCTCTGCAGCCTGTGCAGACCATGGAGAGGCAGCTGTGCCCCTGCAGCCCACAGAGACCCACAGAGGAGCAGAGATCCACCTGCAGCCTGTGAAGAACCCCATGCTGGAGCAGGTGAAAGCCCAGGACAAGGCTGTGATTTTGTGGCAAACCCATGCTGGAACAGGATCCTGGCAGGACCTGTGGCACCATGGAAAGAGAAGCCCACGCTGGAGCAGGTTTTCTGGCAGGACTTGAGATCCCACAAGTGAACTTCAAGAATTAGAAATCCTTTGTTCTTTAACCATAGATTTTTGCTTTACCTTTACCTCTAATAGTTAGTGAAAAAGTGACCCTCCAAAATACAATGTTACTCATTATTTTGTATACAGAAATTTAAGTTTTTGGTGTAATTCTTCAAACAGTTAAGATGTGCTTTCTGAAGCTAACCAATATCCAAGACAATTGCCCAAGAGATATTAGTTCATTTGTAGAGATCGAGCTTGGCAAAGCATTCCAGCACACCTTGAAAGTAGCCCATGTAGCATTAGAATGCTCACTGTAATTGCACCCACAGCCAAAGAAGTCATGAAAAAGAAACAAAGGAGAACAAGATCTGTTCGTCGTTATGATGAGAACTGTAAAAGTGATTTCATGCCTTAAAAAGCAGCAAAAAGAGTTTCCGCAAGTATATTTTTACCCCAATGGACTTCAGCAGTGGCACTAAAACAATTAGATCAGGTTAGATGTTAGCTGAGTAAACAAACTAATGCCACGTCCTCTGCAATTAGTGATATGTTAACCGATGTTGACAGTGTTAGACATGCTACTCTTCAAAACAGAGCAGAAATCAATTTTCTTTTACTGGCACAAAGACATGGTTGTGAAGAATTTGAAGGATTGTATTGTATGAATTTGTCAGATCATTCTGAATCCATTCACAAAAGTATACAAAAATTGAAAGATTTAACAGTCCAAATTAAAGAAGATGGCAGAGCCTGGATAGATGACTTGTTCCAAAGATGGGCATTGCACCTTGGCTAAGGCAACTCTGCAAGATAGGTCTCTATGTATTGGGTGTTCTGGTTGTGATTTTAATAGTGATCCCCTGCATACTTCATTGTGTACGTCGAATGATGGACAAAACAGTCAGAAAAATTTTTGTTATACAAGAAAGAGAATAAAGAAGTAGTATCACAGAAAGTGTTCGAAATCTCACTGAAAATGTAGATGAAGGTATAGAAATGGAAGAGAGTTTTGAATTAAGACCCTAGAATCAACAAGAGTTTTTTGAACAATGACTTATAACTATTGTCAGATGTGATTTCTATCTTTTACACTGACTGGGCCTTCTCAGCATTAATTTGCTGTGTTGTAATATAGCAATGCTTAGAAGCAGCAAGAACAGGTCTTAAGCAGATAGTATGCAAAAATATTATAGTATGGCTATGAAACGCAAGTAGTAAGCGACAAAGTTTTGAAAGTTTCTTTTTGGGTCAAGAGAGAGGGGGAAATGTAGGAATCCATAAAGTTAGAGGATTTCAGGTTTGTGGGAAAACAGTCAGGCCTCAGCTATGACAGAATTGTTAATATTGCTGATGCATCTTGTTAGCTGCAGGAAGACGTGAGGAATAGAACAATAGACTTATGTCTAGTGTTTCGAAATAGCTTTCTAAGTTGCAAAAAGTTTCTAGATGCAAGGTTGAATTTTATGAATAAGGTTTTATGCTTTGTCTTCTTATGAATGAACAAGGAAGCATTGTTTTAACCCAAGCTATGTGTGCTTATGTTGATTAGTTAGAATCGCTGTCAATATACTTTTGCTCTGTGTAATTGGCTAAGATGAGTATTTGGTATCTTGTAACAGCAAAATTCTTTGGCTTGCTGCCTAGATGCGAACTGTCAGGATCTTTGCATAGACAAAGCTATGTATTATACAGATTCTGGAAAATAAACAGTTCCTGACGCATCCATCAGTGGTCCCGTCCTGTTCGTGTCTGTATATAGCTAGCCAGCGCAGGGAACCACACTGGAGCAGTTCCTGAAGAGCTGCAGCCCATGGAAAGCACCTGCATTGGAGAAGTCCGTGGAGGTCTGTCTGCTGTGGGAGAGATTCTTTCCCTGGAGCAGGGGAAGAATGTGAGGAGCCCTGCCTCTGAGGAGGAAGGAGTAGCAGACACAATGAGGTGAACTGGAAGGAGCCCCCATTCCTGATACCCCTGCAGCACTGTGCAGGGAGGAGGGAGAAAAAATTAAGACTGCAGTTCAGCCTGCAGAGAAGGGACCTATGAGAGGAAGGAAAGTTTTTTAATATTTGGCTTTATTTCTCACTATCCTACTCTGATTTGTTTGGTAATAAATTAGGTGTTATTGAAAAAAAGGTAGTGGCAAGAGGAAAAAAGCCAGAACCCAACCATTCTCCATGACATGACAATACTACAAAAGTCTTCCAACACCTAAACACATTAAGATCACTTTTCATCACAAATCACACATTAGAAGATCACTTTTAATCACAGATGATCCCAACCATGTAAAATATCTGTTTTTCAAAAGGAGAGGGAGTGGGATTAATGACTTTTTTTCCTAGAGTGTCTACAGACCTCCTTAGACCATTAGATTTTGATCCTTCTTGAACTTTATATTTGTCCTATGGTGCACTTTTACTTAGTATTATCTACTTTACCAGTCATTTTTCTGTGTTGAAACTCTGAATATGAAAGTTTTACATCCTTTTGAAAGAGAATAAATGTGACTACAGACAACAAAGGGGTTACTGCAGAGCCAACCCCAGGTAAAACCTTTTTTCTGCTGATGAAGAACATGCCCATTTATTGAATCCCTGGAAATAACATTGTTCTCCTACTTAAACATAGCTAAAATACCTTTTCTTTCTTTTTTTTTCAAACTGAAGAAAACTAAAATTAAGGTCAAGATCCAATCTATTCAACGTAGACTACAATGAGAAAGTGTCACAGCCTTTTTCTTCATAAGAAGAGGTTGCAGGAATTTCATCTTTGCCTTTATTCTGTCACAATTCTCTTCTGTAATTCCAGGGGATATCTGCCCTTCACACAGCTCATTACACAGCCCCAGTCTCCCTGCCAGCCATTAACAGGCCAAGAAAGTCACAGAAGGCTGCTTTTGAAGTGGTGGGCATGCATACTTTGACCATCTCTGCCTTGCATCTAAATATCTTAGAATGCTTGAGGATTAAACAAACCAAACCAAAACAAATCAAAACCCCCCAAAATCCCCAAACAAACAAACAAACAAACAAACAAACCACTACCAAAGAACCCCAAATGCCAAATTGACCAAAACTGCCCATGAAAGAAAACTCTGCCACTTTTCAAAAAGGTAGCAAAACTTTTTAATAGTCACTGTCCTACAGACAGTCATATATATGCATTGTCCAAGTGAAGTAGTTAATTTCAAATAGATTAATATTAAGTGTAAAAATATATATTGAAACATCTGAAAAAGGAGCCACTGCTGTTCTGACATTTATCCAACCTCTGGATGAAATGGAAATGTAGGAACAGGAGCTCTTTGCTAATAAAAAGCATACATGGTCCTCCTCCAAACAAAAACCAAAAAACCCCAAATTATGAAAAACCTGAACCACAACCAAAATCAAACAAAGCCAAACTAAAAACCCACAAACAACCACAAACTAGACTAGAAAAATCTCCTAAAAATAAACATCTTTATTAAACTAGCATAGGTTTGTGAATTATTACAGTTGTCTCAGTACTGTAGTTACAGCAATTAATATCTAAAATGTACTGCAAATGGTAATATATTGCAGAAGGAATTCATTTGTTTACAGGATTTAATTAAACAAAATACAATTAAAGCTGAATTTGCTGATTCAGAGAGCCTGAAATGTTTAATTTAATATACTTTGAGATCAATGAACTGCTGGCCAGGACTTGGTACAGACCAAGCAGATCTGAGGGTTCCTGCCTCTCAGGGAAGCACCTCGACTGATCACCTTCAGAGCAGGCACCTATTCACCTCTGAATACACAGGAGCCCTTTGCCTGACAGGTCTGATTTGGACACAGTGCTCAGCCACACTGTCCTTATTCTTCCAGTTCTTTAAATCACAGCAGCAGCCTCAGGGGCTGGGGAACAAAGTGCTGTTTAGCTCCCCAAAGAAGGGAACACCAAAATCCTGATGCCACCAGCTCTATCTGAAGTCTGGACTGCAATATCTGCTGCCTTTGCGGAGTGACCAATGTGTCTGTGCCCACACTGCTTAATTAACCAGGCAAACTCCACCACAGCTCTGCCACTTGCCTGTCTCACTCCATCACTAAATAGCATTCTCTGTGATGATGTGTCTGGGTGTGTGTACACGTGCATGAGAGAAAGGGAGCTTTTAGGTATTATTATGTAATCAATTTGTCACGAATACCTTACGAAAGATCCAGAAACAAGCATCATGCATTTTGAAAGGTCCAGATTACACCGTGTGGCCTAGGGCCAAATAGCCGATCTTGCTTCTATTTTATTCAAAAGTACAGGTATAGTCTCAAAGAGAGTTCTGTGGTTCAGAAGCATCTGTCACAGCAGGGCTACCTGTGCTCCCCTGGAGCTGGTATAATAACAATCATAATCCACATAGACTTCACTGATGGTACTTATTGACTGCTATGAAACAGAATCCAGTGTCATCCAGAGATATTTTTTATGGGAGTTATTTTGTTTAAAAAAGACACAGTTAGCCCCAAGATGGCATTCACTGAGAAAGGGAGCCTCAGGCTGGTCCTAGTGGGTCTGAGAAAAGTACTCCCAGAAATTTCTCATTAAAGGGACTTGCTGTTTTGAAATATGTTTTTTCTGTTTGTTCTATTGTTCTGAAAACTGTTTTGAATGTGTTCTGAAGAAACACATTGGACACCAGACTAAGCCCACCTACAGACAGTACCTATCATGATTCCAGGTGGGAGTAATATTTTTCCCTACAAAACTTTCAAGACAAACCATTTAAAACAGATGAAAAGAAAGGACTAAACCTGCAGTGGGAGATGTGAGTCACAGAGAGGAAACATTTGCATTTAAAAGAAGCAGACAGTTTAGTCTTTCCCAATTAGGGGCTAAAACAAGCTGATGCCAGCCAGTCCTGAGTTTCAGTGACTATCCTGAGTTCAGTGATGGGGTAACTCAAAAACTGAGTCATAATCTCTTCAAGGTTATCTACGACCTCAGAAACTTCATTCCGACTGAAGTACACTAGAGCAGTTTAGAAAGATGTTTAAGAATAGTGCTGGAAAAATCTATGTTTTAGTCTCTCCACTAAACTTTCTGTTCCAAGTCATCCAGCTAGCACCCATGTTTAGCATCTTCAGTTTTCAGAAGATTCATATTTCCTTATTCAACTTCTTAAAACTTCCAGGTTAACTTTGCATGCATTAAAACAGCTAATTAAAGTCTACAGAGTCCAGACTACAAAGAATTAGCAAGGAAAAGAAACCCCAAAAAAGCTTTTCAGCAAAATTGAGTAATCTCTCAGAGAAGGGATTTTATTTCACATTTTCAAACAAATAATGATTTTTCCCAAGAAATAAGAATAACCTGTAGATATATTTATATAGTATTTATTCTACATTTATTCTAATATGAATCACATTACTTTTTTCATCCAGTCAAATTTATGATGGCACATGAGATCACCATGTAATCACCATATACCTCCACAAAAACTTCGCTCACCATGCTTTCCTAGTTTCTCTAAACGGCTGTTTCCATAGTCATTGACAAATAAAAGTATAATTAAGTCTTGCTTAAAAGTTAATTTCCATGTAAGGGAAAGGGTATTAACATCTCATTATTCTCAATGCAGAAAGCTTATAAACATAACATTAAGCCCAATGCTAAAAAATTTGCAAGTTTCAGTTCTTGAGAAAAAAAAGCCCCTCACTCCAAGATATCTACAAGAGATGGAGTACTGTGATTAACTATATTTGTTTCAATAAATGGAGATTATACAGTGACCTTTACTTTAGCTGCCTTGGTTTCTCCATTTTTAATCATTATGCAAGATTTGGCAGGATTTGTTGCTGACACTCTGCTCCTCAGGGGACAATTAGCAGAGAAGTGAATTCACTAGAAAGGCAGCAGATCTTTTCATTTTGCTACCTAAAAATGACAGAAAAGAGCCCAACTTTGCTGGACTGTCATAATGCTCATCTATGGCTGGATCTGAGAGGAGCTAGACAATTCAACGCATCACACAATTACATAAATCTCTCTTAATTAAACATTGGAGATAAAGAATGTTAATGATATATAAAATGTGTTCTGTGGTGCTGCAATTAAAAGTTTCTCTGCACAATAAAGTAAAAACTTTACTGTTTTCATTCTGAAGGAGTAATGTTAGTGTCTTCATCTTGCCCTGAAACTTGGCATCTTTTTCTTTTCTTGAAGTACTACTGATATTAAAAGTTTGCACAAAGGGATGTGTTAAAGGGGGCTTGAACTTTTCATTTAATTCCTCCCACCTCATCCCATGCAGGCAAACACACTCACCTTGTGTCTATTGCAAAGGCCTCTGACTGACACATGCTTTGTGCCCTGTGTTAGCTTTATATTTGTTGTTTACACCTGGCTAGAAGTGCAACTCCAAATTCCTGCTGCCCTCATGCCTAAAACATACAGTCATCATTTCAGTTCCATTAGTGTAGCTCTATTTCTATCACTCTCTATGCACTTAATATGCATTTGCTGTCTTCTATAGACTGTGGTGTGGTAAAGGGAACAAAAAATTCCTATAGTTTAGTGTCTCCAAAGAAAATAAGTGTATGATTATTTATAAGTAATAAGTTATTCAGTAGAAAAGGTCAAGAAACAAATCTTCTAAAGAACTTGCATATCTCAGGGCTTTAAACTATTTCCTGTGCTAGAGAGTCACAGTCCCAGGAATAATTTGGGAAGAAGATAACTAAGCTTTTCTTGTATTGTGTCCCATTCCTGCCAGAAACGATGTATGTTTCAGGGATTCTTTTAGAACTATGAATAGTAGGAGAATATTTGATCAGGAAGAGAGGCAGATTGCATGGGGTAGCACAGACAACTGTAAGAATGAGTGTGATATGCAAAACCCCCCAAAATAGAAAATAAACACCTCATAGAAATTAAAGTATGTACTCTTATTTAGTACACACTGTCATAGAGAAGTGTATAAATGCCAGTCCCCCCAAAAAACTTGAGGGTATTTTGGTGATTCAGACATATTTATTTGCAGTAGAAGGAGAGCAAAAAGAAAGTACACCCGTAACCTTTCCAGTTTTCTCTCAACAGGAAAATCAGGTCTGGCAATAGAGTTCCTTAGGTACTTTGGGGCAAACAACTTGTGTGGTGAAAACTTGACATAGCCATGTAAATGAAGCCACATGGAAATAAATGAAGCACCATATGACAAAAGAATGCTAAAGTTTTAAAAAATCAATTTAAATATAAAAAGAAGGTGGTAAACATAAAGAAGGCTGTGTAAACTTTGGTCAGTATATCTGTAAGAAGAAGAAAAAATATGAAAAAAATAGTTTTTTGATCAAAGTAGGACTTCATGAGACAGTCTTGTGCACAACTTTTTTTGTAAAAATCTTTTTATTACTACCAGAATAAGAAACCAGGATCTGTTATGGTTGATTTTTTTAGTGGACTGATTTAAAATATATATTTTGAAGCTTTGTGCATGAGGATTTAAATGATGCCCTATTAAGTATTAATGCTGAGTTTGAATTAAGGGGATAATTATAATTTTAAAATTATGGAAAATGTTCACCTACAGGTATATTTCTTACTGTGTGTTTACTCCCACAGAGATATGAGACTTTTCCTCCTATTAACAGCTGTATTTTACCTGTGAGGCCATATAATTGCTTCAAACATTTTCAACATGAAAATTAACATGAAAATTTTCAAATGCTTAGTGCTTGTTGCTGTCGTAAAACATCCTGTGTGAAATTACAAGACCTTTTAAAAAGTACTGCTACCAAATAGATACTGTGCACAGTAGTAGCAAAGACAATATATATTTTCATAGCTCCTTAATATACAAGTCAAGAAATGTCTTAAAATACTCTCTTAATACAGAGATCTACTTCTGTTTTTAGGACTGAAATAACCCACTTATAAATTAACTGAAGACAAAGGAGAATCTCTTAAAGTAAATGGTAATAGGATTGGTAAATCTGACCTGTCAAAACACACAAACACACTCCTCAACATGCATCTTATGCCTACACTTGCTACCCAAACATTATGCAGACCTTCAGCATTCATCTAGTGTGGTTTTTAATGCAATGAAAGGGAAATTTATGTTCTGCAACATGGATTGTTTTTAAATTAATACTCACATATGCAGGGATATTCATCAGTGAGGACACAATATTTTTTCCATTTAATAGTCTAAGTAGAATAATGACATACAGCTGCTAGGTATTGTAGCATAATGTAGTCTCAATTAAAGAGTTGAAATCCCAGAATAGTCACAAATATCTGCATCTTGCCATAATAAAAATAAAATAGATAAAATTACTAAGGAGTAGTAGTCATGTAGTAAGAAGCCCTCTTCTACCTTAATCCTAGATGTAGCAGACATAATTTATGTACAAAATAAATTAGGTGAACATACAAAACTTTTAAATACATCACCGGTTATGTTCAACAATGAGTGGATAACACTAAGTCCTCCTGAGGCCGCTGATCCCACTGGAATATATCACATGTAAAGTCCAATGTGAGAAAGATTAATATTAATTCTTAGTTATAGTAGCAGAAGTTTTGCTGTTTTATTTGGGGTTTTTTTTCAGAAAGTTTGAGGGAGATAATTTAGTTGATAGCTTATGAATTTTCACATACCTGAACTGTAAAAGTTACTCTTTGTGTAGAGGTAAATATGCAGAAGCATCACAAAACTTACTCTTTTAAAATTTGTTGGCAAGAGTCTTAAGGAGAGACAAGACATTTCTGGTAAAGATGAATACTCACTGTATTGTATTATCAAAGATACATTACCTTAATTATCAAAGTTATATGAAAAATAATATCTGGAGCCCTGGTCTTCTTCTCATTGGTCCTGTTTGGTCTCAGTGATGAAAGCTCAGTGCAATTACCTAGAGTTTAGAGTAGGGCAAAAGGCAGTTTGAGCTATGAATAACCTCTGAACACAAAAGTATTTATGTAGGGAAAGAAGATTACAGCTATTAGAACTGAGGATGAGCATTTTGGGGAAGAATGACTCATCCTTTGCATCCCTGCACCATATAATTGAGATCCCAGTAGAGTTAAGTACAGTTCTTTATTTTCTAATTAGCAATTAGTTATTGTTTTCCCTACACAGTTGCAAAACCCCAAGATGCATTCTTGTTCTACTGCCCGCTGCTGTCAAAATCCATGCAGCTGATTTATTTATTGTTTTAATGATGCTTTCAAATGATAATCATGCTTTTCATCTTCAGCATGGCTAAATGTAGTTGAGTAAAAAGCCTATTCCTCCATAAAGGAGTCAGAAGAAGTCAGCTAAATAGTAGCATTTTATTTCAATAACATCACTGATTTCTTCCACTATTTATCAGGCCAAGTTTGGTTCAAAGAAAAGAAAATTATATATAATGAAAAAAAAAATCTCAATTTTTTTCAATAATGGCAAAAAAGAAGTCTACAATCAAAAATAATTTAATTGTTTTAATGTAAGTAATGTGTTCAAAGAAAATGTCCAAAGTTGCATTGAGATAAGAAAGTCTATGAAATCCTCTGTCTAAACATCATACTTTAGTCAGAGAAAAGCTTTGCATCACTCTGTCATCTTGAAACGAGCTACATTAAAACTAATTAAAGTTCTGCACTGATCAATTTAATTTATAAAACATATTTTTTTATTTCCAGAACACTTTGTAATAATAAATCATTTTTGTAATAATAAATAATTTTTGTAATAACAATTGAGGCTTTTTTGTAAATCACAATAATTCAAAACACTTTTTGCTAGTCACAATTCTCATAAGGATGCAAATATGTCTTTGCAAACAGACTTTAGATTAGCAAAGACATTCCAGTGTGAAGAGTAATCTCTGGAAAATATACTGTCTATTTTTTTTTAAAGGACACAATTCCTATCACACTATTTGCATGAATCAATATAAGCATTCAAATCTAATTTGACTGAGCACAACAACATCTTCCACATACACATTTTAGTAAACATTTCACACTGGACCTTGTTAAATAATACATGCAGTTTATAGTCCATGGAGAGGGTGCTAACTTACTGCAAGCTTACATAGAAAAATATTAAATACTTTGCATATGAAAGTAGCAAGCAGGTGTCCTGTGATACAGATGAAATTACAAAATTTAGATTCTGTCTGAATTTTAAAAATTCCACAATTTGTTCTTATTTTGCAGCATAATAGTTTCCTTCATCTTGAATATCAGTAATGCAGCATTCGACATATAAATAACAATGCCCAGACAATGTGTGAAGAGTAGAGGAGGATTGTTCACTTTCTGTATATGTAACATTATTCTTCTTTTTAAATATCTAGCAACCCAAATGCTTTGAAGGAAAATTAGAATGTTTGCTGAGACAGCATATGCTGATAACTACTTTGAAGACTCCTTCACAGAATCTTTAAAAATTCTTTGTTACACATGGTTTGAAGATCCTGCAAGTAATTATCTTGAAAAATAAAAATTACTACAAAATCATAAACAGCTAAAGAAATAAACTCAATGTTCTAGTTATTAATGCAGTGTATAATACAATTTATGTATTTATTATATATATGTGGAACATCTATTTATAATATTTATTTAAAATGTTCTAGCTATTGCGCTGTACATTATACTGTATAATAGTAATGTATAGAGCCAATCAAATTCATGTCTGTCTACATGAGTTTGATATTTCTCCTTGAAATATCATTGTTTTATTGAATGCAGACATTTCCTAAATCTGTTCAGAGGTCCATGATCATTTCTGGGCTACATCATCACCACAACAATCTGTTGATGTATATGACAGTTGGAATTCAAGTCAGTGGAGTCTGAACAGAAAAGACTGCAAGTTCTCTAATAAGAGGAATGTATTGCTTAGAATCCACTGGTTAATATCAATATTTTCTGGTTTTGCTTTGGCTGAAATATTTATTCTGTGTTGCTTGAATTGCTGTTTTATGGTGAAATTCAAGATTCTGAACAACTCTTGCATATGTTTGTGAGATTCCTCTGCCATACTAGCCTGCTTTGACTGTTGATCTTTATTCTGTTTTGTTTTTCTGAATAGTTTCCAAAATTCCAACATACTGAGTATGTGAGAACACTCAGCACTGTCCTAATTTCTTTTCTTTTCTAGAAGGAATGGAGGGCTCATAACACCCAACTAATTATCGAGAAGTAGACAGGAATTAGCTATTATTAAAATCATTGTACACCACCAAACACTGAAATAGTCACTGAAATGTAAGTTTGAAATAATTTTAAAATATTAGACTATTTTACCCTTCCATCACCAAATCCACTCTACTTCTTTTCCAATACACACTCTCTCTCTTTTTCCTTTCTGCAGACACAGGTCATCTCTGGTTCTCCAAACTTTCCTGCTGAGGTCTCATCTACTCCAAATTCCGTTTCAGTGACCTTTTGTGTTCCCATCTTATGTTAGACATCCAAATGTGGAAAAGAAAAGGGGGTAAAGGTGTCACAGTAAATGCACCAAAGAAGGAGCAGGGCCTCCTGACACAGCAATCTGTCTTTCCCTGCCTGCAGTCCAAACTCAGGTCAGGGGAAGGCCCTTCTAGTTCCAGACAAGTGGTATCCCTCAGGTGTCAGTATTGGGAATGGCACTGCTAGAAATCTTTGTCAGTGACAGGGATGGTAGGATTGATTGCATCCTCAGCAAATTTGCCAATGACATCAAGTTGTTAAGTGCAGCAGACACACCAGAAGGAAGGGATGCCATCCAGAGGGACCTTGGCAAGCTTCAGACATGGACCTGCATGAACCTCATGAAGATTAATCAAGCCAAGTTCAAGGTTCTGCACATGAGTAGAGACATCCATGGTTGATAAGGAGTTCAACATGAGGAGGGAATGTGTGCTTGCAGCCCAAAAAGTCAACTGTGTCCTGGGCTGCATCAAAACAAATGCAGCTAGACAGGATGAAGGAGGGGATTCTGTCACTCTACTCCACTCTCCACATGTATCCAGCTCTGAGGCCCCCAGCACAAAAGGACATGGATCAGTTGGAGTGGATCCAGAGGAGGGGCAACAAGTTGATCCGAAGGCTGGATCTCCTCTCCTGTGAAGACAGGCTGATAATGTTGGGGCTGTTCAAGCTGGAGAGGAGAAAGCTCTGGGCAGACCTTACAGAAGCCTTCCAGTATCTGAAGGGAGTCTACAAAACAGGTGAAGGGGTACTTTGTAAAAAGCCATGCAGTGACAGGTTAAGGGGTAATGACTTCAACTGAAAGAGAGTAGGTTTAGAATAAATATTAGGAAGAAATTATTTTCTGTGATGGTTGTGAGGCATTGAAATGCCCAGAGAAGTAGTGGATGCCCCAACCCTGAAACTGTTTAAGACAAGGCTGTACAGAGATCTGAGGAACCTGGTGTCCCTGACCATGGCAGGAGGATTAGAATGAGATTATTTTTAAGCTGCCTTCCAACTCTAATGATCCTATGATTTTATGAAATTTTCTTTCTGAAAACTCAGCCTCACACTAAACTTCTTTATGCTTTCTGGCTGGATGAACCATTCACTCTCCTTCCCTTTTCTTGTCAGCACTAACCAGGGCTTGTACAACTCTCTATTCTCTCTCCTCACACTGATTAAATAAAATCCACCAACAGAGGCATTATGTTTCTTATCTTCTCACTGTCACAACTATGACTTCTCTTTCAGCCCACTCTCTCTTTCATGACAGACAATTTTAGTATGCAGGTCCAAGACATATATCATTATCATGGTTAAATTAAATCAGGAATGAAGCTGTTAATAATGGGATGAATCTTTCTGTATTGCATGTATCTTTCAGCTAAGCATATTTACTTGGAATCAGCACAGTAGGAAAGACTAGGGCAAACTATAGCAAGACATCTATAGTATGCAATCGATCTCAGTAATTGTCTAACACAACTGTGAAATATGCTCCAAATTATTTTCTTGAGCAGAAAAGCATAATAACTTATTTTTCACTGATGTATGAAATTTCTGAGGAAGCATGATATGTCTGGAAGACTTGCCTCCTAAATAAATAAATAATTTCATTTTTTTTTATTATGCTCTTTCTTTTTTTTCTTTTTTTTTTTCCTGGTTCATGGCAGCCAGCACACTTGGCAGGGAACTTCCTAGTGCCAAAATTTCTGCATCTCACCTGACAGTAGGCATATACAATCATAGAATCAGAGTCATAGATTGGTATGGACTGGAAGGCCATAGGTATGATTTTGAGAGGCCATCTAAACTAAGACTCCTGCAATGAGCAGGGACATTTTCAACTAGATCATGTTGCTCAGACCCCCATCCAACCTGACCCTGAGTGTTTATGAGGCTAAAGCAACTACCACAACTCTGGGCAACCTGTGCCAGATACCAGCCACAAATGAAAGAATTTCTTCATTATACCCAAGCTGAATCCCCACTCTTTTAGCTTAATACCATTGCCCTTTGTCCTTTCAAAATGGGCTCTGCTAAAAATTTGTCCCCATCTTTCTTACAAGACAAAATCCAGTTTCAGCTCTGGACTGAAAGAGTGCAGAAGCAGAACTAAAACATCAATCACAGGTTTAGTCCTGAAGAATTCCTGCTTAGTCATCAGTAACATTTCACGCTCATCTAAAGAAAAAGTATGGGCTACTTCACTGGAGCAAAAATACCCATTCTGACACAATGGGCTGTGTAGGTCGGTCATCCAAGGCAGATTGGATTCAAAATTATTACTGCCCAATTAAAGAGAGTGAGGGGGAAAGGAAAGAGTTTGATGTTTGTAGATACCATAAAATCTTTACAGTTTAGGATTTAATCCTACTACTGCTTTTCCACACCAGCACTTAAAATCATTATGTCTGCCTGTGGATGCTCAGGACAACCTGAGAATGCCATCTGCCTGTTCAATGTCTTTTCAGAATGTATATGTGGTGAATAGAATAGTTTAATCTGTTTGAAATCTGAACTCCTCACACTACAGTGTGTTACCTAGAGGTTAACATCTGGTCATATTGAGAAATTAACATATTTAGAAACCTATTCTAGGCTAATGGAATCTTTTTTTTTTGTCTCCTTAACATGGATTAAAAGGAACTCAAATTAAAATGGCCTGTGTTGTGGTGTGTGGTGGTGGTGTTCTGAGTTGTATTACAGTCTGTTTTATAAGCTGTAGTTATGTTACTCAAAATGGTTCCAGTATTTTATAAGATGCTTCTGTCCCAGACCCCACAGCCCCTGCTCCCTCATGCAGTTATCTGTCCGTCACAGGTTTCCTTAGTAACTCCCGCCTTTTTGTATCAATTTTCACGTCCATCCATAATCCCCGCCTTGGTTTTCTCATTATCTCGATTTCCCCTCCCCTGTTACTTTGGCAACCCACCTGCCTGTCATTTTTCTGCCCACTCCCCAGCCCCAGAAACTTCTACCCTGGGCGGAGGGTGATTGGTGCGGGAAGGGCAGCCACTCCTCTGTTGTTCCCTCATTTGTTATTGTCTCATGCTCATCATTCTGTTCTGTACTATGATTTGTTTGCTGTGGCACGCTTCTCCCTTTGGGGAAATCTATAACTGCTCGCCCCTGGGGGAGGATCACGGGCAGTCCGTTGCTGACTCCGTCCTTACCCGTACCTTCCTTACCTAAATAAACCCTTCCTGCCCTCTCTGCCTCGTCCTTGCTGCCTTTGCTAGCTAGCTGCCGCTTTCCTGCCTTCCAGGGGGACACCGTCCTTCACTCCTGCCGTGAAGGAGCTCCCCGCTCGGAGCGAAGGCTGAAGTGGCCACGCGGCTGGCCCAACCAGGCTGTGGCGCGCGTTTTGTGGAGCGTGCCGGGCTCAGCGGCACGCGCAGCCGCAGATGCATTCCAGACTTTGTTATAGTTTGTTATTGAACAGCTCCTCATTGAAGACCAAATATGTCGCAATAAATAATGCCTTCTTTGTCCTGTTGATCAGCTGGAATTCTAGTTTTTTAATGAAAAACATCTTTAATTTCTATCTGCAGAAGCTCATAAAATCTTTGAATTTAAAATCACAAAATACAGATTCATCCGAAAGTAATTTTGAATAATTTTAAAAGGATTCACGAATTCTATGCATACCTAAATGGTTAAAAATCCATCTATTTCACAAATTCATCAAAGTTAGTGTTTATAAAATATTTACAGGTAAGTTAGTAGTGTTTTAAAAAAAGAAATAAAAACTTTGATGGAAATCCTCAAGTAAGAAAACACCTCACATAGATAGCATTTATAGATTAACCTAGAATATGTACTTATATTGAAGATATTTCAATCAGGAACTATTTACTATGAATAATATTACAGTATATGCAATATATATACCTCTTTTCTCGTAGTTTCTTCAAAAGAATAAGAGAATTTCCAATGTAATGGTCGAAATAAGTAGTCTGAAACATGGACTGAAAGAAATACGTGCATACAGACACAAAATAAGGTAATTGAATCTTAGAAGACCAGTAATAGAGAAAGTGGCTCATTAGGGTCATTTCAAAAGCTTAGGTTCATTGGAGAGATTAGGAATAAATTATAAGGTTTGGTTCAGATTAAAAAAAGGAAGACAATTATGCAAGGACTAGAAAGGAAGTCCTGGAAAAGGGCTGGGGGACAAGGAGAAACAGACCTAAGAAAAACTGTATATTAAAAATGAGCAAGAGTGAAATATAATTCACAGAGCAAAAATAACCATCTCTATTTAGCAGCTGCATAAATGCTGAGTCTTTTTTGATTTCTCTGCGGATCACCAATTTAATTAGCATTCCACTAAGCACAGAGATTTGCAATTTCAAATACAATTTTGTGTTCTTGGCAGTACGGGCTCTAACTGCGATGGAGTTAATTTCTTTCATAGCACCTTGTATAGCAATGTGTTTTGGATTTGTGAGTAAAGTGGTGTTGATAACACAAGTGTTTTGACTATTGTTGAGCAGCACTTACACAGTATCAAAATTTTCTTTTTCCCACTGGAAGCAAGTTCATTGAGGATATGTAATTTGAGAGGAGACACAAGCAGGACAACTGAACCAAACTGACTAAAGGGATATTCGATATTATATAACATCATGTTCAACAATTAACCTGAGGGATAAAAGTTTGGTTAGGTAACCATTCCTTGGAGATTGGCTGGGTAGCAATCTGCTTGTAGGTGGTGGTGGTGTGTTGTCTCTGCATCACTCATTTTGTTTCATTTTCTTTCTTTTTCATCTTTTCATCTTATTTTTTTCCTTATTGAACTATCCTTAACTCGCAAATTTACAGGATGCATTCGGCTCCCTATCCCACTAGTGGGAGGGGTGAATGATTAGCTGTGTGGTGCTTAGCTGCCAACAGGGGTCAACTCACAACAATCTCTATGTGCCTGCTGTTTGAAATTTCTTTGCCGCTCAGAAATCACCAAGACCAGCAGGAGTCCAGGATAGCTTGACTGAAGTCAGTGAACCAGCCTGTTTCAGAAAAACACTTGCAATGCAGCTTATGCTGTTTGGTTGACAAAGTCAGGTCCAGTGAGTTTGGAGTAATGAAGCCACATCTATAATAGGATAAATATGCCTCTTTATGTTCTTTAATAGGATGCCATGAAATTCCTACCTTGCTCATTTAGCAAAAGAGGAAATTAAAAAAAGAAAAAAAAAAGTAGCAAAATAATTCCTGAAATTCCTGCCTTAGGTGAATGTTATTTGCTCTCCTTACTACATACACTTCTGTTGTAGTAGACACCTGAGTCACAAGAGTGTGAGTTCATGTACAGGATCAGTAACAAAGAGCTTACAAGGCAACTTAAAACATCGTCTTAAATGTTAGATAGAACTGTGGTGCTGTGAAAACCTTTACTTTGATAGTATGAAGGTCTGTAAAATAAGTTGCCAGATTAATTAGATTCAGTCCTCCCAATTAATTATATTGCCTAACATGAAAAGGACTCACAACAGGTAAAACAGGAACAATGGAACTACAAAGTATAATATTAAGTACAGGGAATAATAAAGCAAACACACAAACATCTGAGAAAAAAAGCAACTGGGACACTCTTTAATTATTCTTATACAAGAGCAAATTCATGCAGTTGCTCTGATGTGAAAACAGAGAATAGTTATACCCTTGTTTACTGCTTGAAAACTACACACTACTGGGTGAAAGCAGATGTCCTGCTTATGTGAAGAAGCACACTTGAGTTGGATAATGCTGCTGCCTACGAGCTGCTCTTAGTACATGATAAAGATGGTTCTAGCACTAGATTGTTACATGTAGCCTAACAGAGAACAAGGGATGTGTCCCATCACCTTCCTAGTTAATGCTGTCTCATGAGCTCTCTAAATAACAAATAGAACCAAATGCATTCTCTTTTTCTGCCATTGAAACTGATTATCTTTTGATGGATAATGGCCCGCTAATTTTCACATCTAGAAAAAATACTGCGATGCATTGGGCTGCTGTAATTCCTTTCACTTGACTGAGATGATGGTCTGGGTTTGAGACCATTCGTGTTGGAGTTTGTCAACATTGAATCTATGTTCTATTCTTACAACACGTAAACAGAGTGATCATGGGAAAGGCTTTCATTTTTCTTTTATTCTCCTTAATAATGGTTGTGTATCTATTCTTTTGAAACTTCACTGTCTCTAGAGATGCATCCTGCTCCCAAGACCTATTATTAACTATCTGCTTCTTTTTAAAAATGGCAGGGAAAATTGCTCATTTGTAAATAACCAGTGTTCATCATTAGCCAGAAAAAGGAAGAAAAACAAGATATTAAAATCTGTTATAGGTATCAGCCACACTTTGGATTTATATATTTTTAAAGGGATATTGTCTCCTTTGACAACTGCTTCACTTAGTAACTTACTACATGATTAATTATATTGTACAGTGTCACATGAAATCACATTAATACAATAAGGTAATGCATGATATCAAGTCAGAACAGAACTTCTAGTACTTTCACAATTTTTTAAAATAAATAATCTAAAGTGTTATTTCATTAATTTTCCCCACACATACCCTACATAACTTTCCTTACCCATGAAATCTTCCTAAATTTCAGAACCAAAGTGATTACATTATATTATATTATTATAAAGGATTATACTATATATTTTAGCAATTAAATGCATATTTCTGAAGGCAGAAGAACCCCCACTATTAATTGTTGTGGACAATAGGTTCTCCATAAATTACTCTCTGAAACTCTTCTTATAGAAAGAAATAAATGTCTGTAACTTTAGAGATACCATGAAAGAAGCTGACAGAATAAATAGTTGTTAAAAAAATCCCATTTTCTCTCCTCACAGTGGCCTACAAGCACAAGATAGAAAGCAAATAGCCCTAAAGAGAGCAATGGCAAAGTGGCCATTATTCATACTTGATACATAGACCTGTACTTTCACAGAAAAATTCTATGACTTAATGTGCCTGATTTTTTGTGTAAGCCAAGCTCTTACTTTTTCTCAAAACAATTGAGAGGAAGGCCTGACTTTAATGGACCCTTGCAGCATGTATTGAAAATTTCTGTGACATTTCTACTTACACATTTGGTTTTCTCACCAATTTAATGTGATGGATTTGGCTCAAAGCAGCAAACTCTGGTGGAGATCAGGTTCAATGAATCCGAATGAAGAGTATTCTGGACAGAGAATTAATTTAACTTGTTTGAAGGATTGGTTTTGGTTTGTTTTTTTTTTTTCCCATGTGACTGTGCTTCCAATTAATTAGATAATCTTGGATATATGGCTTAATGTTTTCTTCCTTTTTTTCTTTCTTTAATATACATGCCCAAAACAGAGGCAATATCACCTCAAAAAGTGTGGTTTAGGGCAGACAATGCAAACATTAACATATAAAAACTAGAAATAAAATTGAAGGACAACATAAGAAAAAGACACTCCTTGAGTTTCCGCAAATGGTATAAAATGTTTAAGTTACACTTGATGCTATTTTCTGTTGGTATGGAAACCATAAATAATGAAAATATTTTTTATAAAATATGTCATCTTATCAATATAGTCAGGCTGAATATTTTCTAGACAGTACATTTGCTTTAGATGGCCCCTGACAGAGGAGATCTTTCATGCTGCAGTTCCTGTTAAAGTATTTGCTTTGGGGACATTGCTATTCAGCTACCACTTTCCTTTTCAAACATCCTCTAAGGCCTTTCTTTCCTAAAGGACCATGTGCTGGTCTAGTAGCTTAATGTTATATAGCTCCTACCACAATTCTCTTTGGTGTCAAGGGGCTCGATGAGACAATGAAAAGGGTCACAATTTTAAAAGTAATTGACTTCCTAGAGAAGTCTAATAGCAATGTTAAAGCAAATATTAAGTTGAAACAGACAGGCAATTAGAGCGAGAAACACTGCCCTTTTCAATTTCAGTACTGTTTCATCCAAAGATATTTATTTAGTCCTAATTATTTTTTCTTTGAAAAGTTACATCTTGCTTAGGTAAATGTGAAGTTGTACCAGCAACAGGGTGGCAAAACTGCAGATCCTATTCCACTCAAACAGTTACAGTACAGAGCACATAGGATGTCAGAGAGGTTACCCAACACCAATTTAAGAATTTGGCACTGAAACATTCTCAAGCAAAGACTTTCTGTCCCTTAATTTACCATGCATCATTCCTTCATGCTTTCAGCCTAAAAACTGTATTACAGCTACTCTGCCTTGTAGAAAGCAAGGATGAGAAAAAACTTGGCATTTTTTTCTTTCATTTAAAAGAAAAAAAATGGCATATTTTTTCTTTCATTAAAAATCCCTTGCAGCATAGCAAGAGTACTGAGCTGCAACTATGCATGTTTTTTTGCCAGAGTACAGGCATTATCTCAACAATGAGCAATACACAGTAGGGGGAAGAGAATCCCTAGAGATTTATTTTGTGAACTAGAAATAGAGGCACTAAAAATATAAATATCTTCATCACAACAACAAAAGAGATGCATGTAAAGTTTATCAGTGAGATCAATAAAATCAAAGCATTCAGTTCTCCAGGCTTTACAGGATTAGAGCTAAGCTCTTTTTGAGCATACCCTTTTCTCTCACATTGTCATAACATCAGAACAAATTTGAATTATGTAAAAAAATATCCTGAAACATAGGCCATACTGCAGACTATTAAATGCTATTACTTTAATGATTAATTATTAATTATTGATGCTTTTTATGAGGAAGAAGATCACCTAAAACCGGTGTCACAGCTACCTTATCACAGGGCATGCTCCTCAGAGTTTAATCTACAAATTAATTTGCTTTATCTGAAACATTTGAATACTCATTTAGCATTTATTTTCTTAAGAGTAATGACAATACAACATCAGAATGGTGGACAGCCATCCTCTGATTATTACACAAATATTCCAATTTAATTAAAAAGATCTACTTGACACAAGGAGAAAACTCCATAGAATATCTCCATTTTGACACTCAGACAACTTGATCAGATAACTTTAGATGAAGATTTCCGTCTTCATTCTTCATTTACTAAATTAGAGAAAATTCCTCTAGTTATAATAAGGTTGAATAAGGTTAAAAAGCATTATACACTTAAACCTATAAAGAGCAAATTGAATGAAATTAGCAGTAGAATAAACTATGTGATTATATATTTGTTTACAGTTTCTCATAACTAATTTGAATTCTGTTAATGAAGTAGTGCTTGCAAACTTTTTTGTCATTCAGAGGATACCAACAAAAAATTGAACACAGGATTGTTTTCCTCTTGCTAAAAGTATTGACAAAGAATGAAAATTTTGGAGATATAAGACATTTTCTGACTAATGAGTTATTAACTTCTCAAATATATGTGTAAGTCCTTAGATGTAATTGTGATGCATTTTCCCTCTGTCTTGAAGAAAGACTTGGAAGTGTCAGATACAAAATATAAACATTATGCAGATGACTAACATGACCATTTTACACTACGCCACAAATTTTTATTCCACTAATACTCATTTCTTTTTGACTGCACTGGGATGCCCTTTCAAGAGGATGCAGTGCCACGAACATTTCCATCACTCACAGCTTCCATAAGTGATATTGCTGGTAAGCTTATCAGAGCAGATATTTAGTGTGACAGAAGTTACAACAAACAGAACAGCTGTCCCTTCTTCAGTTAAATTCAGGTTAAGTTGAAGTTCTCAAATCTATCATAGTCTGAACGGTTAGGTTATAAGGATATAACAGTAAGGATTCTAATAATAGGTGCTGAGGGTTGCAGCAGAGCACTGCATGTGAGTACTGCAATTAATGAGGGTCAAAAGAGAAATGTAAAATCTACAAACATCTCCCCAAAAGAAGAAGCAGGGAAAAACCACATTGCAAGATTCTAAGTGTGAGCATCCCCAGACCAGATCTGAATTAACTGGGCCAAAGTTCCACAGGGGTGTTGTACTGTAAAAGGAGAAAAGTACCAGAGGGCATGCAACCCAGAAGGGAGGGAAATAATATAAAAAGTGAAGACTGAAATATAATGAGGAAAGTGTGACAAAAACATAAAACAATGTTATGCATTCCTTAAAACTCTAAATCTGCAAGCAGCCAGAAAAAATATTTCTGCTTTCCTGAGTTTTGAAGACATAATGAGGTAGTTAAAAAAACAAAATAGAATTTTAGTAATATTTTGAAATTGTTATGTGAATTGCAAATTTGACCAACTTTGTCCTTAACATAATTTAGATTCTGAGGTCTCCAGCAGCACTTGCAAATTTCAATGTTTTTTGAGGGAAATCGATCATAGACATCATTCTTAGGACAGGATATTTCTGTTATATGATGTAGAATCTTCCATTACAAAAGGACTTATAATCCTTAAGATCTCTTCTACTTTTAGGCAGAGGTAAGTGAGGAAGTTAATGGTTCACTAGAAATTCCAGTCAGTATCTTTTACTTCTGCAGCTTTGAGAATATTGCACTGCAGACAGCAAATTTTAAAAACATTTCCTCTTGAGTACAAAGTAGGAGAAATGAGTTGTTTATACCCAATGCTTTTACAAAGTAAACATATATACCGCTTGTTCTGCATCCCAAAGTGCGCACTACCAGATTTCAGACTATAAAGGGTCCTTGAAGAAAGGCAGTCACAGATGCCAGATGACCTCAATATGAGAAAGGAAGAAATATAGTCTCTTGAATTTATTTACTCTTAAGTTTATGCTTTGTGCTAGCTCATATGCAACAGAATCAGATTTATCTTTGTCATTGTTCCCCAAATAAGCTCTTCATGTCTAATACACCTTAATAATTTTAACACATTCTTCCAAAGCTCAGTTATAAACAAATCAAGAGAAAAAAAAAAGTGTGATTTTAGAATTGAATGTCAAAGAATCAGAGCAGTACTTAATAGATGTGATTCCCCTGAATGGGAGATGATGGACAAAAAGGCCAGGAAAAGTTCTTTTGCAGTCAATGACAAATGTTTTTCAGAGTGAGCAATTTCAACTCAAGAGCTGAGAGAAGGAGAAGAGAAACAGTCATCAAAGTAAACTATGTTGGCATCTAAAAATCTAGTGCAAGAAGTTCTCCTTCTCCAGGCTTGCAATTTGTTAGAGAGTGACTGACCTTAAAAAGGAATCCTTTAGGTAAAAAAGGCAGCATGAAGAAATCTATACTGTTGAATTTAATTTCATTTTACACAATGCTGCACTACAAACTTCTTTAAGGCGTTCAGTTATTTACAATTTAATAGAGACCAAAAGTTCAATGATTCGTTTGTTAGGTCCCACATGAACGGTTGATAAAGCAATGTCCACACACAGAACATGCATGGTAGAGGAACACAGAAGAGTCCATGATAGTAAACGCACAGTCTTACAGTGTGGGAAGAATGGAGAGCAGAATACAGCATGACAGCAGCCTTTCTAGAAGATCTTCTGCAATGCCTAACACCAGGTTGAAGTCAGGATGACAGTCATAAGGTTTGAGCAACAGGAAAACATAAGTCTGACTTCCTGCAAATCAAGGTGGTGATGGTGATGTAATATTCTTTCTTACAATACCAGCTGGAAATGAAAAAAGACTTTTAGTTAGTTAGATTTAGATTGCCATCATGTAACTCAGAACATAATGACAAAATATTTCATGAAGAATGTTCAAGTGCTGTTTGTCTTATGGCTGTGCAACAAACATTTTCAATGCTGTAAGGATACAGAATTTAAAAACCAAAAACAAACAAAACCAAAACCATCCACCCAAACCAAAAAAACAACACCCAAGGAACCAGGAAAATCATGTAGATACAAGCAGTTGAAAAAATGCTGTCGACTTTAATGATCATTATCTAATCTTACAATTATGTGTTTCATAATATCATAATACATCTTACCTGTGCTACCACAGACAGTCACAAAGTAGACAAGGGCCCATGAAGAGAAGACTGTTAACACTTAATTCCCAACAATTCTGTGGTTTCTACAGGGTTGTGATGGATGTCTCCTACAACAGCTTAGAAAAATGAGATATCTTCCTTTACCCAAAGACATTAGGTGAAAATAAGGCTCAGACACTTTCCTTTTTTTTTCCCTATGCTTTATTTATTTATTTAAAATACTTTTAGTACAATCATGATTTAAGAGTACTCTTAGGCATTCTTTGTGGGGTAGAGGATAAAACCACAAATATTGTCTACTGAACTAATGGTACAGGAAATTTTGAATGGGTTTCATTGATGTAAGATAAATATCATTGGTTCAGCAAATACAAGCACTTTTATTTCCTGAAAAAAACTAACAAAACGTGTGTTTGTCTGTGATTATAAAAAGAAAGATTGAGATGTTCCCCACATTATGAAGGAATGGATGGTTAAAAAAATAAGGAAATACTCACTCTACTCACTAATGGAATGTAAGTTTTGGTGTTATCATAACATATAAATGTTCACAGAAGTATACATTAAGTGCCTAGTATTTTTTCTGATGAAGGCTGGGAAATGGGGGAAGATAGATTACATGCAATTTGTTATATAGTCAAGTCTCACTAGTGTCACTGTTGATTTGAATTTAAGCATTAAGAACAAAAGCCATAATACTGTGAACCTTTTGAATTCTTAATTAATTGATAAGAATTGTGAATTTAAGAGTGATTTCTAATGGGAACTGGCCTCGAACAGGAACAGAGCCATCAAGTCAAGTGGGAACCATGGTTCCACTGGCCACCCCGGTTGCTAAACATCATTTTAGCTTTTCCCATGTCAGGGTCCAGCTGCTTGTCCTTGCATTAGAGTTCTGCATCATGAGGACTAACTACCATTGGAGTACTGCTCTACCACACCCACATGAAAACTTAATCTAAAAGTAATTTCAAACAAAATTGATTTAGAAAATTAAAAGTACATTTAAACTCCATCACTCTATCAGCCTGTGAGAGTTTTGACATTTTGGGCTAGGGAAAAACATGCTATTTTACAAATCTGTTAAGAAAGCTCTAACAGATTTCATCAGATCTTTTAAAATCAGCTAGTGCTGTTGTGTATGATACAGAGTTGTTGGCTCCTACATCCTCAACTCATGATACCTCAGTAGAAGAACGGAGCTCCACAACTCTGTGGTGTCTTGTGAGAATGAGGAATTCTGCACCCAACACAACTAAGAGGAAGCTAAATCTACCAAAAGAATCTGGCTTCCACTAAATAATAAAATCATCATCTCAGAGTGCTGTAAGGGTCAGGTAAATATGGACCCCATTTTAAGAAGGTAATATTCCTGCTCTAAACACAAAAAGCCATCTCCAACAAGACTTTCTTAGATTCTTTGTAATTGCATTTTGTAAAAAAACCCAACAAACAAAACCAAAACAAACAAAAAACCCCAAAACAAACAAAAAATAACCCAACAAAAACACCCCGAGTTTACTTCCAGCACCATTTATATATTCTCTTTGCTAAATTTCTGCTAGTTCTCATAATAGCTTTGAGTGACTGCTTGTCTTCTCTCTAGAGCAAATTGTTTAAGCAGATGTTGGTCTTCAAATCAATCTTGTGGACAGAGAAGAAATCCTTGTAGAATAAAGTAGATACATTAATTAAGAGGGACCTTGCAGTAACACAAATTTCACTCATGAACATTTTTTGCAAAGAAGTAATTACCTTTGAAATGCTACAAACCCCTGTAACTACTAAAGCTGTGTCTATCTTCAATTACAATTACACCTCTAGTAAATGAAGAACTAACAAATAGATCCAGTCTTGGTTTACCTGCCTCTGTCAGTCCCAATCAAATAATTGGTAACTTAGTTGTTAAAAAGCAGTTACTCTGAGGAAAGTGACTTACTCAGGAAAGCAATGTGAGGAATGAAAAGCCAAAGAACTAAAATATCACTTCTAATACTCTATTACAGAGGTGTTCTTAAGAAAGTTGAACCTTAAACATCAATCTAGAAGCAACCACCATACATTTTAATGTCATCTACATCATATACCCATGATTTAGTAAAATAGAGATAGAAGATGCAGACATTTTGTTCACAAGTGAATTGTAATTACAAATGATAAAGGAAAATGTGAAAAATAACTTTCCTATATATGAACCTCCCTAGGAAAAATGCATTGACTCCCAAGCCTGTGAAAAACAATCTTAAGGTGAGTACATTATAATTTTGTGGCAAAGTGGTAAAGACAGACTTGTGACTATCTAGCATACTAGGTATGAAATTTTAATTTTCTAACTAGACATCTGCTTTTCTCTGTGTGCCATAGAAGTTTGTTTACCACAGGCCATTTTCTCAGGCGTATAATTATTTTGACTTTAAATATAGTAGTCATTTATTATGAGGCATAGAAGCTGTTTAGAGCTGTGACAGCTGCGGCATCACATCACATCTTTCTAAGTCACTCAAGTCTGCTGTTGTACAACAGTGTACTTAATATATAAATTATCTTCAAAGAGGGGTTTCTATCCAGAAATCTGAAAAATTTTGTATGAAAGTACAACGTGTGTAAGGTATATGAATCTAATGGACAATTACACATCTCAGAAATTTCAGTCATGGAAAAAGAGTAAACACAAATCACAGAGGCATAAGGAAAGTTTCACTGTGATACAGCCACAAGTTCTAGAAAGCATTACGAAAATCACCTGCTCATATAGTTGATGAGTACAGTGTCTTAATGCTTAGCGTGTCTTAGTGCTGCAAAATAAACCTTGTGAAACTGTTAAAAGTTGAGTAAAAAAATATAAATACTGTACAACTTTCTCTCTGCTGACCTGTATCAGCAAATGATTCTTCAACAATTTAAATGTTACACACAATCTCCCTCTGATTGTGCTGAAAGTACATAGAGCATGTTTTTGTTTTGTTTCAAGTTTCTTAATGGAATAGTATTTTTTTTTCAGAGGAGAAAATAGCTATTTAAAGTTTTCTTTTTTCCTGTTTCAGTTGCACAGGTATCAGGTATAGTAATGGTAGTGCGTTTTAGAGCAAACAAATCTACTTGTATTTGTTTAATAGAGGACTTTTTTTAAAAAGATACAAAGTAAATAGAGTATCAAGCATTTGCTGAGGAGTATCTGTGATAACAGGAAGTTAATCCCTCTTTAAAAAGAGATTTCTAAATTGAACAAATATTCCAAGCTACAAACCTCTTATCTAATTTTAATAAAGAGGTGATTAAGTTTTCTACACACAAGAAAAGAAGCTACAATCTTGAGCCTTATGACAAAAGTGTAACAAGCAAAAAAATGTTTGGACAAACATTCAAACTTTCCTGGCTTCTCCTTAAGAAAGTGCAGGTGTTGAGTAAAACTATTTTTTAAATGAATCCTCAAGTTAAAAGTGGTCTAGATAACTTTATCAGAATGGAGAACCACTTCTATACTCACTGTTTTTCTTATAGTGGGGCTTATGGTCAACAAAACATTAAAAAGGGAAAGATTCCCAAATTCTGACACTAAAAATGCATACCCTGTTAAATTTTAGTGTTTAGTAAAGATGAACAGGCAAGAAGGGTCAGTATGTATTTACAGGATAAATGTACACAAATATTAAATTGTCATTGGTACTAAATCCTCCTGTTAGAGTGCTTTGTGGGCATTGTTATTCTTGAAACACAATCACTTTTGTATGTCATTTAATGCTCTTGAAAATAGAAAAAAATGGAAAATTAAGATTTTAAAAGGATAATACCAGAGATGAACAATACATGTCCCTCTTTATTTCTCAAAAAATCTGCTTCTTAATCCTTTTCTGTAAAGCATGTTCATTATGGAAGTTTCAAACAACACTATATTAAAAGAATGCTTGAGTTTTTAACAAGATTTTTGAACACATAAGAAGCTAAAAGATGTTCAGTGTGAATTTAACTGACCTTGTGACATCAAGCAGAAACATAAGTGTTGCAGTTAAACATCACAGAAACAAAACTGTTGATATCCCATAGAGGCCAATTAAAAATTTTGTTTTTTTTTTTTTTAACAAATGGATTAAAATTTAATTGAATGCCAAGTCTATGGAGGGTCAAAGAATCACATCTCATAATTGTATTGAGAGGTTTAGAAAGAGCATTTTGAAACATATTTCTTAAAGACTTTCCTGTATAACTTCCCCTTCATTGCAGGAGGTTTACTGACATTAAGCCACAGTATTTAATGCACTTGTTTCAGCCAGCATACTTCATGATAAAACCATTTCATTCCAGAAAGTCATGAACAAATTGAGCAATAACTTTTAAAAATGCCTGAATTGTTTTCAAAATCAGACTCATCTGTTCAAGACCACAAAGTGTCCTGTATTGAAACTTTTTGGAGCTATTATTTACTTTAATTTGTTACCTATCTAACAATTAGAAATTTTAGTACAAACTGGAGGTATTGTAAAAACAAAGAATCTATTCAATGAGAACTAATTTCTAAAATTTCTTTTTTGCCAGTTCATAGTCACCCATGAAATGATGTACTTTATTTTATGTAAGTTCTTCCTTAAAAAAAGGCAATTACAGAGAACTCAATGGTGGAAGAAGGACCTACTTTCAGGTAAATTGGATAAGAAAAGAAAAAAAAACAACTTGCTTTTAAAATTGCCTAGTTTTTGGCTAATTTTTTCAGTGTCTTGATTAGAGTTTTATAAAGCAGATGTTCAAGTAGTATGATGTCATGTAATTTCACATGTATAAAGAAGGATGTAGGAAATTTAATTTTCATTACCTTTATTTATGGAACATCCATGTTATAACAATAGAGGTATTTTCTAGTCCTGAGTTCATTGGAAATTTTTTTACAGGATGGTAAAAAACCTCAAAATATGAGATTCCATCCTGAAGGATTAGAGAATTGGGCAACAGCCATGAAGAAAGTAATTTGTACAAGACACCACCAAATTTCTTACAGAAATGGCAAAAACACGATGAGTGACATTGCATGGAAATCAAAGACAACCATCACTTTAAGCAGCAAAATTGAAATGCATCTATTTGATTGTACTTTCCCTCAGATAGTTATATGGTATTATGCAAATTTCTTTAAGTAAGAAAAAAATAGCAATTTGAACAGAGCATTTCCATTTCAACGCATTTCAATGGAAAATTGCAGGAGCTTCTTGAGAGAGACAGAACAATATGTCAAAACTGTTGGCCAAGCCACCTCTTGTACCATAAGAAAGAGCTTGAATGATAAAGAGTGTATTTAAAAACTGTTTGTAACTGAGGAGAAGGGCTTATACTGAGGATTGGTGGCTCCTACTCCTGGTCTGTCACCCATCACTACGTTACCATAAAACGGTGTTACCATGTTAATTCTTCAGGTTTCATTCTTTCATTAATTTAACAAGCACACTGTTTATCTTCAAAGTAACTTTGTGATGCTTATTTAATTTATGTTTTGTAAATGAAAGTTGAATATACACTTTTTTAGAACTCAGTTAAAAAAAGACAATAAACATATATTAAATGGTTATACAGGAAAATACTTGATTTATATGTAATTATGAACTTTTAATTAGTCTAGAAATGCCAAAATCATATGAAAAGATAGCACAGAACAGTGTGTTAATCCACAGTCATTTAATATTTTTAATTGTGCATTTAGGCAAATAAGGTATGGTATGAACATAGGGCTACAAATTCCCCAGGTAACAAAAGAGTTCCAGGAATTTATTGGAGCTTTAAAGGTAAAGAAAGTGTGGAGACAGAGGAGGCTTTATTAAGCATTATGAAAGGAGACCCCTGACAGCTCATCTTAATGCAATTGGAAAGGTTAAGTGATTAAAAATTCTGCTGGAAATCTCATCAAAACTTCTGGTAGCAAGCTAGTAAATTTAACTGTGTGGTACCAACTACCACAGCAATCCTTTAGGACACATCAAGAGTAGCAAAGACTTTTAAAGCTTTATTTCTAACAGTTCATTGTCCCTGAGGCCACATCAGCTTTTCCCAGCATGGATGACACAGATGAGATTGTTAGTTTTAGACCTCCTGTCTAGAGCAGATAACAGTTGCAGGGTTCACTATACCAACATAACATATGAACCTCATCAGCACAAATCAGGCAAGCTGACTATATGCTATCCTATTCCTTCTAGCTCTTTTTTATCACAAGAAAACCTGGAACATGGGACATGGAAGTAAGGAAGAAGAAAAAAACCAACTCACAACAATAAAAAGCTAAAGGCATGCATTTTAGGCATCTATGAAGAAATCCATTTAATCTTTTTAGCACAGTGTAAAAAATATTTGTTATTTTGGTACAATAACAGGGTTTGAATGGCTCTGCAGTTTGCTCTGTAACACTTGCCATAATAAGCAAGTAAAAAAAAAACATTGTCTGAGTATCCATTGTTTCTTGGAAAACAGAGTGGAAAACTGAGGTCATACCTTCAACAAAAACGAAAGAGCCAGAGAGTGCAAATATAACCTCATTAAATAAGACAGCGTATCTAAGTGCCATACAAGGCTATTAAACAAGCTAGATTGATCCATAATAATAAGAAACATATTTCACATCTGTTGAACAGCTCAGAGCTTTTAACAAGTAATAGGCACACTACACTGTAAAATAGTTGCTATTCTCTATCAGTATATCATTGTCAATGGCTGTGCTACCTTAAAAGAAGCACTTCTCCCATACACTTTATTGCCTGATAGCTTGCTGATTGCTTTTACAAAGCAATAAATTGATGGCCTGATTCAGCAGTGACATTAAGTTACGTACATTCTCTGTGATTGATGCTTTGAATTAGAACTCTTGCATTCGCTTCTGTTTGGAAATATGAAATTCCAAACAAGCAAACCTGATGTCACAAACAAAATGACACAATAGACGTCAGATGAGTGAGATTTATACATTTAAATATCTAAAAAGAATTCCTCTTTATTAAAGTTTTCATAATTTATTGTTGAATGGACTGTCTTTCAGTTAAAAGAATTTAGTCAAATAAGGAGAGAGAAGAAAAAACATTAGAAGACGAGAGTAGAATTTCCACACTATAAATCTCTGCATTATTATAAATGCATGTAAAGATGAACAATAAGAACATATTAATTATTTAGCTCTCAATTAAATAAATTTCATTATTTATACATTTTACAGCAAGTTTTAAGGTATAAAGGAATTTCATTCTTTTTCACTGGCTAAAAAATTCATCCATCAACTATAGTAGCCTTTTTTATTATACATCATTTTGAAATGACGCTTAAACTCTTAAGAGAAAATAAAAAAGATGAAATAAGGAAGGGTGACTGACGACTGTTTTTCATTATTTCTTCATTTTAAATATATTAAATAGGAAGCAGTTTGTTAAAATAATTCTAAATATGGAAATAAAGATCTCCAAGAAGTTAAGAATTTCAGCCCAGCAGTCCTATTTCACTACAAACAAACAAACAAACCCCAAACAAAGACAAAGCCTCCAAAAGCAAACAGCCCCTCCCAATCTGTTGAGGATCACAGCTGTCAGGAAGCAGTTCTCCCCACTAAATGTTAAATTTCAGAAAAAGCACTGTCATGTGGGGAGTAACTCCAGAAAAAATATATTTTTATGTGTGGATCATCCAAGTCTCTTCATAATAGATGTATGCAGCTCCTTCACGTCATGCATAAAATGCATCCCTGACTGCACTGTAGCCCAGCATTTGAAACAGGAGAGACATGAAATCCCTTCTTTGTAAAATCTGATGATATTTTTATGTGTGCATTAAGTTTCCTGGATAAACGTCTATAAATTAACAGCTTTAGCTCCAGTGTCTTCCTTTAATATGACAATGACCTAAGAAAGATTGTAACATCTCAGTTTTCATATCTGTAAGTTGAGGATGATGTTATTTACTAACCCTCCTGCTGAAGCTGCGCACATTCATTTGCTGCCTTGCTCTCTTTTATACTGGTCTTTTAAATTATACAGGCAACATTTAAGTGATAAATATTTATAGCAAAAGGCAAAGCATGATAGGCATCTGCTCATAGACTGATGTTCTTATCACTGAAAGGGATATAAAATACAGTAGCTTTCACTTTCAGGTTCAACATAATTCTTAGGCCATTCCTTTCAAAGAAGCAATGGGTAAGAACTACAAATGAGCTGTACTTTCCTGTAACACATTTATACTTTTTTCCTTTTTTTCCCCTCCTTTTTGGTTTTGAAATACTAATACGAATGGATTTAAAAATCATTTTGACTTCACTTATACATCAAAACAAGTCACTAATGTATCATCTTATACTGGCATAGTTCAGGTATCATTCTGGTATAGTTATTGTTATGCCCTCTCTTCTAGGGGTTTCAAAACACATGCATATTTTCGTATTTTCAAGTTACTGACAGAGTTCTTTACCCCACCACAGAAAAGCACCATCACCAAGTTTCCCCTAACTATGCCATTTTTTGTTGTTTCTTAATTTCTTTTCACTGAAACTTTGTAAATATTTATAAAAAAACTTTGAATACCCAATTTCATGATTTTTGCTATCTCTCTCCCAAGGAAAAAATCGTATGCATTCTCAAAACATCTTTTAGGTGTAATACATTTTTTATCATGGCACATAGGATGAAGCCCCTTTGCAGAGCAGGGAGCTACAGGCCCCATGCTCCAAACACCAGCACAAACACCTGCTGCAGTCCCACAGCACTTGAGTTTCCCTGCAGTAGCAACTGGAACACAGACATGGACCCTGTGTTCCCTCCTTTTCCTCATATTAAGATGCTGTTATAGAGCTAGGGCCAATTCCTCTTTTCTTCTTCCTTTCTCATTTCATTCCACTGCCCTGTCATGGTCTTTAGGTTTGGAATGAATGCATGGGGTGGGCCATAATGATCATCTAGTTCTAACCCCCACTGCTATGGACAGGACCACCTCCCACTAGACCAGTCCACTCAAGGCATCATCTAAACTGGCTTTGAACACTTTTGGGTTTGAGGCATCCCCAACCTCCCTGGGTAAGCAGTTCCTGTGTCCCATCACTCTCACAGTAAATAATTTTTTCCACATATCTAACCTATATTTCCCCTCTTTCAATTTGTATCCATTGCTCCTTATCCTATCGCTACAGTTCCTGATGGAGTGTCCCTCACTGGCTTCCCTGTAGGCCCACTTGACATTCTGGAAGACTGCGATGAGGTCTCCGCCTAACCTCCTCTTCTCCACCCTGAACAGCTCCAACTTTCTCAGCCTGTCTTCATATGGGAAGTGCTCCAGGGCTCTTGTCAACTTCATGACCCTGCTCTGGACTTGCTCTGATAGTTCCATGTCCTTCTTATGCTGGGGGGGCACCAGAACTATACCCAGTACGCCTGGTGGGGTCTCACCAGAGCAAAGTAGAGGGAGGAGAATCTCCTCCTTCGACCTATTGCCTGTGCTGCTTTGCGTGCAGCCCAGAATTCCATTGGTTTTCTGGGTTGTGAGCACATTCTGCCAGCTCATGGTGAGTTTTTCATTGATCATCACCCCCAAGTCTTGGTCTGCAGGGATGCTCTCAATCACTTCTCTACCCAGCCCGTGGGTGTGTCTGGCATTTCCATAACCCAAATAAATGCGCTTTGCTTTGTTGAAACTCATGAGGTTTACATTGGCCCACCATTGAGGTCTGTCAAAACTGAGGCATAAATGTTCAGAACCTCAGCCTCCTCTTTGTCCAGGACAGCCAGGTGTACTGTTTCCTTCTGGAGAGGGCCCACATATCCCTTATCTTTCTTTTGCTTTCAACACTTCTATAAGAAAACCTTCTTTTATCCTTAATATCCCTTGCAATGTTCAGTTCTGTCTGGGCCTTGTCTTCCTTAACCTTGTTCCTATATTCCCATATACTTTGAGTACTCCTCCCAGGGCACCTGTCCTCACTTCCATCTCCTGAAAACTTTTATGCTCTGAGTTTTCTCAGCAGCTTCTTATACATTCCTAAAGGTCTCCTGGCATTTTTGCTGAATTACTTCCTTGTTGGAGTGCCTTGCTCCTGAGCTTGGAGGAGGTGATCCTTGGAAATCAGTCAGCATTTTTGAGTCCCTCTGCCATCTTTCTGCTTTTCACACAGCTAGGCAAAGACTCCAGAGCAATGGACAATGTCCAGGTGTGTTTTATATAAACTTAAAGAAATGGTTTCATGTTAGGCGAGTGCCATGCTTCTGCACCAGCAGCTGGAAACCTATACTGGTGCCCTTCAGAGAGAAGTAAGACAGACATAGGATGATTGGCAAAGAGATTCCAAGCTTAAATCTAGAAGTGACTTGCACTTTAAAATATATTCTGGTTGGTTGATTTTGGAACAATTTTTCTCTAAAAATTTTTATTTTATAGTTGTTAATATCGTTCCTATTAAGCACACTTTCAGTAGATATAGCAGCAGGAAGTAATGGAAAATTTTCAGGTGTCAGACTCCAGATTCATGCAGTCACACAGGAAGAAGCAGAAAAAGTCAATACATGGCTTGAGACTGTGGAGAAAAAGCCAACAGGTTGCAGTATTTCTGAATAATTGCTGTAGAAAAGATAAATAATGGCTCTAAAATCTGCATAGTCCTTAACACGTATCAGAACTTACAGGATAAATTTCGTTTGGGGATTGTGAGATCATCTAATGATCAAAGGCTAATAAATAACATAGACTATTTCAAATTAAAAATTAACTATTTGGAGTAATTAGCAAACCAAAATGAGTTCCTGACATCTAACAGGGGCATTGAAGTTTCCTTAAATGAACCAAACAAACCTTATATGACAAAATTAAAAAAGAAAAAATATATAAAGCAATCATAACATTTAAAAAAAGCAAAAAAACTCACAAACATCACCTCACATCACCAAGAAAATGAGGAAAGATTCTGATGGGTTAAACGGCCCATTAACAAGAATGTGTTGTAGAAACATTCAGCAGCTATGATTACATAGACAAATGAATTTTTGTTTATTCATTTTAAATGACTGTGATGGCAAGATGAATACAAAATGTTCTTATTCATAACAGCTATACTTTAGACAAACGCAGTTACAACAGCAAAAAACCTTTTGAAAATCCCAGTGAACATTTTGGGTGGCATATATCTCCAGAAAGCAGCAGTAAACAGAGCAATGTTGGCAAAAGGACCTAGGACAGGATATTTTCTGATAAATCTTCCAGGAAATGTTGAAAGAAGGAAATTTTTTGTGTCATTCACATGACACAAAAAATGTTGGAGAGATAGGGGAAAAGGATTATTTAGGACTTATACATATGCACTTGCTGACATAAAACAATGTGGGAGAATAGCTGGTAGAGATAAGACATTGCTGCTGGCTATCAAAATGTTACTTTCCTCTTAGAACTGGCTAAACTAGCAGGTTTCCTCATTTGATGCTATCTGTTGACCCTTTAACTTTGTGGCCCACTAGTAAAGAATACTGAACAAAAATCCCTGCAAATAAAGTAGCATAGAATGAGAAAGCTTATAAATGAGACAAAGACTCTGTCCTGTTCTCCACAGGACACAAAAGGCAAAAGCAGGCTAAATCTATCACTGAGAATTGAAAAATTAGGCCTCCAATTGGTATGCTGCAACTGGAGAAGGAGAATTTTATTATATTTGCATTCTTCTTACCAGCATGGGCATTACTAACCAGGAAATTATAATCAACATGTAGTCTGTTAATTCTTGGATTATAATATTTTCCTAAGTAGCAAGGAACAGTGGTGTAATTATTGCCTCAGAGCAACAAAATATAATGTGAGTATGTAAAATGCTATTTGATTTTGAATTAGATTAATCCATGTCTATGAATCTTTACATATATTTATTTTTGCAATAAAAAATTTATCAGCAAGTGGATATGAAATACACACAAATAAAAAGAAAGTTTTGAGAATTTGTCAGAAGGACTGTTGTTCTACATAGTATTAACTCAATTAAAACTTATATCCCTTCTCTTTCTTAGGTCTAGCTTAAAAGTGAGCTTTTCTGAGCTCTGTTTGCTCAGAAATCAAGCCTGTTTCAGCTAAGTAAATTAGAATATTTCATAAGTGGGCACATCTTATGTACATCTGCACAATAGATATAATTTGACTGAAAAATTACTTGTATGTTTTAGTGCTTGTACTCTTTTTGGTTTTTTTTGGTGTTGTTAATATTTTATCCCATGAGTTTAGCTGAAAGAAGGAGGTATAATGAGCCTATCAGTGCTATCTAGTTAATAAGGTTCTAAAGTACTTTTGCATCTTTAGCTTGGTAAATTATAGAGTGAGGAACGCAAAAATGAAGTAGTGATACTACTGGATTAGTGATAGCTGAGACAACCTGATGGCTGCCAGGATTTCTTTATGACTAACCTAAAAATACCCACAAAAATCCAAACAAACACAAAGCCTCTACCAAAACAAATGCACACACACAGATGGCCTAGATAAAGTTTCGTGCGTCACTCCCTCCCCAAAACGCCATAAGTAGAATGGTGTACTGTGGAACATACGAAAGAGTTTCTTTCAGTACAATATTAACAGAAGACTAATGCTAAGATCCTTAAATTTTTCTTTCTAGAGCCAGATTAAAATCCAAAAGATCTTTGCCTTCATTTTATTAAATGAAGTTTTGTACTTTTCCTCTGAACTCTTCAGGTCATTGGGAAAGAAGGCTGGCTAAACTACATCTTATAGTTTAGCCAGCCTTAAAAAAAGGCTGGCTAAACTACAAAATAAAAGATAACCTTTTTCTGCACACTGCATAAAATCAAAATTAATCAAGGAAAAGTGTGGGAAGCAACACTTTACCTATGAGCCCCTAAACCTCAGTGGAGTTTCAGACAAAGTAATGATGTACTTGTTTCTTTGTCAGAAAAACTCTGAAAAACTAAGTAAAAGGCTCTCTCCCTCACTGCCCCCCCCCCCCCAAAAAAATAAATTCCTTTACCTTATGAAGAACACTTGGTAAGTAAAATCCATGATATAATAAACTTGTCTTTATTTAGCTATAAAGTTTGCCATGTAAAGCAATAATGCATTTGTGAGATTCAAAGCCCTTCTTCAGACAGAACTCTTGATGATGGATGTGTCCCTTGCTCCAACTCTATATTCTGTTTTTCAGTAAGTGTAATAGCTCTGACTCCATGGATATAAATGTTCTCAACTGATTAGATTAGTTAAATGCCAACTCTCACTTTGGGATCTCAAGGCTGCAGTAGTTGCTATTAAGCTATTGATTAGAAAGTAGGGCTAAAATACCAAGGTTCACAAACACTGAGAGTCTCTCCTCTCCCAGTCTGTTTTCTAAACCTTGAGAAATTCAAGGCATGGGTCTCTTCCTATATCTACAACCATGACCATTTATACTACACATGAAGAAAATTCAAATAAATTAGCTAGATGAGGAGTCCCACCTAACTGAGTAGAACCATGTATTTAATGCTTCTGCAACCTGGAGAACCATACAGAACATGAAAGAAAAAATTTAAATTTGGCCATAGACTTAAATGATATGTTTCTGACAGCTGTGGGTTTGGACTTAATTAGACAGGAAAAGTAAACAGGCATCAGTATTATTGGATTGCTTTTAATATGCTAGCACTATGCTTATACTTAATTCTTGTACAATGTAACACCAAAAAAATTGATCTTTCTAGTAACAAATATAAATTGTGTCTCTCCTACTGTTTTGAAATGGTGACAGATTTTCTATTATCTTCACTTTCCAACATTGATGACAACAAATGAGCCCTTTCCAGGCTTAAATATTTGTCTCCTCGTTTGATTTCTGATCCAATGTAAATACTTAACATTCTTCTCACACACTGAAAAGAAATAAAATATTAATTTTAAGGTTCTCAGTGGCATTCTTGTTTAATTTTAATGAGCTATCAGGCTATATGTACCTTTGACAGGAAAGGAAGTTGAAACATATTTCATTCACATTTAGATTTGAAATGAGTGATCCTAATGATTCACTGAAAACAAAACCCCAACAGATAATGAACAACTAATTATGTTACCACAAAAAGGCAAGTATCCTGAGATGCTTAAAATGTAAGATTTTCTGAAAAACTGTTACCACAGATGATGGCCATAGTTATAAAAATGAGCATATAATTCAGCTTAAACTAGTATATTTGGAAAAAAGTTTGTTTACATCAAATATCTGAAAGGCTAATGATACATTTCTCTGTAAAACACATAAAAATAGCTAATGTCAAAAATAAAATTTTATACATTATTCTGCTGTCGTTTCTTAATTCTGACCTGGGGAGACCTCTAGGGGTGAGAGGTTGATTCTGTACTTGGTGTCCCTGCTGAGATTGCCAGCTGGGAAGCCACAGCCCTGGACGGCCTGAGACCTACACTTCTTCCCCGCTGAGGCCCCAGAGCTGCACTCATCCTCCAGCAAAGATTTTATCGACATGCTTGGTCTCTAATCAAAAAGTCATCCCACACAAGGAAATATTACAGATTCCATAAAATAGCGTCATAAAATGATGGTGTAGTTATTATTTGTAATTGCAGTTTATTTGAAAACTATGACGTTTTCCCATTTGTAGATTTTAATTTATAGTGGATTTTTGAATGCATTTCCATCACGTTCCAGGACTCCCAACACACTGAATGCAATGCAACACATTGCACACTCAAAAAATTTAAAAAATTCTTTTCAGTTATGCAGTTTTTATGTCCTGAATCAGTGGACTAAAGAGAGTTCAAACTGTGTAAGTTTTCCAGTGTCTGAGCTCATGTTGTATTTGCCTGTGTCTGAAAAGAAATTCAGGTAATAAATTATTTTTAGTTGTTTATTTTAGCCATTCTGCATTTAAGTCTAAAAGACTGAGGAGGTGTTTGAATTCTAAAGATGTGCATTGATTTGTGAGGGGTTTTTAAATTGGTGGGGTATCCAAATATGTTTTTAAATATATGCAGAACAACACTACTTAATGAGGTATCCTCCCCATGATGTGCTCCTTCAATAGAGTAAATGCAGAACAGTAGGGAGGACAGAACAGAGAGTGAGCCCAGAGTCTCCCACATTTATCTCACTCCCCATTTAGAATATGATAATGAATCATGTGCCTAATACATATGCCAAAGTTCTCTTTCCATGTTCAGTGTTCTCTTTGGAGCAAGGAGGGAATGAAGAATTCGTTATAAATTGAGAAAGGCCAACTCTGAGCCTGGGTTAGGGACCTGCTGCTTCTTCAGCTGATATATATATCTATAGAGAATGAATTTATCACAACATTGTTTCACATGCTAAATTAAAACTTTAAAAATCTGAAAGAGAAGCAGAATCAGGATATGTATATATCTTTATAAATATATATAGCACATAAAACATGCTAAGTTTATGACACACCATCATTTTAAATCTTCCGCTATTCTGCATTCAGATTAAAGTTGCTTAAAGATTAGATACAGAAAAATTTAAATTTCAATATTAATGCTTTAAGATTTAAATACAGAAAAATCAGGCAGCTGCTATTTCTCTTTTTACTTTGTTGATATCATGGTGTTGGGATACTAAAAAAAAAAGAAAATAAAAATAGATTCCCACTGCTGCCTTCACATAGTGTGGGTAAGGAAGAAACATTTCTTACAGAAATATAAGACAGAAATCTATCCTTTCTCTGTACAATCAAGAGAGAAAGCCTACTCTGCAGGGTCCTTCCAATAGATCTTGATCTTAGTTCTGTCTGTTTTCTCTCCATTTCTTACTGTCTTTTCGGCCACAGCTAAGAAACATCCCTCATTTTTGGGACCAAAAAATACTGCATTCTGTCTATGCTTCTGAGAGGCTTTGGGTCAGGCCCATTGAACGATCTCTGCTTTGAAAACAGGCAGACAAACAGAACCCCACACCACATAAACTGCCCCTCTATTTCCCTTGCCATGAAAGTACATAGACAAGATGACTTTTGTTTCTTTATTCCTCCACTTCAATTATATCTCTTTCTGCAAACTGCACACAGTGTTCTAGAGCCCATTCTGACTGATAAACAATTCCTGGACAGTTCTTGGTCCAAGAGCCATTATCCAACTTATTCATCAGGTAGACTAATATAAAGGTCTTTAACTGGCCCCACCAGCAGAGGTGTATCTGCAAGATTCCCACCCATTTGGACATTGAAATTATATAGCCTGACCAAGAGGGTGATTTCAGCAGCAAAGGCATGTCTCTAAAAGGATAAACTGTATCAATACCAGTATTTTTCAAATTTCGTGTTCCTTTGGGATTAAAGTAATAAAAATAACGTCTGAAATAGCTAGGCTTGTAATAAGACCCATGTGAACTTTTTCTCCTGAAATAACTTCATTGTGTATAACTTAAGATATTGATTCTTATTCTAGCTGTTGTCTTCCATCTCATGTGCCACTCTAGACAGCTCACTTTGCCTTTCAATACGTCCTTTCTTCCAAACTCATATTTCAACTCTTCACACACCAGTGTTTCTTGATCCACTTATGTAGTGCCAGAAGCCTCAAAATCTGAAACATATTTCAGTACAACATAAGGTCATACAAAGTCTTTTCCAGGACACCCAACGTCTACCAAAACAGAGGATGCCTAGATCATAAAATATCTTCTTCTGTTAGTTGAATAAGAAAAGAAAGGTCTAAGGTTTTCAGATTGAATACTTAACAAATATTCTCTACATGCACTAAATTTGCATTGCCTGATGTGCTACATCCATTTCAGGCCATGTGTAACTCCAGCAGTTTTTCTTTGAACCAATCCCACTTATAAGAAGCTTGGTGCTACTATTGGCAGCTGAGTCAAGATAAAATAATAAACTCCATAAAAGCTTCTCTGACAGGCATAGTATCAATGATGGGCTTGATTAAAGTTTACTGTATATTTTGTTTTACAAGGTGCATGCCATCAGTGAGAGGGGCTGTCTGCTCACTGTTTTGTTCTAGAGCAATGAAAACTGCATAGCTAAATGAATCAAAGATGGAGCTGTCCCTGGAAGCCACTGAGAATGACCAGTTGGGGAAAAACGTCTGGATTGCAGGAGATGGATGGACAAAGAGAGATGCAAAGTACCACTAAGACAGTGACAATATGATAAGACTATAATAACATAACCAACTGTATGGCACAGAATTAAAAAAAGGAAAAATACAGTAATTGGAAAGTCATCCTAGAAAAGTGCAAGAATTAGGGGTTGTGGATATTTTTTTCTTTTTTTTGGTCAGAACTTTTAATGCCTTAGCCAGCAAATCTGACTTCTTGACATTTCAAAAGTTTCTTTGTTCCTGTGCTGTAATAAGATTGTTTTTTAGTAATTGGAAAGTCATTAGTGATTTTTGGTATTATCACTTTAAGGAAAAGTTGCAGGCAGTTCCACTTCAAGGATCTGGCCAGAGCAGGTTTTGTCACAACTTATTAGTAAAAAAGTCAACATCTGTGTGATGGCTGTGTCGAAACTGCTGCTCAAAAGTGAGGAGTGTCTCTCTGTTACTTCTACAGCTTCTACAACCCTACCTGAGCAGTTTTCTATCTTTAATATATTATCTAAAACTTTCTGGAGCAAGGCAGGGCATACTTCTAACTAGTAAAATGAGAAATACAAATAATGAGTAATCTATAGCATGTAAACCAGCAAATTTTATCACATAACGGGTTGCTTTTCTTAAGCCTGAGTTTTCGCCAAAGTAGAAATAAACAAACCAGCTTTTCCTGATTATATTAATGAATCAGGACAAGGGGAAGGAAATAGTATTCCCAAATCAGCAAATGTGACCGCAGAATAGATGTATCCTTCCTAAAATTGTTCCTGCGGTATATAACACAGATGGTATAACTACACTGTGTTTTCTTTCCTTTCTAAAAGTGTAATCCCATGCCTGCTCAAATATGTATCTTCCTATTACCTGGATCATGTCTTTGTCTGCTGTTAGCTGACTTGCTAGATTTCTGATTAATATTCAGAAACAGCTGTCCTGTATTTCCCCCTTCAAAGACAATTGTAAAACAATGAACAAGCACTATGTGCAGTCATCTGTTAGGAAAGTCCAACACTTTCTTTCCTTTTTAAATTTTTTTAAATTTTTATTAAAAATCCAGTGTTAATGGTTTCCTCAGACAGTGATATTATTAATTGTGTTTTCAGACAGAACATCAATTTTCAGACATTACAAGGGTTTAGCAGCAAATTTTGTCACAGACATAGTTTGATTTTCCAGTAAATTAAAAATTAATTTTCATATTTCAAAATACTGAGCATGCCTGAACAGAAGAAAAAACAGAAAATTTCTGTGTGCCTTTCTCTCCACATCATTCTCATAATTTGAGAGTAAGACATAGTCTTGAGTTCACTTGTGTCAAAATATGCACAGACTTTGAATTTTCAGGTGGTTTATATTACTTATATTTAGATGCGCACAGTTTGTTAGGTCACACTGCAACAAAGGACATAGAATAAAAACTTTGAAAGGCCTACTCTGTGAGGACCTCAGATTACCTTATTATTTATTAATGCTTCATGTTTCAAATTACATTCAGGAGTTTCTTTATATAGATATATATTTTAATTTTTTTCAAATTTATTTAACAGAAAAAGTTATGCAAATTCCCAAAGTGAGAGAGAAGCTGTGTTTAAGTCATGGGTTGCCAGCAGCAAGAGTCACTGGAAGGATTAATGAAAACAAGATGTTATCCTAGAAGATGTTGTAGTCATTCAAAATCTCTTCAGAGAGTGAAGATCTCAATATGGTTCCATGGTAATTGCAGGCAAATGTCAACTTGGCATATTTAGCTGCAGTTAAACATCATCAGGGAAAAAAACCCCACAGCTCTGTATTAGGCTTTGGCAGAACATCCATTACAGCTAATTGTCATACATTCCAGGAATCTCATTTTACAGCGAAGTGGCAGAGAGATTGCTTGTTTTTTGTGTTTTCTCAAATTTCTAGAATTTGTGCTTAACAGCTTTTACCTAGGCAGGGGGAATCAGGTGAATTGATTTGCTTGTCAGATACATGTTTTATTAAGCACTCAAAGTTGTAGGAGACCTCCAGTTAATCCTCTGAGAGCAGGAAGGGTTGCCCAGTTGAGATATATAGTAAACCAATGTGTTCCTCCTAACAGGAAATTATTATAACCATCAAAGAGGCCAACTTAAAAAAAATGAAAAGGAAATGTCATCCCTCAGCATTAAGAGACATTTGCAGAGACATCAATCTAAGACCCTCCCCAGGAGTTCATAACAAAGACACATATATACACAAGTGGGGTCTCTAATTTCCCAAAGATTTCAAAGTAAGGGTGAGCTCAAAAATTTTCATGTCTTGAATTTGTTTTTGAAGGCACCTCTTCGAAAGGAAATTTGTCTATCTTTGCATGTTCATGTCCAATAAAAGAAGAGGCATCTTTTACTTTCAAATTCAATGCAATAAAAACATAAATTATTCCTCTCAATTATTTCAATTTCTGGTTCAACTGCACCACAGACAGCAGGAGCCCTAACATCAGAATCAGTCTTTCATTTTGGTGCTGGCCTTTGAGAACTGGATTTTCATGCTGTTGTGTGTGCTGTGTGACAGGTCTCAGATCAGGTTGCTCTAAAGTGTCATGAGAAGCAATTAAAAAAAACATGTTGAGCAACAGCCACGACATGCGGCCTCCGTGTTCCTCTGTCTTGGGAGTTCTGATCTAGTGATTAGGACACAGTTCTAGCCAGGCCAGAGAGCAGCACATATTAAGACCTGGGCATTCACTCCAAGAAAGAAAACATCAGAAGCTGCACAAGAATTGAAGTGAAGCATAGAGAAGAGAAAATACTTCTCACTCTTCTTCCACATAAGAGCTTTAAAATGAACCGAGTAATGAATAGTGTGATTCTTGCTCCCACTCTCCTGAAGTATCCAACAGGGAAAAAGTAGCTCAGGTTGGATCCCAAGATGAAAGAGGCTGATCCCACACCCTCTGTGGCCTAAGCTAGCCCTACATTATACTACGAGCAGCTAACCAGCAGTTATGGCCTTATACACTTCAACTACATGAAATGTTAAGGCATGTTGAGAAACTTGATGTAAAGCAATCGTTTTGGGGCATGTGAGTTAGCACCTACTGAGATAAATGGGCTTGTTCTCATTTCTCAGAGCTTTGATGTCAGTCTGCAGGTATAAGGAGGGGTCGCTTTACTTGCATCAAGGAAAAGACTGCCTTCTGCTTCAGTCCTGAAAAGTAAAACTAATTGTAAAGAGAAAGAGATATCGATTGCCTCAGACAGTTCTGAGGACACCAGGCAGCTCTAGTTAAATCTTGACTGATGAGAGTTGATGACAAAATTAAAAAATATTAGCATTCTGAAACCAAATGGACTTTCACTATCAGCCGCTGAAACCATGTCATCTACAGAAGACATTGCATTTCATCAGAACATCTAAAATATCCCTGTTTAATATTAGACATTTACTTTTAAAATAAGGAGTCTTGTCTTTATTATTAGTACTATTATTATTATTATGGCAGAAGGTGTTCTGTTGTCAGAATTTTGCCATATATGCTCTGAAAAATCAAATTTTAAATGTTTCATAAGTGAAGTCATTAATATATTAGAGCAAGTTAAAACACAGATAGTAAAAAACTGCAAAGATTTCAAGGAGAGGAATAAAATTAGTCTTTCCAGTGCCTCAGCTACTCATTTGAAAGTGTTTGATGAAAGCCAAAAATGTACAATCTGATTTTCACCCATCCTTCCTGCTACATTAACTACATCTACTGAAATCATGGGGACAAAGACAAGACAGAAACAAATTTTAGAAATTACAAAAGAACTAATGTGGTAATTTTGTTATTTATAATTATGTGAATAGTGAACTCCTGTCAATAATGCACAACTATTGAATATAGTGCAAAAATATTGTCAACATTGAAATCAAATAAAATAAGCTCAACAAGGCTGGTCAGAGCAAATGAGTTATAAATAAATTATCTACAGATGTCATAAAGTTCATGAGTGCTACCTGACCTCCTTCTAATATGCCAGCCTTTCTAAACAACTTTATGAGTCAGGGAATTCTTCTCTGAACATTTTTCTGCATGCACCTATAAACATATACATACATATATATTTAAGAAATAGTTTTATATATATATATATGTTTGTGTGTATGTGCGCATATATATTACAAAATAGATTGGTGTTAACCTAGGGGCTCCAGTCACTAGATATTACTCAGTTTCCCAGCTAGAGAGCTAAGGTAGCCCTGAATAATTTCCTAATGAGTAGAAGACTCATTAAAAAAAACCTGCTACAATCCCAACAGCATAAACTAAAGCCCTCTTTTTCCATGTAAGTGAGTAACAGACCTTAAGTAAGTGAGTAACAAACCATGGCCTCTGCCAGGTAATTTAGCACAGTACAAGTTATATTAATATTTCTGTTCTATTTGTCTGAATCATCTATGCACTGAAATAATTCACGGTGCCATTGTACCAGTTTTTTCCAAACAATAATTACAGAAACTGACACAAAATACTTGATTTGTAGGTGGGCTTATTCTTTAAATGGATCTTGTTAATGGAAAAGACTCTTGATTCATGAGTGTAGTTTAATGCAAAACAATTTTATGCCATGGTAAATTACCATCAAAACATAAAAAATAAATGAAGCCAAGTTGTGCCTGAAATTAATCAAAACTATCTTGAAAGGTTCTTGATTTTCAATCTAAAATACAAATTGATGGAAATAAAAACTTAATACAAAACACAAAGCTAGAGGCATCTCAATATTTGATGGGTAAGTACCTATAGAATGTATTTTATAGGAAATTAAAGCTGCAGATGAAAACTAAGGGTATTTAAATATTTTATAAGAGCTCTTCAGTGGTGATTGTTCCCCTCAACAGACACCAAATTTGATCTCTTGTACCAGTACTTGAAAAACAGTTTGCAGCTATCAGAACTGCTCATTAGTTTACACCACTAGTGGCCCCATTGCATTTGCCTCCTGCAGAACTGGGAAGGTGCAGTTGTTTCTTTGTTCCTTTTCACAGCCGGAATTTCAATCACAGCTGGAAGGCCCAAACTTTAAGCAATATTAAGTGTCACTACCTCTCGTCTCAGACAAATAGAGACATCTTAATGAAGATCGTGGAAATACTGATATCTGAACTGCTAAAAGATTTGTATAAATTTTTGCCAAATTCATTCTGTGAAGGAAATTAATATTACACTAGAATATTTCTGTCATATCATTTTATGAATTGTTTGAGAACTGTAATTTCCAGAAAACTTCGCCATGCATGGAAATTTTTGGAGTTAAGCCCACCATTATGTGCACCTGCAGAGACAGTGGAACCTGATAAAAAATCCTCAAGTTACATCTAACTATGGGGATCAGGAGATGGAGACACAGGATCAGGCAGAGGTCTGGAGCTCCTTTCCACACCTCCTGTGTCTTGCTTTCTTAAAAAGAGAAACCCCAGTGGAAGGGCTAGGCAAGAGCAGAGTAAAATTTCAGCAAGCTTCAAGCCTGAATAACCAGGAAGATGCTGGCTCCTGAGGGAAGGGTGGTGCCTGACTGAAGGCAGGACAGGGGCAGGGAGACCCCCTGTGAGCTCAGGGCTCTACTGCCCCAACCAGGCTGGAGAAGCCAGGACCCCCACCTGCAGCAGGAACTCCAACTTGAGTGTCTCGAGGCAAAGCAATTCAAGGAGCTTCCTGGAGTTGGGGCAGTTGGCTGATCCCTTTAACTTTGGGAAAATCCAACAGGACAATTTTCCAGAACATTTTGTTGATATAAATTTACCTTAAAAGCAAGATTTTTATTTTTCTTTAAATAAATAACCATATTCCATTCTAAACTGGAACAGTAATTTTTAAAATATCAGTGCTTTCCTTGTCGTGGACAGCAAGTTTCATTCAGTTCTACTCACAGTTGAAACCATGCCCATCTAATTATAATTTGTATGTAGAAAAATCAGGGTTTGACCATCTTAGAAAAGAATTTTTAGTCTTTTATCTGTCTTTTTTTTTCCCGGCAGAGTCCACTTCTGCAAGGGCAATTATTGAGTTTTGTGGATCACTCAGATACAACCATGATCAATATGATAGCAAAGACCACAAGAAAATTAATTCATCCTGATATCAGAACAGGATTTACAGGAAATAAAGCACTTGGCCACATTTTGAACTGTGATGATAAGAGTCTTACAGCTTCCTTCCAAGTGAGTAGCAGGGAAATTTCGTGCAGTGAAAGAGGAAGGACTTCTGTCAGAGGGAAAAAGAGATATGATCATATAGTCAGTAAAAGTCATAATTCAAGCAGAACCCAAAAGACAATTCTGTGTATCCCTTGAGTCTCTTTCATCACATAGTTACTGCTTTTCAAACTTCACATTTCATGTAGCTTAATCGTAAGAGAATGAGAACTTCTGGTTTAGACCCATCTCTACACCACTCCAGTTAGCCTGACTTGAAACCTTTGTTCTAAATACTGATGGTCTTTATTCCCACTGAGCAAAAGTTCAGATTGGACTTAAATTTCACTAGTGTTTACTTCTGTTTCACGTGGATAAACAGATAAATAGATTTTTCTTCTCTGGATAACTTGAGCAGGAAAACCAGTTTTAATGTGATATCTAGCTAATATCTACCCAGCCAAGGAAGATTTTGCAGTGAATTTTACATTTTGTAAACAGGCGCAACCTAAGTGTAATGGAGTTCAAAGAGTCATATGAAATCAAACCCTGACTGAGGAACAAAGTGTAAAAGATCAGTCCATTATAGATTTATCACTGTTCTTGTTCTTGTTTTCAGAAAAGGCATACTCAAATTTTCTCCTGATTTATTAGCAAAGTAAAAATTATATCTATCCATTTAGTGTTTAATCATTAAGTGATAGCTCAAGAGCAAATGTAAAAAGTGTCTGTAACCTGGAGGGAGAAGGAAGATCTCTAGGTCATGATCCTGATTGATTTTTGCTACAGTCTCTTTCACCTTCTCCCATAAAATTGGCTTTCAAGTAACTACTGGCACATCCAGAAAGATTAAAGTGCTTCACTGAAAAGGAAATTTCATCTTCAGATGCTTCACTTGTGGTCACTTATGGTATAAACAACCACATTAGTAGTTATGCATGGCATGAAAGGAGCCACCACCTCTGAAGAGAGATCCTTAAAGCCAGTAAATACTTTTAACAAATCATTTATGCCGTACTTCAATTTCAAAGGACTTTACAAGTGCTTCTAACAAATGAGCACATGTGTATGTGCAGTCTTCTGGCTGGGTTACAGCAAGCTGTATACCTGACCTTTACTTCAAAGCAAAGTTAAAGGGCTGCACAGAGGTGCTGCTCCCAGAAGATTTAAGCAAGATACCAGCAGCGTTCTTCCAGTGGTTAATTTCATTCAGAAAAGAGCCTCCATTTTTTAGTGTTAATATCTTGAAACATTAACTTTATGGATCACAAATATGCAAGTTAAAATCGTGTTTCATCTTGATAAAGCTTTTGGATTTACCCCTACTTGTAATAAGGTTCAGCATCTGTTGAGGGTGCAACTGAGGCAGCCCAGAGCTCTCCTCTGCAGCTGCTGCTGGGGAGCCTGGGGGCTGCAGCTGCCACCCTGCCAGCCTGGGCTGCAACAAGCTCTTGGTGGGAGTGAGCAGTCCAAAGCTAACCAACAGATACTTATACACTGAAAATTCAAAGGCTTATATCTGTCTGTTTATATGTATGAATACTTCCGGTGTGGTTGTCTGGATCCTTTAGCTGGATATCACTCGCTAATAACCTTCAGAAACTCTCAGATGGAGCTACTAGAACTCTGGACAGTAAAAGTAGGGATAGGGAAAGGGGAGGAAGTAGCATATCTCTTTAAGGACAGATGCAGTTGAAAGAATCACCACACCAGCTCTTGGTTTTCAATATGAGAAAGGCTGGGAAACAGAAAGAAAAAACTTAAATTTTAGACAAGACGGATGTATGTTTACCACAGAACTACATGGTATGGTCAATATATTTAAAAGGTTAATAATTAAAAGATGAAATACATTATTTTTAGACAACCACAGGTAAAAGAACCAATTGAGAAAAACACTTAGAAGTTTGTGCTTGTGTTATACTTTGCTATATTTACTGGTTGGCAATGTAACAACTCTTTTTGTGCATCAAAAAAAAATAAGTAGAAAGCAGGTAGCTCAATAGCAGAAGCACAAAGTCTTAACATTTTGCCCCAACCACTAAGAATAAAAGGGAGAGGTTCTTCTGTTTTCAGCCAATATTTACAACTGTGATCTTTCCTCATACCATACATATAGGCACATACACATACAATCAGGTAAAAGAGAATTTCATAAAGCATTGATTCTAAAATTCAATATATTCCTGTAACCAGTGGTAAAAACTAGTATTGGAAAATCTTCATTGTCTCCATCTGTAGTAAAACACTGCATCAACAGATATTTAGTGAGGGGAGTTAAACCAGCAAAACCAGCTTTTCTGGAAAAGTATCTGGGGATGGCAGGTAGCCATGAAAATGCCTATTTGCAAGTGAAATGTGGCATTCATGCACAGTGATAGTCAGTGCTAACTTTTCACTCACTTTTCTATCAAAATATGAACACTGAAACTGCTCAGTCAGCGGACAGCATCTGAAGTACTCAGACATGTCTGTCAATCACATAACACCAGTTAAGAAACAGAGCAAAAAGGCAAACACTTTGCAAACATGCAGTTGAGCATACAAATTACTCAGGGCATGCTTAATTATGATACTTTCAGAAATCATTTCCCAAAGATTCGTTATATGAAAATGGAGGTTAAGTTAATAGACTAAATTCTCACTGTTGCAGAACAATGCAATTTAAATGCTCTAGCACTTTGCCAAAGAAAAGTCACCTTTCCAAATTCAATCTGTGCTAAAAGACATCTTATAGAAAAAAGTCTGTAGACTACTGAAGACAATAGGTCAGCCAGTTCGATACAACAGGCCAGATTTTACCTCCAGTGTCATCCTATCTGAGTTACACCTGAGATTAATTTACTCTGTTGTCTGTGTAGGACACCACTACAATGAATACATAAACCTTTTAAACCCAAAGTGTCACTTTCATGCCCTGCTGGCACCCTAGCTCTGTGGCTTGCTTAAATAAGAAGTGATGGGTTAAGTTTACTAGTGGTTATTTTAATCAACAGACATGTGAGAAAGAATTTTTTGCACAAGATTAACTTACTCTCTTAACATCCAAACTGTGATACTAGAAGAAGATTTGTTTGCATATATTTGGACCTGTGTGTATAAACACATAACATAATGTGGTGGTACCTTGGTAGGTCTTCTGTCTGGTTACAGCAACACAGTTTTGAAAAAATGCTAAAGACTGCTTAAAACACAGTGTCAAATATGAAAAGAAGTAATGTCTTTCCTCTTTCAACAGATGGATTCAGAAATTAACCTTCTGAGCTCCATAGGCTGTCTTCAGAATAAGTACAGGATACTTTGAAATGAAATTGAAGCTATTCTTCCACAATATGTGAACATTACCCACAATGTTGGTATTAAGTAACATAGTTCCATCCTTTATTGAATAGTTTCTCGCATGACTGTTATTGCAATCTACAACAAGCTGAGAAAAAAAGAATTGTCTAGCACAAAGATATTATATGGGTTCCATGGTGGTCATGACTACTAGGAACTATCAAACGATCAAAACCTGCAATAATATCAGAACTATCAAAAGGTTAAAACCTGAAATTATATCTACCAAATCAAGGTGAAACTGTCTCTCTGCTGTCTGTTCAAATGGGAAGAGATACAGCCTGGATCTGGAGAGAAAAGGTTTGAATTTGTTTGCTGGGTTTTTTTTTAACCTCGGAGAAACAAGTGGGTTTCCTGACACTATGATCTAGAGGGTGTTTCAAGAGAACTCTAAGATTTTTAATGAGAATTTCAAGAGAAAAAAAAAGCTGTTTATTTCTAAACTATATATAAGTTTTTCCTTTGTCTAGTCAAAACAAAATAAGTGCTGAAAATAGGTCTTTCAAAGTGACGCTGTCATGCTCTATGCAAATTAAGCTTTATAATCTAGAAAAATTATTAAAGTATGTTTAGACTTCAATGGAGAAACAAGAAGGCTTTAGCATGTGCTCATGCAAGTAGAGCAAGTAGAGCAAGTGTGCTTGTGCTCTAAGGAAATCAATCTAAGTGAAGACACTCTTAAACAAATTTGTTGTTTCCTGATCCAAGAAAATTACTGTAATGCCATCACTCCTCATTTAATCCTCTCCCTAATGTTCTGCATAGTCACCATGTCAAGTCTAATGTGTTGATTACAGCCAATATCCTATAAGAAATTATTTAGGTTTTGATGTCTACTCCAAAATTAAGAGACAAAAATGTCTGGCTACATTAGTAAGGGTGTAAATATAAACCAAAACATAGTAAATTCATTTTTTTAATCAAAATATCATCCAAGAGCAAAGTTAAAGACAGAGATTATAAATAATATTTTTAAAAAGACCATTGTCAATGTGCCTTCAGTAGAAACTAAGGGGAAAGGAGTTCAGATGGGGCCTACTTCATGCAGTGGCTGAGTTTCAGCAAGCATTGTTCCATGTAATATCCTTTCCAAAAAAAAAAAAAAAAAGGCTTCAGCTGCCTCTGGTGAACACTTCTTTTAAAAAAGCATTCTTAAATATCTATTTATTGCAATAAAAAAATACATTCAGTACCAACACATTTTAAATACAAGTAAAAAACTTAATAAACAATATTCACTTTAGTGGTTTTAAGGCTACAAAGTAGTCAAATTTGATGGTGCTACTGTACCCCACAGCACTGTCCATGGGCTAAATAGTTTTGAAATCATGATTACTGTGCTTCTGGACTGGTGTATTTTCCACAGACCTTTTGAACTTTTCCACACTTTACATTAAAATCTGTGTTCTCATGAAACACATTCATGATCTCTCCAAATACACAAGGAATGTGAACATCAAGGGTCCCAATATCATGGATACCTGTAAGTCTGTAGGTTTTGCTACCCACAGGCCACTATGGTGCTCATCAGCCATGGGTACCAGAACCCCACAAAACCATTATGTCCCAGAACAACCTCCTCTTCTATTATTGGCCTCAATTCTTTGTTCTCTGAGACATGGGTTTGCTCAGCAATTTTAAGTTCTAATTGCAAGTCCTCTTTACAAATAAAACGGATCAGATTAATTACTATGACATCTTTTACATACATGCTACTTTTTTTTTTGGCAGCTTAACATAACTAATAAGATTGTGTTATTGTATAATGACAGAAAGCTCTATCTGCATGATCTCAGGAACAATCCACCGTCTTAATATCCCATTAACGTTTTTGGTTTATGATCTGTCAGTCAGCCAGCCTTTAATCCACTGATTATGAGCCAGGTTGAATTGGAATCAATCAGCTTCCTTAAGCAAAATACATTGTAGCACAAGGTCAATTACTCATACATGCCTAAGACTAATATATCAATATTACTTTTGTCAAGCAGAATAATCACCTAAAAAAAAACAATAGCAAGATAGTTTGACAGACTATATTTTTCATAAACCCTTGATGATTGGTATTCATAACAACAACTTCTTTAGTATGTAATTTAACATCCAATATTATTATTGTATTTGTTGTTTTTTCTTTTGTGTTTCTTTTGTGTTGTATGTACCTAAATTATGAGATTATCTTTCAGAAATACTGGTTATCACCTCACTGCATATTACTGGAGCCTGTATAAGAAAGCACAAATATCCTAAGTATTGGATACTAAAAACTCTTTGGAAGTAATTTTAAAGTTTGAAGTGTTTCCTATGACTATGTAGTCTTTTTGTAATCCAAACAAAGAGCAAATATTTTTCAGAATTTTCGGTCTCTTACCAAAATTACTACAGTTTTTACAGTTTTTATATAATGGTCAACATTGTTTTTTAAGACTGTTTTCATACCAATAACTTAAGCTAATAAAATCTCATCCATGGTGAAAGTTTTAATAGGAAAGGGAACGTTTATTTTAGATATTCACATAAAAATTCAGCTGTATAGATGATTGAAAGTTACTGGACTTCCAATAATGACAATCTGACTTTAATGTCATGCATCTACTGCATCTCCACCAGTAACTCCACAAGTAAGTCTAGTATAATGAAACATGAGTCACTTCTCCTCTGACCCCAAAATGCAATTAAGATATTAAACAAATAATCCTTCCCTAGATTTGAAACAAAATGCATTCTATTAGTAAAAAAAGGGAAAAAAACTTTACTGAACTTATTAGTCTCTGAAATATGAGAGGTACACCTTTACTTTATGCAATACTTGACCAATCTTAACCAGATATTTCACATTATTGGGAATTTTTTTGAATGAGCAGACATCCAAATATTGCAGCTAACTTATGTGAAGAAAGGCAGGGAAGGGTGCTCACATTGTGTTATTTTAGTGTTATTTCAGCTTTCAGAACTCAGTGATGGATCACTGAAAAATAAATGCCAAAGATATTTTTATTTTTCATCCAGTTTCTCCAGTCCTGAAATGAGTTTAGATTGCAAGTCTTTTGGGGTATGAATCATATTTTCAGTCTTATATGTGCTTAGGAAAAAATAAGCAGAAAGCTACCTTGTGCATAGGAAGCACCATTATTAGTAACACTTAATATTCTGAATATTCAAGTAAATTAATTTATCTATAGCTACTAGTTTACTTTACCACTTTTTTTTAAGGTGGCAGATACCAGTAAGTACCCTTAAAACTATTCAATTCATAATTCTTAAAATACAAAATAATTTTTCATGGTCTCCATATCTGTTATTATGCTATTAATAGTGCATCAATTTCTAAAAAGATTAAGATGAGACATACTAACCCTTATTTACAGGAATATTTCCAAAGAGTTTTACAAGAATATATGGAGCACTCTACTTGTGTCAGTCCGGTCTGCCACAATAAGACAAGATTTATAGACTAATCACTGGAATTATCTTTCTCTTATTTTTTACTGCAAAGTTTGTTGCTGTGGTTCAGTCAACTTTTTAAGGAGCACTTGCAGACAGCATCCTTTGGAGTAATTTTAAAGATTAGTTAGTTACTGGCATGAAAAAAGCAGTTTAAATACCTTTGAATCCTTTAATTTACTGTCTAATTCCATACTCCAAATAGATGCTGTTGCTGAGCAACAACATACCTTAAGCAGCAGAAAGATATTGTAAGATATAATTTCTCACAAATCTTCTCTTATTGAAATAACCTAAGATGCTTATTGCAAGCCTTGTTTTTAATAGTTTTTTGGGATTAATTTTTTGGGTTTTTTGGTGGCGTTTTCTGTGGGGTGTTTTCTTGCAGACAGTAGGCAGCATTATAGCATAATGCCTGCTATAAAACTAAGCCTAAATTTGCATACACAATAGTGTAATAAAGTCTGGACCTGTTAGCCCATAGTGATTTTTTAGGGATAATAATTTCAGCATTAACAATTTTAACTGCATAGTAGAAATTACACAGTACCAAACAATGTCTCAAAAGTATTCACAGGGCAGGTATAATGAGGTCCATGTACAGGAAGAAATATCAGTGGTTCCTTTTTTTCTGTTCCAAGAAATACAGCAGTGCTTTAGTAGAGAAGTAGACTTCCTTAGAATAAAATTGCCTTTAAAAATTAAACTGGGAAGAGCAATGAAAAGAGGAATATATGGAGTAAAAATGTCCTCCAGATCACTGTTCTTCCTTTGTACTGATATGAGTGAGATTAATGATAAGAAGCCAAGTGACAAGGTTAATAAAAGCAATTATACTGATACGCTTAAAGGCAAGACTCTCATCCATAGCAAATTTTTTCTAATATCCTAATTTAAACAACAACAACCAAAAAAAAAAAAAAAAAAAAAAACAAAAAAAAAAACAAAAACAAGTAAACAAAAAACCCCATAACAAACAAAACCTACCAACCAAACAAGATCTCTGCAACTTTATCCATAAGCTAAAATAAAGCCACTAAGGTTCTTGTCCTGGTCCCATAATGCATCAAAGAACAGACTAGCACTAGCAAGAGCTGCCCTCTTCCACACCACAGTGCAGCAGATAGTAAATGTATGCAATTTAGAATATCAATGTTTCAAAGCATATACTAAACAAAACAAAGAAAACCCTTCCACCACCCCCAAAAGAAAACTTAAAACCCAGAAAAAAATACCCAAAACCAAACAAAAATACCCAAAACCAAATGAAAAAGTCCAAAGATTTTCACAATATTCAATACCTAATTTACACTGTAAAAATCTTTTAGTTTTGGCCTGTGTCAATGATTAAGAAATACCAGAACATTTGGAATAATAAACTTTGTCAGAATGGCAAGCCTAAGGATCCAATCTCTCTTTATTTATCAGATGATATACACATGTAAGAATAACAAAAAAAAATATTAAGAACTGGTATGTTAATATAATAGTTTCCTGATTTTTCTCTCAAAATTGAGTAATTCTTCTCATACATCCACAGTGAACTGATAAATGTAAGAAAATAATTATATATAATCTTCTATGATGCAAGTGTATCAATACTACCCTTAAAAACTGATTCCATAATTTAAGTATTTTTTATAAGAAACATCTAGACTTTTGTACTGAAAGCATTGCTATTTCAAAGCCACTTGGCATGCTTCTATTATGTAAATTAAATGAGGTTGATAATTGTAAACATGAAATGACAGATTAAAACATATATTTTGTTTTATATTATATTAAAATAATATAATACTGCATTTTGCAGTCTTGTGTATTGCCCCAAAAAACATGCCAACCATTCATTAAATTACAGATTGCAGTACTGGTGGAGAGACCATAGCTTTACTAAGGACAAGATTTAGTGTAATTTGCATATCAAAACGTTCTTAATATCACAGTCTAAATCTCTTGTTGGACCACTCAATGATTCCACAATCAGAAGCTTAGTAGTCACACAATTCCCCTCCTGGTTTTAGTCATAATTGACATGGTGTAGTACAAGCTACCTTGGACAGTTCACAAGACAAGGAAACCCGAAACTGGGGGGAGGGAGATGGAGAGAGGTGGACTCTGCCTGTCAGGGAATAATTCCCACTTGAAATAGCATAGCACTGATGATGCTGTGCTGGACGAACAGAAATGTTATGGAACAGAAATGGTACACATCTAATCTCTCACCTGAAGATTTCTCCTCAACTAAAATGGTAGAATAATAATGTCTTGTGTTTTCATACATTTTTGAAATGGTCTACTTAGATGTGCAAGATGAAAGATGTACAAATGCTCATGCAATTATTCACACAATAGTGATCCCTTCCACTCCAGAATCAGTGAATTTTCCACAGCTGGCATAAACAGAAAAGATGTACCAGGCAGATACAGGGAAAAAAAGGCTAGAAAAAAGTTTTTCTTATAGCACAGCATGCTTCTGGATTCATCTTGGATTGTTTGGATTTATATTACCTTAGAGAGTCCTGTGTATTGTCACACGTGGCTCCTGCTACAGGGAATAATTCTCATCCCAAATCTTACCAGAAATGTGAAAGAATCCCATGAACATCAGCTCTGTATTTCTGCCTGTGGGTTGGTTCAATTAAGTTAATTACTTTAGACCTAACCTATAATCAGATGTTAGGATTTGTCCTTTGAAAGAGAATTTATCAGGAGGAAGTGCACACCCCTTAGAGCAGACTGGGATTGCAGGGTATGTCAGATAAGAGGGTAAGCATGAGTCTTTTTTTTTTCTTCTCTTCTTATCCCTTCATTTTGACACTGTATTAAATCCTGCTGGTAATCTCTCTGCAACATTTTCCAAATCCACTTATTCTCTTCTCTCCTTAAAGAAAAATAGGAACTTTTGACCTCTACCTTGATTTCCAAAAACATACCTTTGAATATAAAACCAATCAATTTTACCTGGTGTGTCACTTTGTCCATGTAGGCAGCTTGAAGACATCATCAAATCACTTTTGTATAGTTTAACAACATCAGACTGAGGAAGTATCACTTCTAAAGTTGAGTTTCTATATTTTTTTACCTTGGAAAAAAATCCAGATCCAGGTTCGGTTCACAGGAAAACTATGAGATGAAAATGTGCTTCACAGAAACAAAAAATAAATTATATGCGTATATTTATATGTGTGTGTATAGATTGCATGTCTGTGTATGTTTATCTATTTCTATTTGTATATATATAAGCATTCAAAACAGACTGTGGCACTCTTCCACAATAAATATATTGTTTTCACACTCATTATTTAGTATGGGTGGAACATTCAGCAGCAGGTGATGTGACTTCAGGTAAAGCAAAATTGGATTAAGGTTATTCCTGTTACAGCAGGAAACTGTTCCTTCCCCTTCCTCCTGCTAGGTCCCTCTGTGCTATAGTCAGCCCAAACCATACTGTAGTGATTGTAAATGCCCCCCTCCCCAGATGTCATGAAAAAATAAACTCCCTCTCCCTCTCTGCTTCCCCTTCTGCTAAAGGCTAGACTCGATCTGTTCATGTGGATGTGGTACATATTCCTGTATATTCTTCTCGTGGTAATGTTCATCAAAATAGGGGGAGGGATCACAGTTGCTTTGTTGATGTACTGTGTGACATCAGTTTATGACATGATAACATCAAGGGCAATGAGTGTGATGATTCACTTGTGGGGAACTTTGGAAGGAATTCTGAATGATTTAGAGAGGGGACCTCTGAGTTTTTTTGATGATGAGGTTTATTTTCTTATTTTCTGCATAGACAGGAAGCGTGAGTTAGGCTCACACCATTATAGTGTGGTTCAGAAGGTCACAAGACCCTTAGTTACAAGACCTTTTAAGGAGCTATTGACTGATCGAACACTGCTAATAAGGATATTTATGTTTTTGACCTAATCCTTAAATATTTTGTCTTATGGACTCATGCTACAGTGTTAGCTTTCTTAGCCAATCATGCTATGACACATAAACCTACAGCATTGCATTCTAAACTCCTTGTTTACTTGTTATAACTACTTTTATTTTTATATCTTAAACTCTAAAACTCTAAAATTTCCTTTGCTTAATGTGTCTCTGCTTTAAATTATAAATCCACATTCTCACTTCTAACAGCTAAATTTAGAAACCTTTTCCAAAGTCTCAGATCAAATTTTATGTTTCATTCTAAGCTTTAGCTTACAAGCCCAAAGTTCTGAGAGTTCCTTACATTTCAAATTCCAACAAATGAGGGTTGTTTGGAATGTGTATTCAGTGTCGCTCCCCTTTCCTGGCCTTGGTTGCTTAATCTGGGGGTTCATTCATACCCAGGCTGTGGGGGGAACATGACAGGATAACTTCTGCTAGCCTTTCACCTCCTTCTCCTTCTTCGGGTCTGCTGCAACAGCATTTGACAATTTCAAATTCCCTTTGGATGTTAAAGAAAGCATGGTTGATATGCTTGCTATCTCTGTACAGCCTACCACACGTGTAAAGTCAGGACAAATGTTTGTAGGGACAAAACTCCAGCTATGTGAAGAAATTACTTCCACCCTTATCCAGGCCGGCCTCTCACCTGTGGAAAGTCTGACCAAGGATCTCCAGAAATGAAAAGAGGAAATTAAAGACTGGCTGCACAACAGTGAGTTGTTTCTGTCTCGGTGGGCCCATGATATCTCAGGTCACCAGGGAAGAGATGAAACATATAGATGGACTCATGCTTGAGGGGTGGACTTAACTATGGACACTATCCCTGGTCCTGTGGTGACACGGCAGAAAGAATTGAGTCAGACAAGGGTACTATTTCAAAAACAGCCTTATGACAGCTAGGCCAGAGAGCAGGATATTGAGCGGCTATATCATATTCCCTGTAGTTCACCAGCCTTTGGGAAAGTTGAACAGTACAGCTTGTTCTAAACTTAATGCTTCAAACTATTGGCTGCTGATAGTTCACTTGCTCTGAGAAGTAGTGTCTGTTACTTTTTCCAGGTTTGGTGTGATGGCCATGTTTTAAAGACCTTTATCACCTTTTTACAGAATAAAGAGTGCTGAGCTTTGTAACCTCTGCTTTTAAGAAAGCCGGTTGCTGTTTTATGAAATGAATCACTCTTTTCCCTTTCCTCTTGCTGCTATATCCTTTTGAGAATGGTGACAGAAATTGTGCAGTTTCAAGATGTGAAACACGATAGATATAGCGGCATAATAATTACGTTTTGTTCCAATCTCTTCGGAAAATTTGACATTAGTTTTGTCTTTTTTACTTGTCAAACTCAATAAATGTTTTCAGAGGATTTTCCTGGTCACTTCAAGATCTCTTTCAAGTCTGTATTTATGTGTGAAGGGTTGGTACTTTCGCTCCCTGCTGTCTCATGTACATTGTTGTGCATTCTCTTTGTTTGATGATTCCAGAGACTGAGCCTTGACTGCAAGGTTTTGCAGTCAGTTTTAGTATTTACTGCTATTAGTCAATATCACAGAATATAGCAACTTTGCCCACTTACCTATTTCATGACTGTGAATCTGTTCGGTAGAGAAAATTCCTGTATATTTCTTGAAATGTATTTGCTAAATGCATCAGACAAATTTTTGTTGAAGATTGTGTGATTCATTCAGTGGTTCATTTACACTGGAAGTTGAAACTAAATAAATTTATATTTGAAATGAGTTGGAATTTAAAGCAAGAAGTCATTTAACCAAAATTGTGGTAAATTCACCATCACAAAAAACTATTAAAGCTACTGTTGGACTCTTTCTATCTCTGAAAATTTGAAAATTAAGAGTGGAAGGTCGGGAAGATTTTTTTTTAAATGCTATAATTTATTTCAGGCAAAGATTAATTCTAGAGCTTGAATTATTCCTGAAGTCAAACCATATGTCTTTGGCCAAAATCCTTTAGTTCCATGCCTACAAACACAGCTTTCCTAACATTTAACAAGGCGTGGTTGACCCTTGAGCTAGCAGAGTGGAGGAGAGCCATCATAAAAATTACATGGAAAAATATTGGTTAATGACCTATAACAGCATAATAAAAATATGAATAATAATGGAAATGCATCATGGATTCTTGCAATAATAACTTTGAAACCTGCAAAATTGTGATGATTTTTTTTTTCCTAAAAGGTCTGCATGGCCTCAGCCAGTAATATCGAGCACATTAATGCAAATGTGCTCTGTGACCAGGCAGAGCTACTGAAGGGAATAAAAACTCTTCACCAGATAGAGACAGCAGTGCCAGCCCCTCTCTCTGACCCAGGGCTCAGCATATTCTTCACTCTTCCACACCTATGACCACCTGGTGTTAGACATTATCTTCACATTCTTCCCCTTAACAGCCAATCTTAATTTTTAGCACAGATTTGATTATAAGTGATCTAGCCTTGTTCCACAAGCTAATAGAAACTTGCATTTCATTTTATTTTCTACTTTTTAAAAGCTGCACACAAAAAATGCCAGATAACCAAAATGGGATTAGGGAGAGGAATCTCATTACAAGTAAGACCCAAAATACTCTCTAGCTTAAAGAATTTATGAAATAACTGAAATGGAAAAAGAATCCAATATTTCTGTATTTTCAAGGGGAGAAAAGGGATTTAGGTATATGATTAAAAGATTTTGTTTTGCTCCTAAGTGGCTTCAAATTTTGTCTTGTATTTCTGGCCCTGAATATGTACATACCACTAAAATTATTTTACTCTACTGCATATTGGCATTATTATTTATTTGATACTCAGATATGGATATTTTAAAAGCCTAAAATAATAAGGTAAAAAAATCACCAAATAAACTGGCAAGATATATGTGAAAGACTCCAACACATACACATAGCCCTGACCAAAAAAAAAAAAATTCTTTCATAAAAACTGTTCTCCTGAGGGCACTATTCTTTTTTTTTTAATCTGTGATACTGTCTTTTCTCTCATTCACTACAGAGTCTATATTTATTATCTGTTGCTATCTAACTTAGATTGCAAGCTCCTTAGGGCAAGGACCTTGTCTTCTTACATGTCTGTAATGTACCATGAACACCTCCAGCACTAAATAAATAATAAGCTCAGCAAACTCCATTTAGTATCCATTTCAATTTGTGGTGAAGGCTCACCGTGTTTGCAGAGTGTAAGGTTCATTTCTTTCTTTTAATGGCTGGTACTGGGCAAGAATAAATATTAATCCATAGTTTTCTGGCTTCTTCTGGAGCAAACTTGCTATTAGAGCTCCTGCTGACAGTGACCCTAGGCCAGTCTAGTCAAATCCAAGTCTTCATGGTTAAGATTTTCTTGCAGTCAAACTTTACTACCCAGATTTCTTTAGTGAGACTTCTTGTTCCTTTATAGTTATCTCTTAGTAACACAGCTTCAAGCTTGAATAACTAAAACATCTCCCAGAATTCTCTGATAGTCTGTAAAGAATCTAGAAAGGACTGTTCAAATGAGAAAATAAACCGATCAGGTTGGGTTGATCTATTTTCTAGCAGGCCTTTCCTTGTGGACAGAAGAAAAAAAAAAAACAACAAACTATCTCTCCTGACCACTTAGGAAATTCTTCCTTAGTTAAGCTGCAGTTTTCCTGTTTCCAAGGAAAAAATTTAAAATAAGATAAATACTAGAAAAAAGCATTGACTGATTTACCTTACTTGGAAAATTGCCATTGTATGATACATTTCCTGTATTCTGCTAATCATATTCTCTAACAATTTTTTCTAAACCTGACTATAAACCTTGCCAAACTACCATGGCATCTTTAAGCAAAACAAAAGCTATAATAAGCTTTAACTATTATAACATGTTCCCTTTGAATTTTGGGATTTTTCACAGGTTGGGAACAGGAAGGGAAGAAGGAGGACTTCAGTTTCTCCAGCTAAAATGGGCTGGGTCACGTCAGATTAAATGCAATGTGGCAGTCCTTTCAAGTCCTCCATGCCAAGGAGGTTACACTGCCTTAGTTTTTCCAATGGTGCAGGTAGGAGGATATGCTGGAATGAAGACTTAGTGAGAACCTCTGTTTCAGCCTGCTTCCAATTCTGCATGCTGGATGAAATGTTGCCATTTTTCCTCAATCAATATTCAAAATGAATATTTATGGAATTTCTGAATTATGAAAATAATTAATCCAACACTCTTCCCTTTTGTTGCCTCTTTCACACTGGAAGAAATAGACTTCCAGAAGGAGTGGCTTTTGGCTAACTGTTGCTCATATTTTTACATAATCACTTTTAACCAAGAGCAGGGGTGTTTTCACCAAGAGCAGCACAGCAACACAGTGGAAGTGGATACCGAGCAGAACACAAGACCTTCAAGCATGTGTTGGAAAATCCTTGCCTGTTAAGAACACAGTCTTATTCCTTCCCACAACTGAGCTGTCCTTGCAATTTTCCTCGAGCAGTTTCCACAAGTATCATCATTTCACAGCTCCAAATCTTTTTGCTCAAAGCCAAAGTCAGACTACTTACGAGTATTTAAGAAATGTCACAAAGAGCCCTAAGAGCAACTAGGTAATGTGGCGTTAATAGACTCTATAACAGAATAATTATTTTTACTATATGCTTATGGATTTTGAAAGGTAGGATTATATTAATAGCCACTACTGTATAATGGGTAAAGCAGAAAATTGTGCCCATCTACAGAGTGGCAGGCTTTAATGAACACACTAGCGTCTGTCACTGCTGAAGGATGGGAAAGTAGGAGATTGTTTCAAACCCACAGATATCTTAGGGAAAGAGAACTCAGTAACTTGCTAAGCTCTAGCAATTTATTATTTTAGAAACTACTTTATAAAGTGGCAAGATTAAATTATTCAGTCAATGTTGTCAAGTTAGCTTGTGTCATGGATACACTGGGCATATAAAATCTTTCAATGACCTGTTTATCAGATGGTTTGTCACTTGATACATGGCAGCTGTGGTCACCAGCATGTTTGGGTTGGGTTTTTTTCCCTTTTGCTGTAAGAACACTAATCATTGCATTGCTGTAATGAATCAAGGACAGTCAACATATAAAAGTTGATTGAAAAAGTTGATATGGATTTGGGAATGACACTCTATTCATTCCCTTAATCATTATGGGGTAACATGCAGCAACAACTGTATAGCACTCAGTGAATTGTGACTGGAGTTTAATATCCTTTTTTTCTGAAATTTTTAAAAATAGAAAATATTGTTGCCAGAAGCTCAGCAACCATGACATACCTCATAGTGAAAAGCTGGTAGGCAAAGACCGTCATGACAGAGAAGTATCTTGGCAGGCTCCCACCACTACTGTGGATAATAAAAGCTAATTTATAAAAGCTAATACAATCTATTAATTTGCCAAGGACTCAGCATATGGCTTCAGCAGAGTTATAGTGAATTCAGAGAAGTCCAGTATCTTAGAAAGGAAATCACAGATCTTCTGCAGAGAAAACCTTCTCGCCTAGTGACATTATTGCAAACCATGAGTGAGTTTCTCAATGATGCTCAGCTTTAGAATAGTTCATTGGATTTCTCTCTCTCAGTAATTCGTGACTCGGAAAAAAAAAAAAAAAGAAGTAAATATCTCTGTCTACCTAGCTATTCATTTTTAGGCTTGTCCAGAATATATCTTGGAGTCTGAAAAAATGTCCAAATTTTTCTGCAACTTCCTATTCAGTTATACTAGCTAAAATAATAAAAAACTTGCAGTTTTCCATGCAGAAAACAGTAAAAATTGTCTTTGCTCCTTTACAATCCTCTCTTTCTCTCTGCTAAAAACAAGAAAAAGTCTACTTCTTCCAGTATCATAAAGCCCCAAACAATTGCACAAAGAACTAGGAAATCAAAAGTGAGTTTGTCTTTGAGGATTTTCAAGTCCCATGGCAGCATGAACCCCTACCATTGCAGGACACCTTGGGAACTCCCTGGACTCTACCTGGATCTTGGAGCCATTTTATGGCACTCTAAAGAGACATTGGCACATATCTTTGGGGAAATAAAGACGAGAATGTCTTCGTAGTCTATTGTATTTGCAAGGTGCCCCGACGAAGGAAGGAATGATGAATCTGACTCCATGTTTTCAGAAGGCTAATTTATTATTTTATCATACTATATTATATTAAAGAATACTACACTATACTATACTAAAGAATACAGAAAGGATACTTACACAATGCTAAAAAGATAATAATGAAAACTCGTGACTCTTTCCAGTGTCTCGACACAACTTGGCACTGATTAGCCAATGAGTGAAAACAACTCACCAGAATCCAATGAATCATCTGTGGGTAAACAATCTCCAAGAACATTCCAGATGAGCAAAATGCAGGAGAAGCAAATGAGATAAAAATTGTTTTCTTTTTTCTCTGAGGCTTCTCAGCTTCCCAGGAGAAAATCCTGAGCAAAGGGATTTTTCAGAAAATGTGAATGCCACAGTGGACAAAGTGGAGAGTTTACAGATCCAACTGCCCAATATACCAAGAAAGCAATATTTGAAAAATAAATTAAAGTTTCCCCTGCTCCTGTCTTTTGTACCAATCAACAAAATCATGTCATATTCATGTTTTATGCAACTGAATAACATGGATCTGCACCAATGCCTGTCATGTTTTTCTATCCCTTCAGAATGGTTTCTATAGGCCATCTGGAATATCTGCTGTGTGTTCAGACATGAGAATGTGATGCTGTGTTTACATGATGTATTTGGTCCAAATTAGCCGAGGGCCACTTTTGTTTCAGCCTTCTTCAGGAACCAATAATCCATGCAGAAGTTTTTTGTGAGCAGCCACCCATTGAGGATAAAGCGCTTGTACTCAAACTCAAATAAATCTTCTTAAAATGGGAAGTGACACATAGAACATATATTTATAGTGACATATGATTTGCTGAAATATTTAAGGAGATGAAACAAAATAACCTGTTTTTACAAAAAAAAAATCTGTTCTCAAAAGAGGATTTTTCTAATACTAGAAATTTCTAATATTAGTAATTACTAGATAAGCAAAAACAGTTATGAAATAACGAAATGCTGAGGCAGATATTAAATTTCTTCTTTTTTCTATAACGAAAAATCTTGGAATATAAAGTTATTATAAAGATTTTCGTGCATGAGAGATCAAATTGCAACTATCATCTTTTTTGATAATTATGCCTTATTTATGCTGCATGGAAAAATTATTTAGACCGACACATATACAGACATACATTTATATGCAAACACTAATTTTACTATGCTCGATGATTTACAGATAATGTCATAAAATCTAAGCTTCATATGTATTTAGTTTCTAAGCATTGAAAGATCTCAATAAAAGCATTTTCCTTATGCCTTCCCTTCTCTCCTTCTACAATCAAAAATGCCTTCCAGTTTAGCCAGAATGGCATAGGTGTACAAACACCTATGCTTTGCTAGAAGCATTGATTTTCTGCCCTTAAATAAATGAAGTACAATGGTATAGTGCTAGATTAACCCTGGAATGAGAGCTATGGATTTCTTAGCCCTTACCTTACAACCAAAAACTGCATCACAGTGTCTCCAGTCTCCAGTTTTTTAAGATATGCATTTTAACTACTCTCTTTTTTTTTTTTCTTTTTTTTTAGCTTCTTATTTATACTGCGTTAACCACAGACTTCAGAGCTTTTGTTTGCTGATTTGAATGGACCAAAATGGAACCTTGGCACTCTACAAAACTCAAAGAATTATGTTTCCTTCAAGCATAATTTTACCTCTCAGGTATAGTTTTTCTTTTTCTGCAAGGATAGAAACCTGCCTGTTATGGATAAGATTAAAAATAAAAGGGAAAAATATACTAATAGGACTTACTATTTAACAAAATTAGATATCAATTTAAATCTTTAAAACATCTATAAATGTTGAACCTGTTTCTTTGAAATCTTTTGATATGACATGGCACATGAAAGACCTGAAAGTGATTTCACTTGCAAGTGTTTTTAGAACACAACAGGTTATTTATCACAATAAAGAAACCGATGAACACCTGGAGTATTCAGAATACTCCTTCAGTCACACTGGAAGGAATGTTAAGAGGAGCTTCTCCCCATCTAAGAGATGGCAATGTAGCATAAAGCAATAATAAAACTGGCACAAGCCAAACTTTACTGTATCAACACCTTCAGTACGCAGAATTTCAAAATGGGGATGGTTCTAATCAAAATCAAAGCATCCCAAACATTCTGACTATTCATATCCAGACTGCTTATCTTGAGTCTTAGGAGTGGTTTAACTTATTCTTAAGAGACCGTGACTAGCCACAAAAGCTACATTTTCAGCTAATGCATAATATATGCTACAGGAATTCAGAAAGCTATTCTGAGTATAAGAAAATCCAAAATACATCCAACTTCCCACACAAATAGAAAAGAGTAAAGAGAGAGGATGCATGAATAATTAAAAAGAAAATGCTTGTGGGGTAAGCAGTTATATTATTTTTTGTAATAAAGCTGAAATTTCTAATCATATTAAAATGATTTAAATATGTATAGAACTTGTGCATTGATGTACCACTTCATTTCAAACTACTTCTGCTTCCCTTTTTTAGCCAAAATTGCTCTAACACATCAAGCTATGTCTATCTACATTACTTTTTAAGAAAGAAATCAATAAAATTATAGCTAAAAAGGCAAATTATCCAGCCAGCTGTATAAAGCACTATCCTATTTCAGTGATTATTTAAGATGTAGCATAGAAAATTTGGCTCATAAATGTTTCGGTGAATTATTTACATGGAGACAGATTTCTTTGAGAAACTCAAGAGTTGGTAATTAAGTGCAGGGAGGAACACAGAAGCCTAGAGGAGTTAAAGCACTGTCGTGGTTTGAGAGGAAGTAAGTTTCCTGGGATATGCTGTGGTCACCAATAGGTGTTCAGATTTTAATATTGGCACCTGGTGTGGCCACTGGGGACATTGGATACTCCTCTGAGAAGACAGGGGTTAAAAGCAGAGCACTCCCGAGGGAAGCTCCTTTTGGGTTTCGGCGGGGAAAGAGTTCAGAGGTCGGTTCTCTCCCCCGTCCAGGTGCTGCTGCTGGGCAGGGGAGGGGGAAGCCATGCTGGGTGAGGTAGGCCGGGGCTTGGACAGAGAGGGGAGGTGAAGAGGCCCCGGAGGATGGAAGGGTGGGAGAAGCACCAGGAGGCATCGTGCAGGCCTTCCCCCCGGAGAGCGAGAGAGTACAGCCTGTGCCTGTGCTGCCTTGAAACTTGATAACATGTTCCGGCAGCATAGCTGAGAAGGAGAAGAAGGTCGGGGCGGGGGGCGAGGGGGGGTGTGCAGCGAGAAGGTGTCCGGCCGCTGTGGGAGTTTCTGAGAAGGCTAAACCCGAGTTTTTAACCCTTTTTTGTACGATGAAAATTTTGCAGAGCATTAACCTTTCCTAGAAGAGAGATGGAGATGAAATGGAAGAAGGAAATGTGCAAGTGTGAAGGTCTGGGCAAGTGGAAGATATCGGGAGAGTAGAGAAGAATCTTAGGTGGGAAGAAATGATGGCGTGGCCTTAGCTGGACTCTTCTTGTATAGCCATGGACAGAACCACGTTTCCTGTGACACAGAGACTGCATCCAGGGGGAGGCAATGGCTCAGAGCCAAGAGGGTTCAGTGTTGGTACCCCTTGGCCCCAGGGGGTGAAATTTGGGGGGGACAGCTGTCCCGAAGGTGAGACTGTGCTCTTTTTGGAACGGGACAAAGCATCCTTAAAAGGGGAACCCTAGAAGCAGGTCTGGTCCATGCGCCTTGGTGAGAGCACTGGACATGGCAGGAAGAGGTCGTGACGGCAGATGTTCTCCAGGCGGTGCCACGAGTGACATGGAAACACACGAGGTTTCAATGGTGTTTCCAGAGGAAGCCTATGGCACAAGAAGGACTCCTCTCCTCTTGATGAATTGAGAATTGAATATCTAAAGGGTGGTGATGGACTGAGAGTTGAAATTTGGGGGATGGATGTATTGAAATTTGGTGGGGGGAGGAGGAAATGTTTTTGGGGGGTTTTCATTTTCCCTGTGTGTTTTCTTTTTACTTAGAATTGTAGTTTCATTAATAAAATTTTCTTTTCTTTACATCTAAGTGGGAGCCTGCTTTGCTTATTCCTGGTCACATCTCACAGCAGACACCAGGGAGAAGGTATTTTCATGGGGGCACTGGCATTGTGCCAGCCTTAAACTATAACAAGCAGTAAAAAGTATTGAGCAAAGAGTACATATTGAATAACATAGACTTAAAGAAAATTAGGATCAAATGCTTTTACTTAGAAGCCTCAGTGGTACGGCCTCATACTGAATGCTTTGGTCTCCTAGTACTTAACTCTATAATGCAAAACTCCATTGTAAGGATCCACATAGATGACTAAAAGATTAATATAGGAAGAAGAGAGAACTATGCAACTGTGGGGTTTTCATAGCTAGCATATTGCATTGAAGAACCTTCCAAGGGAAATCCAGCTCATCTTGTGTGGTTACACACTTGTGTTGTTCCTCGATAGCTGTCAACCAAATGGGAAAATACCTGAGACATTTGCCTGTTATCTTGTATTAATTTTCAGGAAATAAATATTATCCTCATGGTTCTATATCCACAACAGAGAATTTTTCAGGATTATATTCAAACAAAAATAAAAATTGAAAAAATCATTAATAATGAATAGGTGCAATTCCAGAATTAATCCCTTCTCTCCAAAAGTGTAAAACATGCTCACAAATATCCAGCTCTGTGTTGACCAGTAGGATGACACATCAGCATAACATAAGGGAAACTTAACAAGCACAGGCAAATTGTTTTGCTTGGTATTTTTCTGGTTTCTCTTTAACTGCATTTTAATGCAATTATAGAATTGATTCTTATGTGGAGTAAGTAGTTTCTTATTAATGCAGAGCCATTATCCTAGGATAGGATTTGCCTCTGTACTCAGTGTAACATAAGCTTAGAGCTAACTAGTATGTGGCTGTGAAAGGGATTATAAAAAGAAACTTAATAAAATAAAAAGGATTAATTATGGATTTTATCCTTCAATTAGTTCAACAGTTTATTGCAGAGCAGACTACTTTAGTGGAGAAATTTCAGATTAGCAGAGAACCATTCCTTCATGCATTATTCCAGAGAAATTTTTCTGCAAACCTATGAGCATAGACACCAGACCACAGGTCATATAATTTCTGACTTCTGAAATATATTCTAAAAACTAGTATGCTTTAAAATTCTCAGATGATGTGAAATCAAATTAACTTGGAGTCAAAGGAACTTCTTGTTTATTAGCTGGAAGTCAAAGGTCATAAAATTAAGCTAATCTTGTAAAATGAATCAAGAGGAGCATTATTAGAGTACAAAGGTAAAAAGTTTCCAAAATATAAATCACTGAGCTAGAAATGTGTCTCTTTTAAATTTTTAATAGTTGATAGAAACTGCTTAGTGTGGTTTACGGTGGGTGAGAATTATTCTTGAGAAGGAAGGAGTGGTGCATTTCTCACCATCATCCCTGAAGTGATAATTACTGTTTCAGAACAAAACACAGAGCAGAAAAAACCCTTCAGAACAATAATTATGTTTCAGAAATAAACACTCAGAACTAAGTCAGACAACAAAATACTGGACTGGAAAGAAAAATAACAGACTGCATTTCTCAGATATGAAACCTGCCATCTATTTATGAGACTGTAGCACATTAGGTCACTTCAATGGCTGTTTTGCTTTCATACTTTGTTTTAGATACATATTTGAGGAACAGTTTTTATAATACACAAAAGTAGGTAGAAAATAGGAAAGAAAATGAAAAAATATCCCACCACTGCATTAAAAAAAAGCCAAATGTATTAACTCTGTAAAGAATAAAAGAGGATGCTAAAAATAATTTATGTACTACCTTCTTTTGATTTTCAAACCACTAGGATCAAAATACAATATCTTCAGTTTTTGTCACTGCAGGAACCCTTGTCCCAGATGAAAGGCATTTAGTCTAGCAGTCAAATGGAAGAGCAACTCCATCTATGACAAAATATTCATTCCAGTGTCTTACACTGTCTGCTGCTCATAATTTCCCTGGGTTTTTAAATATAAAGTTTTGGTGCCTGGGTGTTTTGGTTTGGGTTTTTTTGTTAGTTTTTTTTTGTTTTGTTTTTTTTTTTTAGTAATAAGTACAACCTTAGTGGATAGAGTTAAAAATTGAGGGATTTTAGTGGCAAATTTGACCTCGATCTTGCCTAAAATCTGAGCATATGAGACCTCTCATAGACATGTTTAATATCCCCTTTGTAGCAATAACTCTTGCTTTCACCATCCTCCTATCCTCCATAGATGCTGAGCTTCAGTATCTGCTGTGATGTGCTGGCACCTTTCCCAGGCATATGTGCTGGGCTTGGGAGCAGAGGTCTGTGCAGGACATCTGCTCCCTAGAATAAGACAGCAACATCCATAGCAGGAGTAATGGAGAACCCTGAGCTGGAGAGCAGAGAGACTGAGAGGCAAATTCTGCCAGAGGAAACGTTTTCACAAATGTGTATTTTTCATCCCACCCCACATCCTTTCTCTGTTGGCTTGTTTTGAAAAAATTTTCTGCAACCATCATATGAGTTCTCAGCTTTGGACTGGGGAAAAGTCCTATATCAGCTGCACAGAATCTGCTGAAAAACGATCTGAAGTCCTGAGTGGCACCAACAAGTGAGTGTTGAGGTCACAAATGGTGACCTAAAATATGACATTAAAGTAGATATGTACCAAAAATCTGTAAAATGGAAATCAATTCCCAAGCAGGAAATTGTAACTAGTTTTCAATGTTGTCCTTTTTGATTATTTTTAACCAACTTGTAAAGGGACAATCTATTCCCTAAACAGTGGCTAAACATGGGGGAAAGAACTGTGCAGGGTCAGAACATTTTTGGAGAATCCAAGAGCACTCACAGTTTTCCAACAAATTCTACCTCTAAACAGAGCAGCAGAACAACATTTTTGTCATAGGCCACCTATCTTCCTATTTTTAAAGATTTTGCAGGTAGCTTTGCCTAAAGGTTTTTTATGGCTATACTTTTTCTAAACAATTCTTAAATATACATGTAGTTGCAATCTTAGAAGTTGAAGTCATTTTTGCTACCTGCGAGCAGGACTTTATATAAAGCAGATTGAACAGATTAACACATTTCGCAAAAGCAGGCAAGCTTTTGTCTGATATGGATGTTTTGCAAGCCTCTATGCAATACTTAAAGATTTACTGAGCAGGAGTCTCCCATTAATGAGATATTCTAATTAGTGACTTGTACATGTGAGAAGTAAAAAAGGAGCGTAAGGAAGAAAAAAAAGTTGGGTTCTAAGGAGTTTTTTCCTTTTCAAATTTGTTTTCATGTTTCATCTTTCTTTGCAATAACACCAAGGGTTTCCTAACTTGGCAGTGCTTGGGATAATTAATACTGATTACCACAGTGTTTATTATCATCTAAGTAGTGATATAACTGGCAGAGTAGAAATAGCTAGATACACAATTTTTCAAATACTCTCTCATAAACTCTTTATGAGTTTTACTTTGCTCACCTCTAGCTTGGCCATGAATTGTTTTCTATTCTCAGAATCACTGAAGTGTGCAACTAAAAGACTACTGTTTTTACAATAATGAGAAAGTTACTCTCATGAGACTAAACTCATGATTAAAGGAATTAATTAAAGAGATTAAAGGAATATATTTCTTCTTGCTTTGAAAACTCTAGTTATTTACTGGTGCTATGTCAGATGCCTGATAACATCATACATGCTTACATGCAGAGAGGGTTTATGTCCACTGACCAGTGTTAGAATCCAGTCAGGTTTTTGAGACATACACAAAGAAAGAAGTCAAGTGCATGCAAACCCAGGTAGCAAATGGCTTATCTGAGTAGCTTCCCTGTGACTACACTATGCTTTGAAATATCTTTCTTGATCCTTAGCTTTTCAAATTTTTCAAGAGTAAAGACCATTTCCCATAAAAATTAAATTTTTGCTTAAGAAAGGAGTATTTGAATTTCCCTTCCCCAAGCTTCAATGTAAATTTTCCATAAAGATTTGGTACTTTGCATTTAATACATCCTAATAATGGCATGGAGTATTTGAACATGGTCTGTTACCAGAAATTAAAGGCACCCTCCAGAGACCTGAAGTGCATGTCTGCAAGAAGGTATAGAGCTATGGCAGATTGGACCACACTAATCTCATTCCCCAAGGAACATTCCAGTAACTTTGAACGAGGAAAACAGCTTCTTTGAAATATAAATGGTAGTAGCAATAACATTTTTTATGTAGCTGTTAATGTTTGTTACAGTTATTAAGTCTTTCAGCTCCATGAAGACCAAGGGAAGTATAGTGTACCAATAATAAAGCAATTATTTGACATAATACTGGGCGTGCAATCCTGGGTTCTTATTAACTCATTATAAGGCTTTGTGTGCTGTGAATATATTGCATTCTTCCATCGGAGGAGCATCATTTTCACACTGCACATCTAAAACTGCAGAAGGACTTGAAATTACAGGGTTTTTTTCAGGCCATGAGTACTCCTACAGCATAATTTAATTAAATAATTTACTATACCTTGCTAGCTCAAGCTTGAGACTAGCCTTTATCCTCTGACACATTTATTTCAGCAAGGCACTACCTTTCCTGACTTTTCTAACTGCAAAATTGAACAAAAAGCACAAGGATTACTTGCAATTTTAGTCAAATGCCAAAACCAATAATTTTATGTTATTCTTGGTTCCACAGGACTGTCACAATTTAATTACAGGCTGATGGTCAGGATTTTTTACTGTTAAATTAAATTAGGTAAAGTATGCAAGGAGTAGAAGAGAAATAGCTGCTTTAGAGGATTTCCACTCCTATGTTTAAACTGTGAAAAAAAAAAAAACCAAGAGATAAAAATCAAGAATCTTTTTCATCTGCCTGCATGTGTATAAGATCTGGGGAGTAAGTATTTTTGAATATATAAATGTGGCAAATAAATTTAGCAAGACCTGGACTAAAGTAGAAGTGTCAGAACAGTTCTGTTAAAATAATATAAAAATATATTGATAGATTTATTATGGTACTTTAGGACTTGAAAGTTTATATAGCAACTAAGAGGTATTTCAATAACATAGAATATATTCTGTGATATCCATTTTTAATTTTTTCATGTGCTGGACATATTCTTTTGGGAAAGAAAGGAATTCTAACAGCAGAAGAGATAAAAGCTAAACCCTCCTCCCTTTCACCACAGGGAATCTAATGCTAATGGAATATCAAAGTTGAAATCCATCTATTGGACCTGAGGAAATAATTTTCCTGTAAAGATATGCCAGAAATAAACTTATCTCCAGAGACATGAAAGGGAACAGTAATCAGTATAGCAATTCTGAAAGATCATATTAAAGCAGGGAAAAACATAAGCAACAGAGAAGATCTTGCATTGTCAATTACTCCCCAGCACTGGGTTCATCTATCTGTCTGCTGTTAGCTTGGCTTCAATTACCTGAATTCATCACTTTTCATCTCCACTGTGGTCCTCATAGCATTCAACATCTCCAGGTCCACTGAGGGAAAACCCGATGCAAAAATTGCTCCACTTCCCAAGTGCAAACCTAAGCCAAAAAAGGCCTCAGCAGATTTTCCTAGCTCTCACAGGACCTCCTTCCTCAGCTTCCTTTGCCCTGCCCTGATTGATCAGGAATGAATTTGTGTGGCTGCAAGCTGGATTCATGTGTTAAGATTTTCTACCAAGGTGTCTGAAATTCAGGTTATTTCCTTCCAAGAAAAGGCAGCCAGAATGATCTACTCAGAGTAGCAAATGAGCACCACAATACTGTGTGGTATCTTGGCAGGAATTGCCCATAACAGTAAGTTAAGTTTTTTCTTTAAAAATAATTTTTAAACTTAGTTTCATACATTTTTGTAGTGAGTGGTTGGCTAGAGGAGTGCTGTTTTATAATTATTAGATTCTTTCTGACACTTTAAAATTTTTAAAAAAATTATTGTTGTAGTGAAAAAAAAATTGCAAGTGGCACGGATTGAAACTGTGTTCACCTTTCATCATAACAATATTCCTGACACTCCAAGAATTCAGGCATGCTTAGAGTAACAGAAGGGAAGTATTTGCCTCACAGCACTGTGGCTTACATCTCACTCAACCTGTTAATTTCTCAGGCTCTTTTGATTATGAACTCACACAGTTTATGGCAGCTGGTACCGCCATGTCCAGAGGGCAATGAAACACCTTGAATAATCAGATAGAAAACAAGGAATGTGGATATTCTTCTTCATGAATTATGCATAGACTGCATACTCTGACGCACCTGTAAAAAAATAAGAAGAAATATGTGGGACTGAAAGTGTGCATTTTCACAAAGAGAGCATTTAGTCAATTATATTTAGGTTTGGAGTGCTCATGGTTTTCATAGACTCCCTCCCACTGCCAGTTTGCCTTTGTTCTATTACTGCTTTCTTCTTTTCAAACATTTTCCCATCATCCCATTAAGTCAAGACAATAAAGCTAGTTTCTTTGAACTAATATTAGTACAGTCCTGGGGAACTGTCTGACAAGAGATACTGTGACAGAAGCAGTTCCTGAAATCACAATATGCCAGAACTTGCTCTCTTCTGTGCTCCATACACTCATCATGGGAATGGGAACAGAAGAACACCCGCCATCCCCTGAATCCATTCTAAAAAGTTGATTTATTATTTCATATCTTACCTCTAGAGATTAAAACCATAGTAAAACTATTTCATCAAGCATCCCAGATAATCTGTGAGCACAGAAAATAAAATATATATGCTCATCTCTGCAATAAGGGCTAGGGGATTTAAGTCCTGTATCTTCCTTATTTATTGACATCGCTTTTTTCTGAGTCAGCAAAATTACCTAAGTAGTAAATGTTCTTCCACACAAGTTACAGAATTTGGCCCAGAATAATTAAACAAGCCTCCTAAATATACATAAAAAGAGTAACATTTGTGACAAAGTTTTTAGGAAAATATAAAATAGTAGAACCACTGTGATTGCACCAAAATTGCAAACAAGAAGAAAAAAACACAGTACAATAGAAATAATTTGTGTAAAAGTTTTGTACACCCAGAGAGGGAGCAGTCATGACCAATAAATACCTCTTCATCCTGTAATTCTACTTCAAAGTCCTAAGTCACTGACTATCTAGGTTTTAGATATCCTAAGATTTTCCAGTATCGTATGTAATGTTAGTGAATCAAATAACCTGCCACAATGACGGGTTAGAAACTATGGAAGAAAAGCAACAAAAGCAGCATATGTATTATATACATTTAAAAACCTGAATTGAGAGGTAAAACAGTTAACAAAAATGACAAAATATGTTTGAGAACTGACAGAAACTCCTCAGGATAGAATTATACGATGAGTTCCTGACCTACATTTCAAAAGGAGGAAAAGAAACGAAAATTTTAATAATGCAAATTAAGCAGCAGAAATTAGCTATACGATTGTGCTCTGTGAAGAATTTGAACATGCAATCTGTGGTATTGGAGTGATGGGGTAGATCAAAAAGAAAGGGAACCAGAAAGGATTCACAAAACTGTAGTGTAGGCTTCTTTTCCTTATAGTCTTGTACAACTTTTCTTCAAACATATGCCTAGTGCTGATCATCTAAAAGCTACCAAAAGCAGAATGCACATATTGCATGAAAGGAAAATGGAAATTAGTTCTAGGGACATAGCTACATTTCTAAAGATGCAGAGCCAGTTACAGTTAGGAGAGAGCTTTTGAGTTAAGTTGATGTTTCATATATAAAGATATTAGAACAAATCCTAAAAGTATTATAAAAGTCTAATTAAAATATTTACCTGTGCAGCTTTAAATTAAACTTTATACAAATTTTATAACATTAAAGCAGTCCTACTTCCGGGAAAATTAGTATGCATCTGCCACATGGAATATATAAGATTAAAAAACCTAAAGAAATATGTCCAGATGGGTGTTTCTATGGAATTACAGTAATCAAAAGCTAGAGTAAACCATCAATTGGTATATTACAGCTAAAGAGATATAACATCAAAATATGGGGAAAGTTTATGATCTCAAAAGCAAACAATCATTATTTATGCTGCAGTCTTTCTGTCTAATTAGCTCTTTTAAAATGATAATCTCTATCTTTTTTCAGAAGGAAATGTGGGGGTTTGAGCAATGATGTGGTACATCTTTGAAATCAGTTGAAAGAACATTCATTCTTTCAAAAAGGATGCGAAGTACTTTTGTACCATAAAATAGAAATTGTTACAAACTCATTTAGCAGAGCATGCAAATGTAACAGTGAAGCTGGGACACCATTTCTTATTTATATCCTGATATCAGAGAGGAGAGGAGTGGAAAGACAACCCACTCACCTCGCTTCAAAATCTGCAGACTCCATAATGTAATAGGCAACAAATTTTCAAGGCAAAACAGTCCTCTTTCCTGTAGCACTGTATCCTCAGTATCTCATCCATCTTATATCTTTATACAGTAGGTGTGGCAACAGTAATCAGGCTCAAATTATAAGCATACCAATAGTATTTGTTATTTAGCTACATCTTTGTGCTGGGTATCAGAGCTGGGCTAGTTAACACACCCAGTGTGTTCACTCCAGTTGTGTCACTCAGTCAATCTGAGAACTGCACAGATGAAACATGGGGCAGGTTTGAGCTCTGTTGGAAGCAAGGTGATTGACTGAACTTTCAGTATCAAGTATTTGACTGATATTGTTACAAGATCCCTCCAGAAGGGAATTTTGTACAGTTCTTGAAATTCCTCAAGGCAGCTCCCACTCTGTTTCATCTATTTGTCAGCTTAAACGTATTGACTGACATCCTGGATGGAGTGAGCAGTCTCCCCAAGTGGTTCAGGCTGTTGAAATGGTCATACTATTCAGAAGTTAAATATTTGTAAGTAGTCAAGACAAAATGTTCTACAAACATGCTAATAGGGATCTGCTCGTTTGTGACTAAGATGATCAATAGCAATGAATTACATATGTTGCTGGTGCACTTACATACAACCATGGGCAGCTGGGGTACCAGAACTGAATAGGAGACCAGTAGACCCATTTCTGAGCCTGGTTACTTAGAATTTAATCCAGTCAGATCTCTAAGGAGAGGGACTGTGCAGTCTCTCTAGTCAGCCTGTCTCACTGTTGGGCTGCCCTCACAGGGAAAAAATTCTTCCTCATATGCAGGCTGAACCCCTCATTTCAACTTTTTCAAGTTGCCTCTCATTTTGTTATCACTCTGACCTGTGCAGAGCCTGTCTCTGCCCCCTTGATAACTTCCCCACAGGCACTGTTGGACTGTCGAAAGATGTCCCCTCTTCCAGGCTGCAGCAGCATCCGTCCCTCAGTCTCTTCCTGTGGTGCAGACAATGCTGCAGGTGTGGTCTAACGAGTGCTGAGGGTAGGCAGATAATCACTGCCTTTGTCACCTGGCCATGCTCTTTTTCAAGCCAAATCTGTTGGCTACATGAGATGCTTGAGGCTTAGCTCAGTGCCTAGCAAACCACAGGGTATTTCCCACAGGGCTTGTGCCAGCCTCAATGTGCTTAGCCAGTGCCATTTTAGGGGCTTTTCTGTCCCAGGAGCAGCAGATGGCATTTGCCCTTGCTCAGTTTCACAACGTTCCTGTTGGTCCATTTTTCTAGCCTATCCAGGCCCCTCTGGATGATACCCTGTCATGGAGTTGTCTCCCCACTTTAGTTTCATCTGCACACATGGTAAGTGTGCTCTCCATTTCTCCTCCAGGTCATGTGTTAAAGGATAAAAGCATTCAGAGGGACAGTCCCAGGACAGACCCTTACAGTCCTCCCCTTCTATGGACCTCTAGGTAGGACATGACCCATTAACCATGTCCCTTTGGGGCTGACCATTCAACTAGCTTTTTACCAATTGTCCGTCCCTCCCGACCATGACATCCTAAGATGGATACAAGAACATTTAGAAGACAGTCAGGTTTGTCAGATATGATTTGCTCTTTGTAAACACATGCTGGTTATTTCCAGCAACTACCTTCTCTTCCACATGCCTAGAAATATGTTTCAGAACTCATTCCATGGTTCTTTCGCCATCCAAACTAAATCTGTCCAACCTGCATGCCTCTGTCTTTCTTTTCCTCCTTTTGAAGATGCATGGATCATTGACCTGTCTTCAGGCATTGCAGACATCTCCTGGTCTCCTGAACCTTACGAGCATGATAGTCTTGGAAGGATATGAGCCTGTTCTTTCATCTCCAAGCTGGATGCAGCATGAACTAGACAACCAATTTTTCTTAGAACCAAAGAGTACCAGCCAGACTTGGTGTTATGCAGTTCCGCCAAAAGCCATGCCTTTCCACAAGCAGCAAGAGAGGGGTCATCCTTTCTTACAGATGAACAGTTCTACTGACTATCTGACAAAACTGATTCATGATTTTGCTCTTTATTTTAAGTTTTTCTTCTGCTGTGGGAATAACTTCTTTCATTCAGAATAAAGTGTCCAACAGAACGTCAATGGGACGATTTTATGGGATCCAGTGAAAAATGCATCTCAGGCACATGAGTTAAAATTTAGTTATATATATCTGTATTAGCCATTGAACAAAAGAGCAAAATGAATCTGGCAAGAGCAAGACTGGGTACATAAGCCTTAGCTTGGCACCAGATCAAGATGTTTTAAACGGGGCTAAAGGACAAGTTCTTCCCTGAGGAGTAAAATCAGGTTGAGAAGAGACAACTCATTTGTTACTTTAGTCACCCCAAGAACTCAAAATGACAGTGGACAAACAATGACAAATTGAAGCACGGGTGTCAACAATACAGTTATTGCTTACAATATGGGTTCAGTGTTATACAGTCTTGGCTGAATAAAGCATCCATATTTCTGAGAATTGTTGGTCAGCGTTTGCAAACAACTTGTGCTGCAGGTACATATATTGTTGGCTGGCAAAATGAAGTACCATATCAAAAATACATCACAGACAAACACAGAAGAAACATATGTTGGCTTTTCAGAAATGGGAAGGGAGAGCAAAAAATTAAACCAAAGGTTTATCAAAGCCACACAGTAATTACCTCAGGAATCATTAGTGATAACAGTGATCTGAAGAATACACATTGGGTAATGCTAAAAAAAATTAAAATTGCCTATTTATTTTGCAAATTAAAATCTAAATGAAATGTCTACAAAATTAAACATTCTACTGAGCTTGGTCATGATGTTTATAAGAATATCTACTCAAGAAGCTTTTTCAATGTTGTGCATGAAATAGCAGTATCACTTTTAAGCTGACCTGTCTCATTGGTTTCCCAGAAGCTGATGAAATTCTATCTACAGTTTTTAGGGGTGTCATTGTTCTTTAATTTAAAATTGTTAATATAACGCATTAGATTTACTGGGATAATGTCATCCATGGTATTGAATTAGACATGTTCTACAAGGAATCAACAAGCACAAGTTTTTCATAAAGGACAATAATGTCAAGGCAGCTTTAAAGATCAAGTAAAATGAAAAATAGCAGTCAAGAACAGAAAAGGTGAGGATCATATTTATTGAGGATATTTAAAAGAAAGTTACAAGATGAAGAAGACAGAAAAAAAATAGTATTCCTGAATGGACTCTGCAGTAGACACTTTACAGAAAAAAAAAGAAGAAAAAATAGATTAAAATTATTTAAAATGTCTTAGCTCTAGGCCAAAACATGGACATAATCTAACCTGGTCCAGAAATTTTATGATATGAAAATGATAGTCTACTCTAGGCAATAATACTCAGTCCATTATCTTATTTGAGATTTTATTATCTAAACTCAGAAAAAACTATACACATATACACACCTTAGAGCTCAGTTTATTCTTTACAAAAGTAGCTATATACTGCTATCCACAGAGTGTAGAGGATTTCTATCAGATTAATGTTTTAGATAGTTGGACTAGGCTTTTAGTCCCAGTTGTTGAGGTACTAAACTAGCTGTCTCCTGAGTATCATAGTTTCTTTTAGAGTTAGACAAAGATCACAAAAGCAAGAAACATTGACATGCTGTTACCAGAAAGAAGAGAAATTAATAGATACAAAATGTGGAAATTTCTATGAGAATTTCCTGACCATAATAGTAATATTGTCTCTTTGGCCTGTGCTTCAGTGCCCAGCATTAGCAATATCTTTTATCCTATATAATTGTGTAGCACTTCAGTGTGTTACAATCTCATTCGTTGACAATTTCAAAGCCAAATTATTAAAATTTAAGAAGAGCAATGCTTGCTTCAAAATGTTCTCTTACTATTCAAAAGTAGAAAATGTAATTTCTAATAAATATAGTGCTGGGTCCTTTATAAAAATATGTCTCAAAACCTTTCCCCTTCAAACATATGTTGCTGGTGTACCTGTCTAAGAAATTCAAAATTCCCTCAGATAAAAAAATCCTAAACTATTCACCCAAAGGTGACAGGACAACACAGTGGAAAAAATAAATCAAGCTCCTACTTCACTTTAAAGCACAGGAACACAAAGGGAAAGACAATATTTTTGTCTTTCAGTATAACTGAGACTCAATGGTAAAATAAAATAAGCTTCTAATCACCTTGAGTTGCAGTCTTCTCCCTTCTGCAGACATAATTTCAAGATAACATACTTTTTTAATGCTGAAAGAGATAAGTAATGCTATATCAGTAGTGTCAACAAAATGGCTTAATAACACATGCAATAAGTTGTCAAAATTATGACTATTAAAATTTTATGAATAATAATGAATAATAATCTAAGATCTCAGTTTATCTTATTTTCATTGTTGAAAATCAGCTGCAGTGAAAAAAACAAGATAATTCTAAATTATTACCAAACAGTAAATCCAAGGGAGAAAGAATATTTCAGCATGAGCTTGTCAAAAATAGATGTTAAATTGCACAACAAAATTAACCAGATGAGAAATTTAAAAAAAAAAGTGAAGTTTATTGGTTTATTTTGAAAATAAAATTTAAAATGGAAAGAGACAAAACTCATAAAAATTTTGGAAATAAAAATGCATCAAATAAAAAATTTTGCTTTTCCCAAGGTCTTTTATAGAGTCAGTGGCCTTGCAATATTTTGGTAATATTCTGCTTTGCAATTACATGCAGGTAAATTTACAGATATACTTATTTGTTTTTAAAAGCCTGAATAATTTTGAATATTTTTTTCCACCTGGGAATAACAAAATGCAGCTATAGAATTCCTTCTAGTCCTATACTCAGTCTGTACAAATAATCATTGTTCAAATGACTGTACAAAGTGAAAAGCAACTACAAATTTCTTGATGCTCCATGTTGTTTTTGTTTGAATGGATGCTTTTGAATTTTGAATACTCTTTTGAAAACACACTGTAACTTTTAGAAATAATCCAGAAAAAGAATCATTAATTTTCAAAGACAAGACATAAATCCTAAGCACTTAGAAGAAAAGGTTGAAATGCAAAATTAGTTGAGTATATCCTTAATGAATTTGAGAACAGGCATGCATCCAGATATCTTTCAATATATTTTCTTGATGTCCCTTAATAAAAGGAAGAAAGTTTGTGGCAAAGGAGGAAATTAGGCTGGGGTCCTGTCGTGGGTTTACAGGAAGCAGGTTTTCTGGGAATGGAGTGGCCAGAGGCCAATAGGTGTTCAGATTTTAAATTGACACCAGGCTTGGCCACTGAGGGTGGATGCGCCTCTGAGAACACAGGGGTTAGTAGCAGAGCACTCCCTTGGGCTCTCTCTTTGATTTCCAGCCAGCAAAGAGGCAAGGCCTCCCCTGCCCGGCTTCGAGCTGGGCGGGGGAGGGGAAACCTGCGGCCCGGCAGAGGTAGGCCTGACCCCTCAGGATGGAAGGGTGGTGGGGGCACCAGGAGGCGTTGGGCAGCCCCCCCCCGGGAGAGACAGAGGGAGAGAGGCCCTGAGAAGATTTGGGCAGCACCCCCCCCCCCCCGCCCAGCTAGAAGATGAGAGAGAGAAAGCTGGTACAGGCCTGTGGCCTTGAAGTGATATCGGCCTGTGAAGAAGGAGGGGGAAGGGGGGAGTACAGCAGGGAAGGAGCCTGGCTGAGTGCAGGAGTTTGTTAACCCCTTTCTGGACAATGAAGACCTCACAGAGCATTTGGACCTTTCCTGGAGGGGAGATGGAGTGGATGATAAAGAGGAAATGGGCAAGAGAATGACAGTCGGAGCAGTGAGTGAGGCTGGGAGAGTAAAGAAGAGGCTGGAAAGAGATGATGGAGTAGCTGGTTGCTGGACTCTTTTTGGTACAGCCATGGACAGAACCGTGCTTCCTCGCAACACAGAGGCTGCATGCAGGGGGGAGGCGATGGCTCAGAACTGAGAGGGTTCAGTTTTGGAGACCCCCCGGCCCCAGGGGGGAGACAAGTATGGGGGGGACAAGAGGTCCCGAGATGAGAGAAAACTGTGCTTTTTGGAACTGGTCAAAGCACCCTTAAAAGGATAACCCTTGAAGCAGCTCTGTTCCTTGTCCAGTGGTGAGAGCGCTGGGCATGCAAGGAAGAGGTCACCATGGCCCCAAGAAGGACTCCTCTCCTCTTGATGGACTGGAATTGAGTATTTACAGGGTGATGGATGGAGACTTGAAATTTGGAAGATGTATTGGAAATGTGGTGGGGGGGAGGAGGAAATGCTTTTTTGTGGAGTTTTCATTTTCCAGGTGTGTGTGTGCGTGTGTGTGTGTGTGTGGTTTTTTTCCTTTTGTAGTTTAGTTAATAAACTTTTTTTTCTAAGGTAGAGGCCTGCTTTGCTTATTTCCTGGTCACATCTCACAGCGAACACCAGGGAAGTATATTTTCATGGGGCACTGGCATTGTGCCACTGTCAAACCATGACAGGTCCATTAAAACATTAGAGGGGTTTTTTTAATATAATCATAAATTCTGTATATGAAGTGACCTTTATTCACAGGATCTTGCAGACACCACATCTGAGAAAGAAATCTGCTGCTTCAAAACCAAACTCCTTGACTCTACCCCATACAAACCCAGACAAGGCAAGTTGTGGAAGCTGGAAGTAACTTACAGACTTCTTATGTATTTCTTTGATGCCACTGGTCTAATTTGTCACTAATTCAGTCTTATCAGGGTAATATTTTAATCAGTCGCCCTGCAGTGTCATTCTCCTGCTGTGAAGGCCCTTGGTGCTGTGCACTTTTGTACCTGGGCTGCAGTGACCACATTAATGGCCCACTGCATTTCAGTGAAGACTGATATTCATGCTGAGCAGAGCTGGCTGCCAGGAAAATTGTGTTAATCAGAGGCTATTAACCCAAGTGAATGGGATCCTGAGTCAGCTAAAACTTTAAGCTAAATCTGTCTAGACTTTCTTAATTCTGTATTCTTTAAATAGTGTTGAAATGTTTCTTAAAAAAAAAAAACCAAACCAAACACCCAAAACAACAACAACAACAAAAAAAAACACTTCAGAAGAACCAACTTAACAAACAAAAAACCCCAAAACAAACAAACAATTATACAAACAAAGGAAAAAAAATGCCCAAAAACCCCCACCCCAGATAAGTTTTAATTAGAAGTCTGCCAGAATAGAAGTACAGAAAGCTTACACCTCTCAGTCTGTCCTTACAAGGCAGACCCTTGCTTGCAGGTTTGGTTTTACATACATGTGTTACCTTCTGAGCTGAACTGAACCATTCTGTATCCACTGTTGTCCCTCAGAGAGCTCTTTTCATCAACTCTGAGGCTGACTTCTCCTTTCACCAAGAGATCCATCTGACAAGTCATTTCTCCCTTTAAAAGAACAGTGAATAAAGTTGAAAATAAAGGAAGAGGAAAAAAAAAATCCAGCCACCCAGAATGAGTGTATTTTAGAGATTTCAGTATTATCCATTCACTCTTAACAGGAAAAGTATATTGTGACGGTTGTCACAAGGGGTCTTGGGTGAAGGAAGAGACGAGATCCTTGATTCCATTATCAGAAGGCTCGATTTATTATTTTATGATATATACATCTATTATAACTATACTAAAAAGAAAAAGAAAAGAGTTTCCAGAACCTGTTAGCTACCTAAGAATAGAAAAGTAAAGAATGATAACACACGAGCTGGCCTTGACAAACTGCGAGAGCTAGCTCTGCTGTGGCTGGTCTCTGAACCAAAACATCCACACCAGACCAATCACCTGTTGCATTCCACAGCAGCAGATAATTATTGTTTAGCTTTTGTTTCTGGGGCCTCAGCTTCCCAGAAGGAAAAATCCTAAAAAGAGGATTTTAGTGAAAAGGATGTGTGCGACAGTATATCACTTGCCAGCAGGAATGAAAAGCAGCCCTTCAATCCCAAGTGGGTATTCCTAGGAGTAGCATGTACCAGAATTAGCTTGGCAGTAGGGGTGAGTGTTCAACATAGCATTTTTAGAGAATTCATGTCTCTTATTGAGTTGCTTCTCTATACTGTCCAACATCTTGTTTGCTTGGACTGCAAAACCCATTTTTTTTCTGATTTAATTGCCAGTGACTTAACTCACTATTTTCATAAATACCATTTTTTCTTCCTAGAATCTAATAATAGTTTCTTTATTATTTAAAATTGTACTTTTTCTGTAGTGAAAACAATAAACTCCAAAACTTATTAGAGGTAGTGTGGGTTATGTGGTTTTCAGTAGCTTTTCACTGACTCAGCTCTTATTCTTCAGACCTTAGTGAACATCCAAGTAATACCTGCTGTACTCTTAGCTTCACTCCAAGTTGTGATTACTGAAAACAGCTGCAAATGTTGAAGGAGAGTTAAACAGCTCACTTGGTCAAATGGTGTACTTTCTGCCTTATTGCAAATCATAGCTGAAAGGTGGACAAAAGACCTTTGTTTGGACACACTGAATTTGTCTTGCATGCAGTTAAGGTTTTTTCCTATTAGAGCAAATCCATTTTTCCTGAAGGTTCACAGCATTTTGTCATGTTTCTTCTGCCTAATCTATCGTAAACCACAAATTCTTGTTCAAGGTATCAAAACTGTTCTAACATGTATTTTTAAACATCAGGTTTTATACACATTGACTTGTAATACTCTGAATAAAATATGGCAATCCTCACAAGGCTATCTAGAGAATGGCTAGCAGGATCACATCACACTAATACTGGTTGTCTTAACGTGTGTTCCTCTTTTAAGACTCTAAGCACTGTAAATAGTCTACAGGGATTAAGCTGCTTTTCCAGACTCAGTGCCTGAGTCCACAAAGGTTGCTTTTTTCCAGTTGTCATTTCACATAGTTTAGTATTTCTAAAGCTTTCCACCAAAAAGTCTTCAATTAAGAGCTGTGTACTTTGGGACTTTATTTGTCTCAGTTTATTCACTTTCTACCTCCTCCATCTAGATATCTGCTGTTTCAAGCGCTTCCCACAGTTTGCTTAGCATTCCATCTGAAATGCAGATTAATAAAATTCTCCTTTATTTCTCCATTCCCATAATAATCTGAGACTTCACCTTGTACCCCAACATATCCTTCCATCATACACTCCCGACAATCATGCATATGGTTACTTTTCATCTTACTTCCTTGAAAATTTTTCCCAGAGCTCAGAAATTAGATCCTCAGGCTGAGGTCTCCCCTTATGACAATCAGATGTGAGGATATAGCAATTCTAGATATTGCCTGATTTTTATTTTTTTTTTAACTCCCAGGGTGTAACAAACCTCTTTGGAGAAAGAGACAATGTCAAAAACAAGCAAAAACCCCCAGGCTTATTTGTACTGTAATTGGGATTCTGTGTCACTATGAAGCTCTTAACCTTGGCTCCAGGGAGGCATTTTCAAGGGAATATTCTGATCACTCCTCAATCACCTATTAATAAGTACATTATGTCCTCCTCTGTAAATTTATAACTAAAATATTATTTTATACTTTAGGCACATGGTCTTGAGTTTGGAAATGCTGTTTTAATTCACTTGTAACTGTAATTTTCAAGGTGACATACTTTGCTCTTTATACTGAGGCTTCCAAGCTTTTTATCTGCAAATTGCACCAGATCTCTCTAACTTTTATCATAGCTCTCTAACTTTCATGCTGAGTAACTTTTATGCTGAGTTCATTAATGAAAATATCAAAATATCAATATCAAAACATTTTATTTGTGGTGATATTGAAGAATATTTTTCTTATTTATTCTCTCCCTTTGGTGCAATCAAATGTAATCTGGCTTTTAGCCATGTTTTCATCCAATTTACATTTCTAGTGCCAAATTCTTTTACGAAACTGAGACAGAGGACATTTTCTTTAATCATTTTCCCAAAAGAATTTTATGATTTTCCTGGGTCAACTGTCTGTGTTCTCATTTTGAACCCTGTTTTCTGGATTCATCATATTTCAAATCCTTTTTTTTTCCTGAAACAATTTTGATTAATTACTTAAACTTTTTTATTCACCAAACATCAGGATTTTTTTGTTCAAACTTGAAATTATAAGTTACATGATGTATTATTATATGTGACAATCTACTGATATCTTATTCTTTCATATTATCTCATGTGACCCATCATAAATAATAAACAGATAAATATATAGATAGATAAATAAATAAATGATGAGGAGAACTGGCAATAGAAACAGGAGGATGTGTAGTTAGGAAGTGTAAATAAGTTGCAGAAGGGAGGAACAGAGAGGAGTGAATGGTTTGCTGACATTCAACCAAACTTTAATCATTCTGTTTCTAAAGAGGTAATTGCTATTTACAGGAGTTCTAGGTCATGATCCCATCTTGGACCCAACTTAGAAGAGGTACCTGAACAATACAGCACACCATGAGACCAGGGCTGTGTATGAGCACATCTTCAGACTTCCTGAGGTGAACTGCATCATTAAAAATAAATCAAAGCCTGTAAAAGTTGACATACTGTAGCTGTTTTCCTCACCCCACCTGCTTTAATTTGACACGTTTTCAGAGGAAAGTCACTATTCATTTCATATCTAAACCTGTCAAAACTTTTTTTCCCCTTCACTTAATACCAGAGGAGTCAAGTTTCCTAGTATGGCTTGTTGAAAATCTGTAGAGACCAGACAATTTGTTGCATGCAATGCATCAGTGGGGAAATAAATAGTCTATAACTGAGTAAATATTAAAGATTTCAAATCAAAGTATAAAAAAATTGAATGTTCAAAGCATTAAATTCTATGTAAGAAAATAAAATTAATTGATGCTTAATATTTCAAAAAAACATCTAATGCTATCAGAAGAGGAATGATTTGAGGTTTTGTGTTTATTTTGTTTTGTTTTCTGGGTTTTTTTTTTTCTTTTTCTACAGGTAAAGTGCAGACTCCTTACCTCTGAACTTGGATTTCTTAGTTAGAGTTATGTATGTTTTAAAATAATATTTCTTATTTTCCCGAGGTAGCACCATGAGACTTTTTGAAAACTTGAGGTGTCACATAATGCAAGTCATCAGAAAATACCTCCTTACCTCATTCTGATTTCAAGTAAATAGTCCTCTAATAGGTAAAGAAAAATCAAGAAGCATGGACATGTATTTCTACCACCTGAGGGAAAAAAAGTAAATACTTTTGACAGGTAACTCAAGTCCTCTGTATGTCAATATGGCAACATGGTACCAGTAATTTGGAAGCAGAATGCCCCTGAAACTTTGATCAGCGATTCAGCATGAACTTAGTTGACAAAAATTGTCACAGAAAAGAAGAACCAACCTTATTTTTTGTTAGAGGAAATATTACCTTTGAAAAATGTTTAGTTGAAATGGACCTAACAAGGCTTTTAAAAGGTTGTTTTCAAGTGCCAAGAGTAGCTTTTCATCAGTTTATGACAATGGGAACCTTACATACACTTCTAGAAAGTAGAAGAATTATTTCTTCCCAATTTTTAAAGTAATTTAAACAAAGCCAACACCTTAGGGAAGACAGAAGATTAGCAAGGAAAAAACTGCTGCCAGAGAATTCACCTTCTTTTGAGGCAAAATCCTAAATAATCAGACTAATGTTAATACAGGACTGTGCCAAGTGGAATTAAATTTACGTGGAAATGTCTGCTCAACCCACAACACTTTTATCTGGGAAAGAAATCTTGAAGAAAAAAATGCACAACAAATTAAGTTTTGCCTTAATCTCAGCATCTGTGAAATGTGTCATTGCTGTGTGATTTTGACTTTGGTAAAGTCTTTGGTTCAGTCTCAAGCAGAGACAAGCCTCCCCTGTTAGCTGATATTTTCATTGTTTTAATAAATTGAGTTATCTTTGAGTCAATGTTGCAGGAAGGAATGCAGCTACTCAGATAGCGAGGGCAAAAATCTCATGGAGCGATGTGAAACACATCTGCTCTGCTCAGTGTGAAATCATTGCAGAAAATAGTGAACTAGAGTTAGACAATTCCATGGATCTCACTGAGAAGGAAAGCTGTAAGTCTCCATTACTACAACCAAATTCTTTAAATCTCTGTGCTGTGAATGAGTCAATTGCCATGTTTACCTTTGATTTGCAACCACAGCTTTTACAATAGGGAGCACTGATTCATAAAGGACTCCACGGCCATGCAAGGCAGTTTAGAAACATGAAACAAGCTTAACTGGAAGAGAGAAAGCAAGTGGTTAGCCCTGTTAAGAGACAGTCACAGCTGGCTCCTTCCTTTGACAACTAGTTACACCCACCAGCACTCTGGGTTGACCAACTTGAAAATGAAGAAACTAGCTCTAATAACACATTTTAGGAAGAACAGAAGTAGTAGACATAGGAATTGCAGAGCTGGAGCAAGTGTTGAACAGCAAATTTGCTTTATAGGATTATGCTGGAATTGAGGTTGCTGAACACGCAATTATATCAGATTCTGGTGGCCAGAGTGCAGTTTTATTACAGATGCTAGAAATGTCCCAGTTCCAATAGTTAGGTATAGGTAGAACTAAGATCTGCATTATTTTAAAACTTATGCTGACAGAGCTCCAAATAGCTCTTCATTGTGTGCTGGCAAAGCACTGAGGTACTGTGTGGACTCCATCCAGTAGTAGAGAGCAATAAATATGTGTGGTAGGGAGAAGATTAAGATTCTGGCCTTCCCCAAAACTATCACCCAAAATTGCCTGTGAGAAAATTAAAGACTTGACAGGAAAGAGTGCAATTAAGTATACTCAGGTGTATTTGCATGTGCTCTGAATGAATTATAGGATACAGTGATTGTGCCAATCACAGTAGAGAGAATTATAGAGTGAATAACAGAGTAATAACATACTCATTAAAAGTACATTTAATCTATATCTCAATATTTTGAAAAACAAAGCAAAACACATCATCAAAACCACTCTTTTCAGAATTTTAAAATTAAGATAAAGGTAAAAGTCTCCCTTTCAATTAAAGGGAAAACGTTTTATGGCAATACAATGAATTACAGTAATTTTATGCAAAAATACTCAACACTTGCCAATAATTTTTTAAATTAACTATGAGTTTAAAAAAATTATGCCGAAATTTTATCTATTCCTACTTAGAAGACAAATTTTTCATAACTACTACTGATTTCAAATTACCTGAATAGAAAATTTAGAGAACTAATCTTCTAAGACTGTAAGTCTAGTCCAGTTATGTTTAGGGTTAGGGTTGAGATTGACAGAAGAGGGTTAAGAGAAAAGATAACAACTTTGTATTTTTTTATTATTTTTATATTAATTTTATCCAAAATTAAGCATTCTATATAATTCTAACATTATGCATACTTATTGACACTACTTTCTTAAAAAGTCAAGTGTTATTCCTAAACTCACCAAATTAACATAACAGCAAAACAACTAGAGATGTCCAATTAAATATTTCAGTCACCTCTAATGTCACAGAGTTAAAGCAATGTATTTTGGGTTTCAAAAATGTTTATGTAGCTGATAACTCAAAACATTGTACACCTGTAATTTAAGTTTCTCTCTAAAAAACACCAGTTTCTTGAAAACAAGATGAATTATTCAGAGTTCATAATGAACTCGAAACCACAAATCATGTTTCAGTGCTTTCAAACTCTCAGTGTGGCGGTTAAGAAGCTTGCTGTAGGTGTTAATTAATGGCTGCATTAATTGTTAATTAACAAGTGCTGAAATAGTAGCAGAAATTAATGCAGAATACATTTAGACTTTCCTAGGTTAACCACTTTAGAAGACTGACTGGCATATTGAGTCAACTCGATATTTCTCAGTCTTTTCTTTTTGGTGATTCAGAATACAGCCATGGCCACTGATCTTTTTTTGGCTTGGATAGGACAGGTTTTCATTTCATTCTCTGCTGGAAATAGGTAAGTATCAGTATAATCCATTCTAATACTCCAGCTCCTGTGACTAGACCACTTGTGTCACATTAGGAAACAGAGTTACTGCACAGTGCTGGGAATATGTAAGGGATGCCATGAATCCAGCCACCATGTCAAAGTTTTCCTGGGTTTTCTCCTTTTTGGGTCAGAGTCTGAGAGTGGGTGAGGTATTAGGATTAAGACTCAGGGAGAAAATTCACCTGTATTAGTGATTCTTTTCTCACAGATTTATTTTTAGTTGCCCAAGCACAGAGTCCAGCCCATATTTTGAAATGAAAAAAAAACCTCTTCTTGTTAAAGTATGACTGTGTGGGTTGTACAATTCTAGCACAACAAAAACTTAGTGACAGTATGATGTCTTTATCAATAGCAAATACATAGCCGCTGATCATCCAAACAAAATGTACAGTTTAAAGAGACAGGAACACCTGAAGGATCATCACATACAATATAAATAACAGGAATTTTTTATAAAGTTATGGCAGCTTATGAACACAACAAAGTTCAATAACAAACTTGGTGTTCTGTCAAATGCTAAATCACATACTTCCAGTAACAAGGCTAGCATTTAGTTCACAGCAGTCTAATGCTCAGAAATTCCAAGGATGGGCACATTCTACTTCCACAAATAATCACCAACCTTTCCTTATGTTGCAGACTTTGAGATTCTAAAGTGAATCATAAATATTTCATGCAAGTATTGCTCTGTGGCACCCATCTGGAAGAAACGTATTTTCTCCTTTGTTGATTAAAACTTTATTGACCTTACTGTCTGTCAGGTCCTGCTAAGGGGATTTTTGCCAAGCAAACTTTTAATATTGTGCTTGCCAAAATGCATCAACAGATTTTGTAAAGGGTAATCGTAAAACCATGGGGAACATTTAATATTACAGCTAAGACCATGGCATTTACATTTTAACTTTTGCTTACTTTCAGATTTTCTGGAGTTACAATGGGAAAATGAAATGCAGACAACACAAACACCCCTGCATAAAACAGTGAAATGTCATAGGCTCAATAATTAAGGGATGTTGTAACCTTACTGACAATATTTCCAAAGTAAATATCCTCACTTAATAACTAAAAGTTTATGGAAAAATACTTATTAAACTACATTATATTCTTCTTTTTTTTTTAATTTCTGACAAAAAACAATTTTGATGAAGAGTCACAGAAAAAGATTGTTGCACAGCCTAAGCTCTGAGTTTTGAGAGCTTCTGAGAAGAACCCTAAGAACCATTCCTCAGTAGGAACCACAAGGGATGGACCATTAATTTTCTCTGCAGACAAGAGAGAGCAGAGGTTCATGCCTGGCAAGAAACCACAGCTTCCCTCTGTAAGTTCTGAAATTCAGCTAAAGGGAGGGCAGTAGCAGGTGGAATTAAGGTACAATATAGCAGGGCACAGGAGAAGACTTTATTCTATGAGAAAAATAAAAAGTATTTTAAGAACCTTGGTCCTAAGGCTAGACATGAAAAATAGTTTTTCAGAAGCTGTTATTGATTTGTATATACGAATCATGTTTGATAAAATAAGTATCTGTGCTTTAAACAGAAAGCCTTGTTTCTTTCTAACAGAAAACACTCCAAAAATGTTGGTCTGTCCCCGACCACTCATCAGATGTTTGAATGTCACTGTTCTGCCAGTATTCTTCAGATATATTTGAATAAACCATTTTTCAGAGAGAAATGAAAGTACTCTGTTGACCAAACAACTAGTTGTGAGATACAAGGTCTTAATATCAATACTAGTACTGGGGTGTTACATTACAGACAAACTTCTTTTCTTTCCCATCCTCCTTAAAACTCCAGAGTTCTTTCAGGCTTCATCTCTTCATAATGTGTAATCTAATCCTACCCATATATCATACCACAACACCCATATATCTAAAAAATTCATTATCTATATTGTTAACTTAAAAATTGTTATCTTCAAAGCAAGGGTGACCTAGAAAGACTTGATATTATCCAGCCTACAACAGCTCTTTGGGATGATTTACCATGGAGTGAAATGTATTGGAGGATTTGGAAAACATACCTAGTCTGGTGGTGCAACAGAACTCCAACACAAGCAGTCTACCAAGAAAATCCAAAATAATAGGCTTCCAGTCAAAAAAAAAGAGGAAAAAAAAAGCCAGAAAAACCAGAAAATAACCAAAGTCAAAAGTGTTCACAAACAAGTGCAAAAAAGGAGTTTCACCACAGACAATAAGACAATAAAATCTGATTGTTTTACTGAAATTCAATGTTTGGATTTTATAAAAGTTTTAAATATATAAATGTGACCAGACACACAGAAAATACACCAAATGGTGTATAAACAATACTGTATATATTATTCTGGTAGATCAGTCGGTTTCATAAAACTTAAGTTAAACTGAAGGGGAAAACAAGAAGGCTTTGCTGAACTGTCTTTCCCAGTTAAATTCCAAAGGACCCTTAGTCCCAACGATAGTACCAACTCAACAGTATCAACATCTAGCATTTCATATCTTCGAAGGCTCATTTATCTTCACTTATACATTTGTCAGTAATCCTTTTCTTCTAAGTGCTATCCAAAGACAACACTTTAACAACATTCAGCCACCAGGCAAAAGTTAATCACTGGGCTGACAGAGGAGGAAACAGGGCTACACAATGGGGCAATGTTACCCGGCAGAACAAGGGATGATCGTGTTTCTGTGCTGTAAATCCAATGGCTGCGACATGGCAGAGGTAATTCAGAAGTAGTTCTGATTTATCTCAGCATAATCCACTTAGGTTTTTGGCTAATTTCTGCACTGCAGAAATATGCACTCATCTATTTCACAGTTTGGGATATATATATATATATAGATAGATAGACAGATAGATAGATAGATATAGATATAGATATAGATATAGATATAGATATAGATATAGATATAGATATAGATATAGATATAGATATAGATATAGATATGCACATACTCTTTCTTGCAGGTAAAGCAGCAACTATACTTTGATTGTAAGTTCCATTCCCAAAAGAATAGAAAGAAAAGTAAGCATTTGGCTAAATACATATGTTGTTTAAAGAAAAATATTCTTGTTTTTAAGATACATATTTTGGTACTCCACAAGATAGAACTTCCTTTTTCTGTCTGTACCTTCTGTGTCATATTTATTTACAGTTTGGTATGTTGACCATCAGGAGAAGTCCATCATTTTTTCCAAACCATTTTGCCTTATGAACTTGCCCAAAGAGGAACTATAGTGAACTGGAGGTGGTAGTGTGGTAAAGGCCACAGTAAAATAGCAGAATACATTTTAGTTTATTTGATTTAGCAGGTGCTTCTGTCTTGGTGCAAGTCAAAAATATGTCATCTGAGGTTTCCATTGAAAAATCACTTGCCCATATGGAGTATGTTACCACATCTGCTCAGCAAAATAGGTCACAGATATGTAAATATGGAAATTAAACCAATAAAAATAAGCCACTGCATCCATAATTTCTGGCCCAAATAATGTGCTGACCTCTAGAACTGATAAATCTGCTAGTAGATGGCAAAGATCTTATGGCAGAAAAAAAATTATATTTGTAAGAAGAACCCACAAACAAATTTATGGTGACAAGCAAACATGAACAAAACATTTATATGTACAGATGTGCTGCAGCAGCTGCTTTGGGTGACCTGTTTTATTTTGTGCAGCAGCAGTGATTTCCTCAACTCTTACACTTATTTATACCACTGCTGTTTGTTTTTTCCCCTAGCACTGCTCCACAGTGCTCCACAGCTATACAGCTATGATGACACAGCATTTGCTAGCACATCTGCAGCATACTTGGCTGTAACCAAAGCTGGAATTATACCTTTAAATTATACGTCCTACATCAGGGAGATCAGATCTGAACCCAGACATTACAATCCTTGTGTCAGAAATTTAAGTAACCTTCACAGACCCTGTGCTGACTTCTCCATACCCAACATCTGAATCCTTCTCAGAAGCTGGAAAGAAAAATCAATGCATCTGCAAGATTTAGTATTTGAAAGAGAAAACTCTGAATCATACTAGATGTTTCTCGTTGCTTGCTGTAAATTGTTAGGAAGATTTGCCCTCCTTTATAAATTCCTGTCGCAGACATCTCTTTGTGAAAAATCTTTCTTTGGGATTTTTCCTTCTGAGAAGCTGTGGCCTCAGGAACAAATGTAAACAATAGGTTATCTGCTGCTGTGGAATGCAACAGGTCTGTCTGGATTGGCCCAGCTTGGATGTTTATAATTAATGGCCAATCCAGAACTGAGCTCGCTCAGACACAGTCTGAGAGAGCGGTTTTTGTTGTCATTCTTTCTTTTCTTTCTTAGCTTAGCAGCTTCTGGAAACCTCTACCTTCTTTTTCTTTGTAGTATAGTTATAATGTAGTATATATATATTTATCATAAAATAATAAATCAAGCCTTCTCAATATGGAGTCAGATCTACGTCTCTTCCCTCATCCTGAAAACCCTTGTGACCACCGTCACAAATTCCCTCAAAAAATCTAATGTCATAAACTGAGCTTTACAATGCCTGAACTGTAGTGGCCTTCAAATTAATACACATGTAACTGTTTGTTAAATAATAAAACATTTCTTTCAGCATTGCACTTTGTCAGCATCCCTTGTGATCCTGGTAATCTAATTCAAACACATAAACTGTTATCCTGCATTAGGAATTTGCTCCAGCTATACTGAAGATGTTTCATTTCAGCTGCTATTTGGTTTTTATTAAAATAGATCTGCCTAAGAGCACTAAGACTGGAAAAAGGAATTGTGTTTTCCCAATATGCTACAAATCTGGGGAGTTGGCTCTTAAAGTGCAGACAGACAGGAATAAGAGACAGTGACACAATACAGGAAGCATGAAGCAAAATGTCAGCCTAAGTACTACAGTTACACCACTAATATTTAAGATTATTTTTAGGGTTTTTTTGGGGGGAGTTTGTGGTTTATCTGGTAGCAGGATTTGTTTACAGTACAGAACTGGAAGAGAAAACACAATAGTTATCATAGCTTTAGGGATTTCCTGCCATATGCAAGGCAGGTCAGCCTGAAATATAAGACTCTAATATCCAGGAGTCAGGATACCTAGACTAGTATCACAGAATCACTCAGGCTGGAAGAATGTCAGGAGGTCTCTAGTCCAGTGCCCTGCTAAAAGCAGGGTCTGCTCTGAATTCAGACCAGCTGCTCAGGGATTATTTGATTTGGTATCAAATATCTATCAAGACAGAGGTTGCACAACCTCTCTGGACAACATGTCCTTGAAGTCCTAACAGTGTTTTTCCTCCCACCTCCCAATATCCAGTTAGAAGAACATCTACAAATCAGTGGACTCCGATAATATCCACCTGAAGGTATTAGGAGAGCTGGCTGATGTCATTGTGAAACTGCTCTCCATAATCACTGAGAAGTTAGGAAGATCAGGGACAACTCAGAAGGCTGGAAGAATTCTTATGTCCTCCCCATCTACAAGAAGGGCTTATAGGAGGATCCAGGAAATTATGGCCCCATCAGGCTTACTTCATACCCAGGACTCCTATTCCCACAGCCCGGAATGCTGTTGACCACTTTGTTGCTGAGGGTTCATGACTGACTGGTGTTCAGCTCTTTGTTCCCCAGGGCCCCAAGCAGAGCTTCTCCCCATCCAGTCAGCCAGACTCCCTTCATATAGGAGGTTAATTCCCAAGGACAGGACTTCACATTAGCCCTTGTTGGTTTTCATAGTTCCTGGTTTTCAAGTTTCTGATGTTCCATCACAGTAACCTGACTAAAGCCATCTGAACAGCAGATCTGACCTTGAGTGTTATCTGTTCCATTTTCTAGCTTCCTGTCACTGAAGAAATTGGCCAGGGACATCGTGTCTCCTCCTCAACACCACCAATAAAGATTCCAAACTGGATAGGCCTAGGATAGACCCTCTGGAAAATTCCACTTCTAAATGTCCTTCAGGTACAATATGGCCACTAACTGCTACATTTTGAACCCAATGAGACAGTTTTTCACTTCTCTGGTAGTCAGACGATCTAGAGTGTAGGACTGCAAAATCCTAACAGAGAGAGAAAAGATGCTGCAGGACACCATGTTGAAAATTTTGCTAAAGTCAAAGTAGATGGCAGCTGCTGTCATCTCTTCATCCACAAATCTAGTAATTTCCTAAAATGACAAAATTGTATAAAGATTTGTGTTGGAAGGGAGCTTTTAAAGGTCAGTCACAGATTCAACTAGATCAAGTTTCTCAGAGCCCTGTCCAAAATGCCCTCAAATGTTTCTGTGTATGGGGTGTCCACCACCTCTCTGGGAAACCAATTCCAGTGCCTGACCACCCTCAAAGTAAAGAATTTCTTCCTAACCTACCTTCCTCCAGTTCAAAGCCATTTCTCCATGTCCTAACACTATATATGTGGAAGAATAGAATGTAAGAGAATAGAGTAGAAGGCAATCTCACCCCTGAGGTGTCGCAGCTGTACTAAATACCGAAGATTAGGAACAGACCTGCCCTTAATAGGCCGCAGCTGTGTCCAATAAGGGTGAGTGCTATAAAAGAGTGGGTTAGCTGGTTGAGAAGTGAGCTGGAGTTTGTTGGCTGTGTTGTGAAGAAGAAGGAGTCAGCACTGTGAGGAGAAGCCCACGAGAAATCACTGAGATGGTATAAAAGGTTTTCAATAAGATGACAGCATATATATTCTTATATAAAGTCCCTCTCCAACTATTCTGGTCCCTGCCAGGTACTGAAAGGATTCTGGGAGGTCTCCCCAGAGCCTTCCCTTCTTCAGGCTGATCAGTCCCAACTCTTTCAGTCTCTTGTCATAGATGTTTTCCAGCCTTCTGAACTTCCTTGGACTCCCTTCTCTGGACTCCCTGTAACATGTCCATGTCTTTTTTGTGCTGAGGAGCTCAGCATTGGATGCAATACTTCAGGTGGCTTCCCACAAGTACAGAGTGGAGGGTGAGAATCATCTCCCTCAATGTGCTGGCCATGCTTCTTTTCCATCATACAAGGCTCTTAGGCTGGTCAGGTTCAATTTGCTCTTGATATATCCTTTCTGGTTGTTCTCATTCACATTCTTCTTCAGTGACCAGAAACTTTTAAGTTTTAAACTGGGACTTGCCTTGAGACCCTACTAATGACTCAATAAAGGCTGACTGGCCTGTCATGACCACTGAAACTAGGATGAAGAGTTGGAAAATTAATCACAAGGATCTCAGTAGTAGGACAGGAACCTCTTGAAGCTCTCCAAGAAGAAAATTGTGTACGTTCAGTGTAATAGACAAAAGAGAGACGGAGCAAGAATCCTCTTAGAGAAGTACAGTAAAATAAAAATTATGAATACCTGCAAACAACATAACCTAAACAGAATTTAGCCTTGCAATGAGAAGTAAATTGGAAGAGATTTCCAAAAGTCTGTCCACTCTGAATTATTTAATTTAAGGTATGAAAGATAAAAGCAACTAGAAACTGGCTGAAACAAATCAAGGTTGGAGAAAATAAATTTACTTCTCTAGCAACATTATGAGTGACATACAAGGTAAGAATAGAGGAAAAAGTGTTTCATGGTGAAATATCAATAAGTAAAATGATGAAAGCCCTCTCATAAAAAAGAACATAATGAAGCATGACTATATTAAGTTGGAGGATATTCAATTTTATCCACTTAGTAAGTTACTCTATGTAAGAAGAAAATCTTTGGTTCATATTTATACAGATTATTTATTATAGAATTCACTTTTTCATAAGAGATGAAGCAGTATTACATTGTCAAGCATGATAGCAGTTTGACTGTGATTCCCCTCTGGCCACAAGCATGTCTTGAAGCAGAAGAGAGAAGATCAATATAGGGTTCATGCTCCTACCATTCAGCTGATGCCTCAACAAGCATTATCTCTCCACTTATTTTTCCACATTTCTCTCGCACTCAATGTATGCTCATGTTATGTGGCTATCTGGTCTGGATGAGTGGTTTCTTTTTGTTTCTTCTTCAGGTGCACAATAATAATAAAAAATATTTAACAAATGGAAAACCAACATCATCCTCTTAGGTCTTCAGAGTTAAAGCCACTTATCTAAATGTATACATTGAGAAATTCAAATTTGTACAAACTGCTACTCAACTAATTTCTCTCTCTTATATTAAATCTGGCACCAGGGACAAAAGTGAAATCTTTTGGACAAATTAATACAAAGATATTGAAAAAAGGGAAAATTTCAAATATCTTAAGGAAACATATTTTTTTACTTACTATTCATTCTGCAGCACACTGTAAATAAAACATTTGCAGAAAAATCATTGGGAACTTTCTCAAGTGTAAATATTGGCTTTTCCTCTATCTTTTCAAATGTAACTGCCTACAAAGGAAATGTCTATAAAGGCAGAATTTAAACAAAGTAGATGTTGTTCCAATTTCAGAAATAGCTCTTTACAGTTGCATTGCAGTTACAGCAATAGAGTCAATCCTACTGAAGAACAGTTTTAATTCTGTCAGTCTTAATGACATATTGTTTAAGAGTTGGGAGATGGACAGGGACATAAACTCAGCTGATGAAAAAGACCTTCATTTATAGTAAATTTTGAAAGGATGGAGACCCATCTGTTTAGTGTATTTAAAGTGCATCTCTTTAATGTAATTACAAATATTTCTTAGCAGATTTCATGCTATATATTTGCTAATTTTTATTCAATTTAAAAGATTTAAGTTTATTTGCGGCTGAACTTTCAAGTGTTACAATAGCTGAAATTGACAAAATACAATTGGAGACAAAAATTCAATAAAATTTAATACCTGATATGTTCTTAATAGAATATCCCAAATACCATTGCCTTATTCTCTGCTGATTCCCCAACACACACTTTAAGTTCAACATCTTGAAGTTAATACATTCTGCTGGGTTATGGTTGATTTGCTGTCATTTTAAAATAGGCTTTGTGAAGTCTTATGGGAAAATTCAGAAATTATCCTGAAATCTTATGTTTTAACTTTTATTGTATTTCTTAAATTTACAATTTTTACATTTAAAAATTAGGGATTTGTTAAATCCTTAGTAGGTAAGTACATATTTTAATAAAAAAATATAATTTTGGAGCATTTTGTTATACTTTGTTACTTTCTGTATGTAATTCTAAAAAGAAGAAAGTTAGTGACACTATGGAAGTGTTTAATTTTCTTTCAAAAATGTTATGGAAACATCCACCAACAGATTGTTTCTGCACGTTGGCCAAAGGTACATGAAAGAAAAGAGGGTAATACCACATTTTGGGGAAAAGGGGGTGGGCAGGGATAAATTATGCCTTTCAACAAATTCTTGCCTCTTTCTATGAGCCTAGCAGTGAGACTGCTTAACTCACTTTGACTACAGAAAAATACCTTGATATACTTTACCTTCCCACCATTGTTTGAGACCTTCCAAGGCCATTAGGAGCTCTGTAGGTGTAACAGTACCTCAGTGTGAACATTTCCTACTCATGCTGTTTCAATTCCTAAAGGATCACGTATAAAATTATTCCTCTATTGATGCGGGTAGTGTTGGGTGAAAAACCCCAATTCAGGTTGAAGTTTAGCCTGTATGAAAACTGACTTCATAGTTAAAAGCTGTGAGGTAAGTGCATGCAGACAAAACTTCCTATTCCCGAAAGCCTTTTCTGTATCACAGAAATAACATGAAGGGTGGGATTAAGGCACCTGAAACTTCAGGGAACCAGAGGCAGCAGACATGACACATGATGTTCTGCCATAAACATGAGTCCAGGAGTAAGAGCTGGAGCCCATCTGGAGTTCAAGGGAATGTCTAAGGTAACTCTACTGTTTTATGTTCAAGTACCTTCTTTGCTGTCATAGAACTGTTTGAGTTGGAAGAGATTTTAACATCACCAAGGTCCAATCCGCCTTGCTTGGGCAGGGATGCCAACTACTAGATCAGCGTGTTCAGGGCATCCTGGTCTTCAACATTGCCAGGGATGGGTCATCCACAAATTTCCTGGGCAGCCGATTCCAGTGCCTCACCAGCCTCTGCATAAATTTCTTCCTCAGATCTAATCTAAATGCCTGCTCTTTTTTGTTTAAAACTTTTCCCCTGTGTCCTACCCCTACCTGCCTGTTTAAAAAGTTGCTCTCCCTGACTGGGAGAGTTTGGAAAGAAATTTAGGACCCTCCCTTTAGTTTTTATGGACACATCTAAATAAAAATTTTGTTTAAGGTGAAACTGACACTGGAATATGAAATATCCTTTAGCAAAGATTGTAGACATTCAGTGCCTCTCAAATCCTTCTGAAGACCATGCACTCCTTGCTTCTTTCAGTTGATCCAGCTATTTGCTTTATTCCTGGAGTCCAGTTTCTTCGTCTTTGGACTCACAGTGGGAAAATCTCATCTACTTTCTCCTTTGAAAGTGTCATCTAGTACTAAACAGAAAAGAAATTAATTCCCCTTCCTAGTTATAGTATATGATATGAAAGCTGCAAAGAATAAATAAGCCCAAAAAAAATCACCTGTGTGGTAGTTTCACTGTGGCTTCCTGAGCTTAGAGAGAAATATCCGAATGTGTCTGGTTAGACCTTTGCCACTTGAATATATTTTTCTTAGTACTACTCTATATATAACATTCATGGAACTGCTACAATAAAATGTATTAGTTTCTCCTTGTGACAAGAATTTCTTTTTTATATTTGGTATTTACATAACTACTATCAAGTAATCCTATATGTTCACATGCCATTTCTTTGTCCTGGTCAGAAGGTAAAAGAAAAATAAGAAAGCAGGAAAAAAAAAGAATAAAAACCAAAAGAAAAAAAAGAGATGCTGGAGTAGTTCTCAACAGGAAAAGTTTTACACATTAAAGCACAGCTGTGATTTTTACTGCAGATTCACAATCCATTGTAGACTTAGGACATCATAAAACTATTTTACCTTTTTTGTTCCCAGTGGTTAGTCTCTGTTGAAAGACTGGGTTACTTCAGTCTGAAATCTGCTCTGAAAACAAGTTTAATAAGTGGCTACACTTTTGTGTGTTTTGAGATATGGATTTGGGTGATTAAGCCTTGACATTGAATACAGCAGCACTGGGTCAGAAACAGGTCCACCTACCAACATATCCTGTCTCTGAGAGCACATATCTCAGGGGGAAAAAAAGAAAAGGGCAGACATTCTGTGACACTGTACCCCTACATTTCCTGTGAGATAACAATAATGTGCACCTTGAGGACTTTTGAGTCACAGGTTTTATCCTTGTGCTTATCAGCACTTAATGACTGTTTCTCCACAGATTTCAGTCATTTATTTTTAACTCATCTAAACTTTTACTGTATGTATTATTCCATGTCAAAAACTCATATCATTTAATAAGACTTTCTGTGGGAAAAATATGTACCTACTTTATATTCTTTAACTTGAATCTCCTTAAAATTTCATTTGTCTCTGCCTTGTTTCTGTATTCTGAGAATGAACGAAAAACTATTCTCCTATTCACTCACTGCCATGGTGCTCATTATCCATTTCTTCCCCAGACAAAAATATCCAAATCTGCTTCACTTTTTCTCTTGCAGAAACCATTTCACCCTATTTATCATACTTGTTGCCCTTTCTGTACCTTCTCCATATCTAATATTTTATTATTATAAAAGGAAAGGCAAATAACATTCAAGATGTGAGGACAACATGGATTTATACAGCAGCATAATTATACTTTCTGCTTTCCTATCAATTCTTTTCCCAGTTCTCAAAACTCTATTTATTTTTCTGACCATCACTAAATATTGAGCTGATGTTTTCAGGGTGTGATTATATAATGACTCCAAAATCTCTTTCTTGAATAGTAATAACTAATTTAAAGATCTTCACTGTATATGTAGAGATGGATTGTTTTTCTAACCAGCACTACTTTGCATTTTTCAAAAGTGAATCTCACTTACCCTTTTATCATCAGTCAATCAGCTTCACAAAATGTACCCAGTGTTCTTCATTCAGATTCCTTCCTTAATATTTTGCATAAATTTAGCATTATCAGCAAACCTTGTCACCTCACTCTCCGCTTCCCTTTCCAGACCAGATCAGCACAAGCCCCTATGGATACCTACCAGTAACTTCCAGCCATTTTAGAAACAGTCTGGAAAGGGTCCTCTTGATCCAAGTAGCAACCAGTGGGCGGATGTTCTCTTTTATCAAATGAGGGTTGTGTATATTTTCTTATGCCCAGACATTTTTGTAACTCTATGAAGCTGGTTCATTCCCTGACATCTTGCATGCCTGCTACTCTCCAGTTATCCCACAACCACCACTACACCTGGCTTCTGGAATCCGCAATAAAGGCAAGCTATCTTGCTCCTTCTATAAAATGAAATTGGAATTGGAAACCAGAGGAGTCTGCTTCAAACTTTATACCCTACAGACAACACAGATTCACTATCCTCTGTTTCAGTCAAGACCCCCTCTCAGCAGTGTGGGAAATGGCTCTCAGGCTCACTTGACCACTGTCCTGTGTGGATGAACACGCCACCGGTGAAATCTTGCTACTCGAGCAACCTGCACAGCACGTTCTGCAAGTCAGAAGGATGCAAGGACAGAGACAGATTAATTAGGATGACAGTAGAAGACGACAGTTTTCCCTACATAAATTACTCATAGACCAAGAAGATCATCCCCCAACAATCCAAGAGGATGGTTATCATGTGGGTGCTGACAGCTGCCGACACAAGGCTTAACAGAGTTTGATATTCTAGTACCTGCACACAGAGGAGTGCAGTTCAAACCAGGAGGCCAGTGGTGCTTTTCAGAAATGCCTGATCTGTACTGAGCTCCACCAAGAAGGCAAGAACTATTTTTATAAAACCTTCAGGTTCTCAGCCTGGGTCTATGTGTGAAGCTTGTGGAAAAGTTTAGATTGCCAAGTGTCTTCATAATCATCTACATTAGTATGATGCTAGTGAAGGATGAAGAAGGAAAGACAGACTGCCTGATCTTAGGAGATACCCAAGGCAGTTAGTATTTGGCATGAAGTGGTACATTAAAATGTATTTATAATTTGTTTAGCAGTAAAAAAGCAGCACTCTTTCCCTCAGTAGTATTATGAGATATGTGAAGCCTATCTCTTCTGTGATTTCACTTCTGGATCCAGAGTGATAAGTAAAGGTTATCAAGCACAATAAATGATCATGCACTTCTTCAGCCCACACCCAATTATTCTTGGCTCAATTTCACCAGCATAAGGTAAAAGCCTGGTAGCTGTAACTGTTCATCATCAATGTCAGCATTGATAAGTGAATGAAAATAATTTCATTCCCATTCTCTACCGTAACACTGTACTAAATGCAGTCACTGATTACTGTGGCAAATTTTTCTCCAGTGTGCACCCTGCTGTATGTTTCACTGCCAGGTTGTATTGTTGTCAGCTAGGCATCCCTGGCTTTCCTCTCAGCTCTTCCCAACTTTCATTTCACACTTCAAGCTATTTGCATAGGAAATTTAACTTATCCTATGAGAGTACACAGATAATAAAATGGGGTAGAAGGTAATCTCTTTTCATGCACCACATCTGTCTGAAACCTTCCTTAAACCCATCCTTCATTTCTTCATTTAGGGAAAAAACAAACAAAGAAAAACCAACCGACCAAAGAAACAAAAGAACTCCCAGATACCTTCCAAAGGGTACTCTCTGTTAATAACTGTGCTTACACAGGTAGCAAGAGATAATTTATGAGACATCAGGAGGATATTGCGGATATCAAGTTTCTAACTGAAGCATGCTTCATGCAGATTCATTATAATGAATTTCAGTAATCATTGGAGCAGGTGATCTCACAACTGATACTTCAGCCTGTAGTCAGAAGTACCAGCTGCTCCTTCCTCTGTGTTTTAGATACAACTTCTGTTTCCAGTGCCACACTTATAGAAGCCTTTTGCATACTGCTTTCAGTACTGAATATTTTTAATCTAGGAGCTGTCTTGGAGCAGTGAGCATGGGAAAATAGCCTTCTGCACCACAAGTTTATTTGGAATATATATATATTTTCTTCACAATGTAAAAAAAAGAGAAAAAGAGTAAATATCCTGGGTTTCTGCAACAAGATTGTGGTGGTTCATTATATTTTCATTTTGTTTCTACTGATCAGAAACATTCTTTGCAAGATGAGTCTTTGTTTCACACACATATGCTCTTATATGAATACCTCCACAGTTTGCAAATGTAAAAGTATAATTAGAACAAAGGGTTTTAATATCCCGTCACTTCCCAACAAGCAGTTACATCCAAGCAGGAAATCAACTAGCACATCTGTGTGAGGCAGTGTTTACACCTAGGTAGTGTCATAGGACAAAGTAGTCTACGCTACCAAAAAAAAAAAAGTTTCAGGCAGATGAAAGATAGCAAATGTGTCATTAAGGTCTTCAGTACCCAGTAAAGCATCACTTATTAGGGACCGATAAGTAGGTCACCTGAAAAGATCCTGGTAATTTGCACTGCCATAACTCTGCTCAGAGGAATATGTCCTCACTAAAATATTTGCTGCTGGCCTCACACAGTTTGACACTGATTCAGACTATCAGATATGAATTCCACTGCCAGTCTGGGAAGCTCAGGAAGCAACAGGAGCTGCATATACAGCAACCAGGTTCTATCAGAGCAGGGGGAAATCTGCATGAAAACAATGCAGTACAGCTTTGCAGGGAAATGTCTGTAGGAAACTAGTAGGGAAATAATCCCAAATTTATTTATTTATTTTTACCAGGAGAAATGCATTAAGAGCATAAGGTAGATATGCAGAAGGTTTTCTCTCTTTTATCAAATATCTCATTTAAATTCTAGAGCGCAGCAGACATTCATTAAAATTCAGTTGTTGCCAGGAATTTCAGTGACAGAACTGTGACAGCTGACGACAGGGATACTCTTAGTGAGGTGGTCGAAGCTACACTGAAGATTCTTCCTTTCAGAAACACAGTTTGATCTGAATTGTTTTTTTTATTCCTCCTCCCACTCCCTGTTGCACTGTGTTGCAAAAGCAGATTTGTGATTAGACTGGACAGCCTTTCAAGCTAGGACTCCCTGCATATTCAGATCACTCTGGAACAAAAGCCATGATAAGCACAAAAAGATCCATAGGACAACTCAATAACAGAAAAGACAAAGACAGTGCCATGGGCACACAGCTGGTAAACAAAGTAGCAAGAGGGACTAAGAGAAGAGCCAAAGCAGCATATATACCAGTACTGAGCCCTGACAGAACTCTTCCATCTTATTTCTTTTACTCCATAGCCTTTACCTGTCTCTTTGTCTGGTTTCTATCTCTGTTCTCCCAGGAGTCAAATTTCTGCTACCAATTAGGCTCATTAGGATATCCTGCAAGGCTCTGCCACTGCCCAATTAAGCCAGTCGCCTGATTGCAGACAAAAATTGCAGGTGACTCTCTCTGTCTGAAGTCTCTGCAAAGACTGCAAAATGATCTATCTGTATACAGAACAGAAACCATTAACTGCTCAGGTGCTAGGTAGGCATGGCACTGGCTCAGAAAACAATTTTTCAGAAGAAATTTCTTAATGTCTATACTGTTACTCTTAACTCGGGTTATTTATTCCTACCTTTAGTTCCACAATGAAAAGTAAATCACATGTTCTTTATACCACCAGCACCTGTTACATAAACATAGTAATAAATTAATGAATACATAAATAAATATGGAATGACAGCATCCATGATTGTTACCTTCTCTTACAGGTAACCACACCAGTCCTTAATTTGAGCACTGCTAATAACATGTACATTATTCTAATCACATGTTTTAACTGATGGAAATCAGTTAAAACTATATAAAACTATATAAAACTATATAAAACTATATAAAACTATATAAAACTATAAACTAATCAGTTAAAACTATATAAAACTATTCAAAATATACTACAGAAGGAAAAAAATGTAAATCATCCCAAATAGTGATCTTCTGCAAGTAAAGTAAAAATCAGGAATAAGAAAATGTGCATTAAAATTGATAAGCTACTTTCTAAGTTCATTTAACATATATTCTGTCAACCCTGTCAAAATAAAGGTATACCAAAACTGCTGGAGATTATCGTTAAAATTTAATGATGAAAATTTCACCACCACAGGTTTCCAATAAATCTGGAGATTTTAATGGAAAATCTTTGAAAAGGAAAACTATGAATGACAGCTTTCAGCATTACTGTCCTGAAACATTTTTCTCCTTTGTAATTTTTTTCTGCTCAGTGCAAAATTCATAACATCAAAGAGAACAAACATAAGACATGATCAGACAAAATGACTGCGCTTAAACTGTAGAAATAGATATGTTTTGAATTTAATTTCTTTCACTTCTCAAGTAGAATTCTTGTTATTATCTGAAAGTGGAAAAGATTAAGTTACTTTTAAGTAAACTAAACTTATCATCCATACCATATTCATGTTTAGACCTTCTTCTAGTCTCTAGTCTTTGATGAAACTTATCTTTATTGCTTTTATTCTGTCATTTCATAAATATCAAATCTATTGGAGAATAAGAAAACAACTGAATATGTAACAAAAACTTAGAGGAAATGTTTCTAATTCAGAATTGCATGGCAACAACAATTTCATATGCAGAAAAGCTCTGATCCCACACTTACTAAAATCTCGAAAGGGAAGAACTTTAAAAAACACAAGGGAATTCCCCCATCTTACTTTATTAAGTATTACCAGTGTCAACTTAATGTTTTTTTTCCTTGATGGGAATTTCAAGCTCTACATCTATTGAAAATACACCAGTGTGTATAGCTCAGGCTCCAAACTGAGATATAGTTTATCCCATAATAAGAGCCAATCTGCAAAATATTGGTCCAGATTTTGAGTTGTTTTTTGTCAAAACTCTAAAGTTATGATATCAGATTTTAACCAGATGTTCCAATTTCCACGTCCCATGTCACAAACCTAGGACAGAGGATTTTTATAGCAAAAATATTCAGATCAGTAGTTTTATATGCAATAAGATGTTCTTGGGAAATGTGTTGCTTAATTCTTATCACTGAATGGAGTGTGGAAGGAACATAATAGTGTACTTTAGGAACCTGAAGTAGGGGACCTTTATTCATTTTCCCTCTTTAATACAGAGGATCTGTGTCTCACAGAAAGAGCCATACATCTCTGTCTGCTTGGGTTTTTTTTTCAGAGGTAAACATATATGTATTTATTTATTAGTTCTTTCATTGGTTGTAGTCCTAGAGAGCTGAGTAGCTGCAACGTTCTCTCATGTTAATTCATGGTTAATTTAACAGCATCTGAAAGATGACTGGGGCTTTCACATCATAACATTTCAGTGTATAGCAAAAGTGTTTTATCCCTCAACATCCTGGAAATTTGTGCTGTGAATTTCATGCTATTTATTTTAATCCTTTTCTTTCAGGTATTCCAACATATTTTCCTTAGAACATTTATCTTTGATGTATCAGGGAACAATTTTATGACAAGTATCTCTCTACTTGTGTCAAGAAAGATGACAGCATTTATCAAGAACTGCCTCTATGCTTAACCCAGACTACCTTATAGCGCAATGTAGCAAAGCTCTTTTCATACCACCTCTTGCTCTCTCTACTGGTGTCAACTTCTCATCTATATTTGATTATCTCACTCTAATATTTCCACATCCTCCTTTCAGAAAGCAGGGTAATAAGGAGGAGCCTGGGATTTTCTTCCTCACTCTGCACTTGCGAAACCACACCTGGAGCACTGTCCAATGCCAGCACTCACAGCCCCAGAAGGACAGTGACCTAAGAAAGCAAGTCCAGAAGGAGTGTCATGAAAATGGTCAGAGGACTGGAACACCTGTTCTGTGAGGATGGGCTGAGACAGCTGGAATTGTTAAACATGGAGAACACTCCAGAGAGGCCTTATTGTAGCCTTTCAGTACCTAAAGGGGGCTTAAAAGAAAGACAAAGACAGTCATTTTACTAAGACCATTAATAAATATGTCTGTTGTGGGTAGTCCATTATTTTGTGTTCAAGGCCAGGCTGGATTGTGCTTTGAGCAATCTCATCCAGTGGAAGGTATCTATGCCTATGGCAGGAGGGTTGGAGCCAGATAACCTCTAAAGGTCCCTTCCAACCCAAATCATTCTATGGTTCCATGATTTTATGTTTTCATTCCCATCATGCAATAGATATTAGATGAGGTTCGCTTTTCACAAAAGCATCAAGCCACTGTAATGTATATCTATCAGAAAAACTTCTCTCGAGGCTTTCTAGCTATTCAAGCTGCTTAAGAGGCATGAAGGGTTTGTGAGGTCAAAATAAAGCCCCCACAAAAAATTATCATTATTTATTGTGATAAACAGTGAAGTCAAGCCTGAGTCCTCTGAGTACAAAAAGAAATGAAGACAAGAGACACAAATAGTTCTGATTATTTTCTTTAGGTTTTGTTGGTGTCTTTTTCTGCCAGAAGTCTTAAACGTTATTTCATTTGTAAGTATTTTCTTTTATTTATTTCCCAGTACCCACTTGGAAGTATTTTTCTGTACATATATCCTACGAATAGATCTTCACCAAAAACTCAAGAATCTCTGTCAACATATTGATGAGCATCAATCATAATGTAAGCCTGAGAAGCACTTATTAATGCTTTGAGGATATACCAAATCTTTACCAAATTAACAAATTCACAATATAATAATATTTCTTTTTATGGAGTAACATTATTAAGGGAAACAAATATACTTATTTGTTATATTTATTATTCAAGCACAGGCTCAAGTCTAGTTGCATTGATAGCAGAAATATTTCAATGTTACTTTTTAATCAGTTTCTATTCTTCTATGTTGGTAAATAGAAAAAAAGGTCTATTACCACAAGCTGACTGTAGTGACTGAAACAAACTAGTGTGCTTAGGTAATCTTAGGCAAAAATTATAGTAAACATATACATACTGCTTTTATCAGGCTTTTTGCACTTAACACTCTTCCAAACCATGGTGCTTTTAGCCATCTGTCCACATAAACATGTGGAAACTCTATATTAGGCTTCCAGACTTGTCACTTTTTATATGATTTGGCATATCAGGATAATGCTGGTTGAAGCTAAGCTTGTCTGTAAAAGATGAGGCTTGTGGGCAGAACTCCATTTTACAAAAATCTGCTCAAAACCTCAATTAGTGTTGAATAAACAGCTATAATAGAAATTCAAATTACAACAAACAAGTTCTGTTCACATCAGCCTAAAGCAATCTGATCATTTGGGCTTTCAGCCATACTCTCAGTTCCTGCTGGCTGTCCAGGCTGGAATTCCAGCTCCAGCATGAGAGCAGGAGCTGCATGCAGCCTCTCTGCTGTCATCTGCCCTGGGAAGGGTGGCTTGCAGGAGCAGTGTGATATTGGTTGATGTCAGTCACCTTGACATTTGATACACTGTATGGCTAACACCAAATTCTGGGGGATTTGACAAATATTACAATGTCAGGAGCTTTGAGGAGCTTCCTGATGCTGTTTGCAGTATGTTAGAGGAGGCAGATGCTAGCACTGCCCTATGTCATGACTTCTGTCTACCCATGTCTTGATGTCAGTTTATTTCTGCCTGAAATATTCCAGCACATTCTCATTATCTTCTCACAAATAGAAGGTCAGCTTCTGAAAGCTGCTGAGTGTTCTCAATTTCTGAAGTTCAGTTTCAGTCAGGTTCCGAAAATACCAAGCTTCTCTAGGATACCTGGATTCAGCTAGCCAGTGCAATTCTCTATCCATAATGACATGTGTTGACAGATGCCATAAATTTGATTAGGAGATCCTTTCCTGACAACACTGTTCAACAGATGTGCTGACAACGTACAGAAGATTTTACGGATATATTAATTCAAAATACAGGATCCAGTAAACAAATAAAATAGACCATTCAGCTTTTCTGAAGTTTATGCAAAAGGCATAAGTAATGTGTTGTGTGCTTTGAAATTTAATAGATGTCTACATTTTGTTTTCAAGTCTAATTGTATTACTGCTAGACAAGATTTCCTTACATTTAGAGAAAGAAACTGTATTAACTAAAAGAAGCAGAGCCCAGCCTCTCAGCCCCCTCACTGGCTTTCATTTTACATCACTGAGAGAACATATTTATAAAAAATTCTTGTGCTAAAACAGAAAATATAGCCATACTAACATCCTTTGTAGGTAAAGACATACTTTAAAATCCCTGTATTACAATAAAGGTAAAACTTAGAATTTTTTTGTAAAACACAAGAATAAATTAGGGTTTCTCATTATAATATGTCAGGAAACCTATGTATATTTTCCTCTGTGAATGCTAGTTTTTCTCATTTTAACAACTTACATTAAAAGTTTACCTCCTTGGTGTTCTAATATTCAGCTAATAGATCATTAACGGAAGAAAAAACACTTTTTATTTTGATTTCACAAAATATCATTATCTGAGCAATATAAAAAATATCAGCTGTTTTGCATAAGAAGCTTCAACTGAACTACTGTGGAATGTTTAGATTTTTGTTAACCTATAAAAGACAATAAAACTAACAAATCTTGGTAAAATCTGAATATAGCTCTAAACTATAGCATCCTAAATTAAACCTGCTAGGTGTTAGCTATTTTGAGACAAATGTCGAATTATCTAAAATAAGGGACAGAAACCTATCTAGCTTTGGTTCACTTGAAAAAAAAACCCACAACCATTCAAAATATTATTACTATTATTATTGTTATTATTACTATTATCTTATCTCATCTGCATAGGATCTGTACTTGAAACATTTTTAAATGTTCTTATTAGAATTTCTTTTGCATGCTCCAACATAGCAGTCTGAATTTCACCTTCTCACTCATGACAGTGTCTAAAACACTACTTCTCTCAGTGACATTTCCTAATACCATGACTTCAAGTAAATAATGCTTAGCATCTGCAAGGATGTCACAAAATGACATCAAGAAAGAAAATTTTTAAAATATGGTATCACTATCACATAAACATATTTAATTTTATTTATTCAAGAAAATTGTGCTTGATCCTGGAATGAATAAATCCTTTATGGTAAGCAGAGCCTTTTGGTTTATATAGCTGCATACATTAACTGCCTTACTGGTGTGATGTTTAGAAGACAAGATATGCTGGAATATGGAATATGTGAATGTTCTTCTGGCAAAGAATCATAGAATATCTTGAGTTGGAATTGACCTGCAAGGATCATCAAGTCCATCTACTGACCCTGCACTGGACAACCCCAATAATCACACCAGTGGTGGCATGCCAGTGGCAGGACATGAGGAAGCAGAAGAGCTTTGCCTAATGCTGTAACATTTAAGTAATGATTCTTGTGTAAGATGAATTCATGTAGCAGTTTTTTTCCCTTATATTCTGTTGTTAAAATAAAGCAAGCCTATCAGTAAGATTTCAGAGCAAACTTGGAGGCAAAACAACACACTGGAGGTTTAAAAGAATTTTACAGTAACATTAACTTTGCTACATGCAATGAAAGTAAAAAAGCTTTCTTTTTTTTCTATTTTGTTAAAAATTATTCTGTAAATTAGGCAATTAACATTTAGCCTACTGGTGCTCAGCTTTATCTATTTCTGCTTCTATTAATTAATAGGTTATGTTTTTAAAAGAATTTAGTCAATATCTATTTTAATAAAGACTTTAACATCCATATTTTGACTTGAGGGCGGCTTAGTTAATCTGAAATTTTTGGATATTTTTTTGGTAAAGTGATAGTGAATATTTCCAAGTAATGTTTTACTCCCTCCTGTTATTTTGGTGTTTTCTTCATGGTCAATTTACTGTAGACTTCATTGTCTGCAACACAGTAGAACTAAACTATCCATTTTCATTCTGTCCTATTACTCTGCTTGTCCAAAACAGCAGAAAAGATGGCTCCCATGACTTGTTTTTCTGCCTACAGAAGAAAACTTGGGAAACATGAAACTCTTCTTAGAAGAAGATATATTTTTGCAATTTTCCCAAGCCAGGAACACAGATTACAATTTTAGAGAACAAAAGCACAGCTTGTCCTGATGGGAAGAATTTTTTATCTTGTCTGCAAAAAGTAGTGGGGATGCAAAGTCTGGTGTTCAAGCGGTGCACCCTGCCATGCACTGTGCCTTGAACAGCACAATAGTCTGGAGATCTGGGCATGGTTTATACAGTTGAGAGGCTGAGGAACACTCAGGGCAGCTAAGTCACTCTGATCCCAAATACATTGAAGTTAATACTGTGGCATGGTGAAGTGTGAATGCAACAGATTTCTGATATGGGAAATCGTTGTAAAGAAAATAAATGCAAACAATACAGGAATAGGAACACATACAGAATGCAATAATAATGTAACTGATTTTCTGTAGTGTTGATCTCTTCCTGTGACTACAGATTTATTTATTTCTCTGGAAATATTTAAGACATAGGACATTTTATTGTAGTTGACTACTGACCAGGAAATTGCTTTTACAAATAGCTATTAATGAAGTGCAGGTGGAAATAGAATTATGTAGATAAGTATTCCTCCAAATTTTATCTCAAATATAAGCATAAGAAGGGAAAAGTTGATAAAATATATTGGCATGGATCATCAGTAATGTTTACACTTGAAGCTGAACTTGCAAAGCTGCATCTACTTAAACACCTGGGGGGGTGCATAAGAACAGCGTAATTAATAGTAGTGTTATTAGTATTATTATTATTATTATTATTAGCTACTAACAACAGATGAACATCAAAAAGGAAAAATATATGAAGCAAGCTCTAAAACTTATTATAGAAGTGGAAATTTTTTAGAGGAGCAAAAAAGGGGAAAAAAGCTGTTTAAATTAGTGAGGTTACACATGCAAATATAAAATGCTTTAGGCCAAATAATAATAGCTCTTTTGTTGGAGAGAAAGGCCTCTGCCTGAAATTGCACTGCTCCTGCTTTAAAGAACTAGTCCTCCAAAATGCTGCTACAGCAGGATAAGCAAATGCATGGAGGCTACCAGCCTGAGAGGAGAGCCACAGTTAAAAGAACCTTGGTAAAATGAAGTCCTTTTATACGTTTGAGAAATAGAGACTAATATATGACCAGTCAGTTCCAGTTTTATAAATAAGTTTAGTAGGAGAACTGTTAGGCTCTACTCTAGTTTAAACAGTTTGGTGTTGTTTCTACCAAACCTAGTTTAGCACACCATAAATAGAGCTAGTCAAAAAATCTTGATGAAGATGTAGTTTTAGATTGTATTTGCACTGAAGCATTAGTTTCTTATCCCTTTTATAGTTGTATCCATCACTAAGGGAATACATTTAGTAGTTTGGCTCACTTTGGACAGATGTATCTACCTTGTATCTGTGTAACCAGAAGAGGTGTGAAGTCTACATGAAAGGGAGGCCAGCACAATCTCTACCCTGTTTAGCATAATTGGTAGCAGGTATTATGTGGGAAAAGTAAAAGGGAATGTGAAGCTCTTGAAAGGTGTGGGATAATTTCAGGTGAAAATATGAGTTTTAATCTAATTTTTTTTTATACATTAAGCAGACCTAGATTAACATATTACATTAAAAATTCGTATATGTGTCAAACTTTCTTGGTTTGAATGAAAAGCTTTCAGAGGTTTCCTTTTGGAGTGTTTTAAAATGAAATACTGCACTCAAGAAAGTGAAGAAAATAACTCAGAAATGAAATTTTTAATTCTACACCCAAATATTTTTGGTCCCATTTCTCTCAGTTCATCTACAATATTAAGAAACTAACTATTTACCCAGAAGTATTCAGGTCACTTCAGACTTTGTCTAGAACTCCTAAATAAATCAACCCATAGAAATAGACTTTTTCATGTGAGAATGTTCAAACTCCTCTATTTCTGTGAATTTGTTCAGATGCTTGTCCTCTTTTGTAGCCTAGATCTGCAGCACCCAGACTTAAAAACCCTCAGGAAAATATACTGAAGCAGTGCTCCCCTCCTCAGGACTGAAGAACAGGTCTACTGATTCTATTGCTCCAGTAGAATGACAAGACAAAAGTGGGGATGTTGGGTAAAACACCACTGAGCAACTGATCCAGCTCACTGCCATTTCCAACCTGCAACTGAGGAGCCCTGGGCAAGCAGAGCAGGATGTCTGTATTTTCCTAATTGTCGCAGCTGTCTTCTGCCCTTGTGGATTTTTAGATAAAGACAGAGATTTAAGTATGTGAATATGTTCTTCCTGAGTGCACTTTGCAGTCATTTCACTGCTGCAAGTACAGTAATACATGCAGGTGAATATGTCATCTCACACGACTGGGAAGTAGCATCAGGAGTACTTCTGCAAGACTTATATGACTCTTGTAACAAGAAGTGTGGATATTGTACCTCATTCATGGCAGAAATCTTCAAAAATATAAGTATGACTTATATCCTTTTAGTGGAGCAAGAAATGTCAGTTAAGGAACAGATTTCTGTGCATTAAGTTACAGAGAAAATTGTGGACAAAATATTAGCTCCAATGTGTATATGTAGTGCAATTATTTAAAAATGGGGGACTAATGAGTTTATTCACAGAAAGCAAGGCTTGTTTACACTGGTAGAGCAAGTGAGCCAAATAAATTATTCGATGCAGAGCTCTTTGACTGGCTTCGCCACCAGCTCTCCCCCACAGGGGTGTACCTTTCTCCAAAGGAATGAGCTGCACACTGCTAACGAGGCTCATCAGCATTCCTGCCAACATTGCTGCCTCCAGGCTCACCAATCCTTATTAACAGAACTCTAGGGCAGGTTGGCACCTCAGCTCAATCATGTATGGGGTCACTTCACCATGCCACGGCACCATAAAGAAGTCTCAAATTGGAACAACATCTTTTAAGCGTACTCTACAGCCTTTATTTAAATGCTTTTTAATGTAAATTCACTGCTCATAAAAGTGAAAGAATGACTGTTCTGGCAGCCTCTGGGCATCATTTGGGAAGACGAAGTGCAGGCTTATCTGCATGACTGCAAGTGCACTGTCTGGCTGTGGCCTTGTAACCTCAGCTCCAGTCTCTCCATCAGGATCAGCCCAGCAGTGCCAAGTTGTGCAAATGTTTTATGGACATGGCCAAATGTTCATTGTGGTCCAAACGGAGTTTTGCACTTGTGCCCTAATTACAGCTGAGATTTAGTGTGTGTCCAGTGAGCTGCCTGGTGAGTCACAACAGTGCCAGTGGGAAGATCTGGAGAGAGATGAGGATGTGATGATGACACAGCACCCAAGAAGTGCGAGGTGGCCTCAGTCAAACTCCTGATCCATCAGTCACCCTTGGAGCCTGAAGCCCTAGAGGGAGCACAAGAGTGCTGATGACTCAGTAGTTAAACAGTGTGGACTCTTTCCTTCCAAATGCTGAGTCAGTTTTACACAAAATAAATCAGTTTCCCTTCTTTCCCTACCACTTCAGCTGCCTCCCACTTGCTCATTACATAGCAATTAGGACTCAGACTGGGGTCATAAAAGACAGTCAAGACAGAGAGAGAGGGGGAACCAGTAAATGTGTTCAGAAGGCAATGCATTTTTCAGCCATGCCTGATTTCTGTACATCACTCATTCGCCCACAGACTTGACACTATCACAGACAGCCCTAGTGTTATCTCAGAATTTATTACCATGAAGTAAAAACATTAAAATTGGCAAGCAGGAAGCAAATCAGTTCACTTATCTGATATTTATCTAGTGTTACACTGGATTTTAAAAATGTACGATACAGAAGTTGTACCCAGATGGAACAAGTTGCCAGTTTAGGCTCATTTCTGGGAACCCTCATGAAGACACTGCTGCAGCAGTTCCAGCCAGTTTTTCAAACTTATGAGGCAGGAGTGTCCCACTTGTCAGACTGAGAAGGAGGCTGGCAGTAAGAAGATCTAATGGGAAGTCTTGATAATAAAGGACAAGTATATCATATCAAAGGTGAGAAGTAGTCACCAAAATAAAATCTGTCTAGATAGATCCAAAGGAGAAGGACAACTTGAAGAGCTCCACATCAGGTAATGGAGCAGCGTATTACTTTCACAGTGAAAAGACCCAAAAGTCAAAAAAGGGATGACAAAGGGATCCTGCTAATGAAAACTAAGTCACACCACAATAACCAAATCTTTGCCTTCCTCATAGAGATGCACTGGATAAACACTAACCAACATAGAATTAACTAGCTAACAATAATTGTAAATAAAAGCAAGTAATATATTTAATTTAGACTTTATATAATTATTTATTTTAATTAATAACTACCTATATTAAATACATGTAGTCATTATATAAAATAGAAACTATGGGTGAAACCATAACATTTAGGTAAAAAAAAAGCAAACACAAAAACCTATAAATAAGTTAGGTAATCTAGAACTTGCAATTAAAATATGGGTACAAAAATTAACCCAGAAATCTACGCCCAATGCCATGCTCAAATATCCAGGGTCTCTGAGGCTTCAGTGGGTCCAGACTGGGCTCACATGAAATATTGTTTGGAGGCTTAAATTTTACACAGCAGACAAATCTGGCTGTGAGGCTGCCCACAGTGGACAGTGGAGATGCACTCCTAGGGGCTGGGATGCCCCATATCTTGCTCTGAAATTCCACAAAAAAAAGTGCTAGTTTCATGTTGGTTATTAAAACTTGATTTCTGTCCTGCATAATATATTTAATCATATGAAGAAGATTCAGCTGGCATTGAATGGAAAGAGCTTCCAAATGATAGATGGCAAGGAATGAAAAGCAAGGACAAGAAGGGTGAAGTACTGTCATTTAATCAACATGTAAATTTTATCTTCCAGCATTCTTTAATGCCACTTTAGTTTTTTTTTGTTTGTTTGTTTTGGTTTGGTTTGATTTTTTTTTTAGCAGGTCTCATTATTTCAGTACTACATAGAATATGCACTTGTGCCTATTAGGCCAACATGTAAATTATTTCTATCTCCAGTCCATCAGTAATGTACCTGAAGATGTGCATATAATCACATTTTTTATGATCTTCTCCCCTGGCCAGTATACAAGACAACTTATCAGCTCTCAGTTTTTCTTTCAGAAACACCTTTTTAACTTGCCTTGAAAATTTAGATGAAATTAGAAAACAGTGCACATGGTCTTAGGTAAAAATGTTTTTAGGCAAGAAAGATGGGCTAAATTATACTGCTCAAGAAGCAGTGCTATATTTTATATAGCAACTTAAGGGAAAAATAAATAGATTGAACAAGATAAATTAAATGGACCAATATTGCAAATAACTAAATAATTTCCTCAGTATAAGTTGCATTATTGTTGTTGCTACCAGTAGTATCGGTAGAAAATCTCATTACTTTTTATGCTTGGACTGTGACCTAAAATTATCAAATTAAAAATTACTGCAGCATGCATTGTCAAGGAATGCTGGAGATTTTGACAACTGAGTTGGACATTCTGCCTAAGATTCAAGAATGCACTTTAGGTATTCAGATGCACAGTCAGTACTACCCAAATAAATCCTGAAAATGTTTTCAGAAAGGAAAATGGAATCCATGCTGCAGTGGAAATAACTGTCTCCACATGCCTTTGTTATTGAATATATTCTAGGTCTAAAAAAATTTTGTTTCTCATTAAAGTTGATGATTCTTTTCAAGCATATGCCTAGAGCCAAAGCCATTGAGATGCAAGATCTCTCCTGGTAATGTTCTTCAGCCTGCATTCTGGAAAAACAAAAGCAGCAGATTGCTGAGCAGAGACTTTCAATTTATAATCTCTCTGTAGATGAGTCTTCCCTTCCCATTCACTGGTGGAAGGAGCTAGACCTGACAAAATGTCTACAGTCTTAACAGGCCATCCAACAACTGTTTTAATGGCCAGTGAAATTCTCCAAGACTAATAAAGGTGCCTTTAAAATTTTAATGGCATGGGACATAATTACAGAAAATATCAAAGATTATAATGATGTCCTAGAACTAAAGAGATAAAAATTACTAATAAAATAATAAAAAACCAAGCACTATGCAAAACAATAATAATGCAAGACTGGGCTATTTGTATTTATATTATATGGTTATTTTCTGGGGTAAGTTTGCTCAAACAGCTAAACTAGCTCTAACTTAGCCTGGTTTTACCATGGCATCTGTCACTGCTGAAATTCAAAAACACACAATAGATTTGGAGGCATTCTCTTTACATTCTAATTAACAATATTCTGATCGATGATACTACAAAGAGATATCATAAAGGACTACTTTATGGCTGGTTTTACACTCCTTCATTTAGTTAGGAAATGTAGATCTAAATTGTTATTCTATTTCTTCCCCTTTCCTAATTTTCTTGCTCAGCAAAGCAAATGTCAATATACAAGGTTGTAACAGAGATTGGCTCAGCAAGATTAGAAGGCAGGATCCTACTTATTTCTCATTCTTTATCATAGATTGCAGGCTGCAAGGCCTCTTTCTTTGTTGTTCAGATAAAATCTAGACTGCAGACTGTGCCATATAGATGGACATATATATGGATATATATATGTGTATGTGTGTGTGTGTGTGTATATATATATATATAATCAGTCAATGGTCAAAGCAGGGAGTGGAAGTCAATAAATGGGTGGATTTTTTCTGATTGAAATTTTCCTGCTGAAGGTATTTGACTTATACCGACACTCACCATCTGAATTCAGTGTTATGCTATATGAGAAGGTGTATAGGGAAATACAAGTGGGGAGGCAAATTATTTCCCCAGATTTTTTTATAGATCAATGTAAGATGTCCACAAAACACTCAGAAGTACTAGTGAGCACCTTGAGAAGATAAAGGTCTGCTGCAGCCATGATTCAGCCAGCAACATTCAGTAACAGTATTTTGCTTCTTTTTTGTGCAAAATCAAAATCACTATGACATGGCCTCTCCCCCAAAAATGCTATATTTGCACTGGCACAATGTTTGATCACAGTCACTGTTCTCTTACAACATTTTCTTTCTCACCGTCTTTCTGCTCTCTGCAGTGAAAGCAGGATTTTCTTGTTTTCATTTTAAAACCTGAGACTGTCTTTTCCTGATGAGGTAGTATGAAACAACATATTCTTTTCTGATATGTGCTTTGGCCTCTTCCATTAAACCATTTCTTCAATTTAGTAAAATAAAGGACTGTGTATATATATAGGCCTGTTCATAGGGTATTTGTATGTGAATTGAACATTCTTTAGAAAGTGGTGATTTTGTGTCTTATGGGTTCTGGAAAACATATTTTGAATTCTGTTTTACTTGATTTCTCATCCCAAATTTCACTTCAAGTTTGTAGTTTAGATGCAAAATATTTAACACACTTTGATTATTCACACCACATTTAAAGCAAACCAACCAGAGAGAACAAGGATCAGGAAAAAGACATTTGTAATACCTCTGTTCTTCCTCTCTTCCCATCTTTCATCCACAGAATATTGTCCTTCTAAATTACTTTTTTTTCTGTCATAAGAAAACCCGTCCATTTTCAGATCTTTCTTCTCTGCTCATGATATTCATTCTCGTATTCCTCTGGTGCACTCAGAGCCCTTCGAGAAATGTCGACTGATTTACTTTTGTGACATTCCAGTTCTTTGATCCTCATGACAAATAAAGAACAACTCAAAACTTGGAATAGAGGAAGAGTGAAGAGCAGAGAATAAATATACTTTTTCACTTTTCTTTTTTCTTCTGAAAATGCAGCAGAGATGAGTATGGCTACTATTGAATATAGCCTCCTCCATAAGCAATTTGTATATGCACATACATATGTAAAAAAATGTTGTTGAGGATGGATTTTTTTCCTACATTCTTTTAAAGATATTTTACTTGAATACCTCAAAAAAGATGTTTGCTGTATGAACTTGTCACCCTAGAACGCTGGGTGAAAATCAGGAGGAGAAGAAAGAGAATGACAACCTTCATACATAGACTGGGAGGATAGATGACAATAACACAAGTAGCAAACATTCTTTTTTTTTCTTTTTTTTCCTTTTTTTTTCCTTGTTTTTTTGTTTGGTTTTTTTTTTGTGAAATGACACAAACAGTAATTTAGCTCAATATCAGCGTGGTATAAACCTGTCTACATAGAAGAGGTTCTAAAGGCAGACTGAAACTCTCTCGTTGGAATTTTACAGAGAAATTAATTATTTAGTATACATTCATGACAGGTACTTTAGTATTTTACACAACTACTGCAAAGAAACTAAATATTGTGTATACCTCCTGTCAGAGTTGAAAACATTATTTGAATATTAATGAGTGTTTCAACATGCATGTTTCAGAAGAGTTTTGAAATAAAAATTCTGTTAAGCTAACTGTTCTCTTCTAATGTACACCAAGAAAAAGATTAAAAGAGAGACGTTTTATGCTCTGAAAAAGGTAAAACTTTTATAAATTTTATACTTTCTTGAATTGAGATGTATTTCTTTCCTGCAAACTCTTAAGATAAAGTTGTTAGATATGACAGCTAAAACTTGCTAATTGCTGCAAAAAAGTATTATTTGAAACTGCTAAGGGCTAGGCAAAAGATAAATAATTTTTAAAACAAATTTGAAGCTTCATAAAGCTACTTGAAAGATTTTTCTATGGATATATAAACTGGATACAGAGGGAAATGCTGGGCTCCCTACAACACAGGGCTATTCATGTATGCAATTTGAAACAGTCATTTAGTGGCCTTCCTGAAAATGTAAATTAGAGGTCACCATGGCATACAGAGGTTAAAGTAGATTAGAATAGGAACAAAACCCAAAAAAACCAAAACACATAGTAATAAACAAGGTGTCTTGAGTCAAAACCAATCCAATTGCTCAAGGTCACCTAGAACCACTTGCTCAAGATTACATCCAGATTTCGGGTAGCTCCAAGGTGGAGGACCCTGAAGCCCTCACAGAAAAATGTGTTTCTTGGTGTTTCATTGGAGGTCCCATGATTCCATGTGCCATTGCCTGTACTCCTGTCACTGGGCACTACTGGAAACAGTTTGGTTCTGTCTTCTTTACACACTCCTTTCAGATACCCATGTACTGAGTGCTCTCTCTTCCCCAGCATAAAAAGTCGCAGACCTCTCAATCTTTCCTTGTAAGAGAGTGGCTGCAGTCCCTTCTTTGTGATACTTTCTTGAACTCTGTGTGGTATATCCATGTTTTCTCTTTTTCTTCTGGGCTCTGAGGAGCCCAGAACTGGACAGAGTATGTCAGATGTGGCCTCACCAGTGCTGAGTAGAGGGTAAGAATAATCTCCAGCAGCCTGCTGACAATGCTCCTCTTAGTGCAGCTCAGGATACCATCACAGTCCTGTAACACAAGAAAGAATACATTGCTGGCTCATGTTCAACTATCCCAGATCCTTTCTCTTGCTGCTTTCCAGCTCAGCGGCCCCAGCATTTACTGGTGCCTGGGGCTGTAAGCTGTGCCATGTGCACAACTTGGCGCTTCCCCTTGTTGAGCTGCATGAGGTTCTTGCCACTCCTTTTCTCCATCCTGGTGATGTCCCTCTGGACAGCAGCACAGCCCTTTATCAGACACCACTCTATGTTTTGGTTCATCACCACAAGAGGTTCCATCACCACCATATTAAAAATGACATTTCAAAGCCAAAAGTTCACAAACTCATGAACTATGGAGGACAGTCTGGAGCTTGCTAGGGCTGAACTAAGAATTCTGGACAGCAGTTGCTGTGCAAAGACTGTCCACACAACTTTTTAACTACAGAAGGACACAGAAAAGACATAAGGAATCTTATGTTATATCCCAGAATATGTACTTGATAATTGTTGACTTTGTTAAAAAGAAAATTTTTGGTGATTGTCCAGAAACATTTGATAATTTTATGCAGCAAAAAACTGATTAAATAAATAAATAAAACTGGGTCCTACAGTTTCTTCATGACACTTTTATTCTTTTCCTGGTAGTTTATTAAATTTAGAATATTTTTAAAAGCTTAATAAGAGAAGTTTTTCATTTTGGTTTTGGTTTGGAGTTTTTTCAAAAAAATATTTATCTTGGCACTCTCTTTTAGAAGATTTTGTTCTGCCCAATGAATAAATAGAGCAAAATTTCTTATCTAATGTTTTCATGCAATCAATGTTTTATGCAGTGGTTAATTATATATTGCAAAATATGAATGTGTTCACACTGCAATACAATTTGGACTTTGTGTGCAATTTATATGCAAGTATGAGCAAAATAAGAAAGAAACAAACATATAAATTAGCAGAGGCACTAACACAAAAGAAAGAGGTTTTTTTAATACAAATTCCATCTTTATTTATGCGTTGGTATTATAAATATGACAAACACACTGACTGAGAATGTTTTAGAGGCTAAATAGACAGTAGTGGCACAGATTTTTTTAGATATCAAGTAATTTTAGAAAAAAGGAAAAAAAAGAAAACTCCAATGAAATTCTAGCTAATTAGAAGCATGTGGGCTTTTGACACTGTCTTCAGTGAAAAAGAATTTCATCTTTTCTGTTCATTGAAATAAAAATAAAGAGAGCTCTATCAAAAGAAACAGGTAAATTGATATGTACAACTAATCTTCCACAATCTCAGTAACAAGGACTTTCTAAATTACTTTGCTTTTAAAGCTATTAAATGTATAGATTACTGAGTCTTAATTGAGAGTTTATAAAGATAATTCCATATGTCTTTATCTTCTGGATTTTTTTTAAATAACATGATATTGAAGGTCATGCAATACTTGCATTGGATAAGTATGGTTGCAGTATTTGCCAAGGTTTCCTTGCCTTGCAAAGTCAACTAATTCAGAAACTGTTAAATATTGTATAAGTTTTTTTGTGTTTGAGATGAATAAGATATTGAAACCAAACAAAGGTATGGTTGTTAATTACAAAGCATCTAAGCATCTCATTCTTGCATGTTTTCATTTCCTTTCTGTAGCTAAGAGAATGTCTTTAAAGGATAACAGGAACATATTTGATTAATTTGTTTACAGTCAAGCAGTGAGGCATACACCAGGAGTCACATTTTGACTAGGTACACTGTAAAGGACACAGAGCAATCAGACTGATATGTTAATGGCTTATGAGTGGCTAAGATGAATAAAAATATTTTTGGTACACAAATACATTATTTTCATACCTATATTTATGTAAGCAATTAAATACATATAATCTGAAGGGAAATTAGTGCAACATTCTCTGCCTTCTTTTTTTTATGGACACTGGTTTATGCTACTTTTTTGTTGTTACTTTTTTATATTTTGATGAGTTTCTAGTATGTTTCACAGAAAAATGTTCTTCAACAACTACTCATGATTCTCAAAGACTGCTAGGATGGCAGAGGAACACGCATCAAACTATAGCTCAGAGGAAGTAAGAAAAGCTTTATATAGGCAAGATGTGGGCATAAATTTTTTCTCTCCAGAAGTCAGTAAAAACACCACAGAATCGATTCCTAAAATGAAGAAGACAGTGAAATGTTTCCTAAGTAAAATAAGAATTAAAAAAAAAAAAGAAAAAAAGAAAAAGAAAAAAAAAGGATAAAAAAATAAGACATAAAGAGAAACCACTCAGGAGTAAAACTATGTGGTAGACTCAAAGGCATCTCTGGACTTGTCAGCATCACTGCCTGGTGAGCTTATGCAGAAACTTGCCTCTGGCTTTGTCAGATGCCACAGCTGGAAGAATATCTTCCACTTTTTGATTTTAATGTCCTTCAAGTGCCATCTGAATCAGCATTGAGAGTCAGTGGAATAAATGAAATAGTGTTTTCCTAAAACTATTTGTAACAAAAAACTCCAAACTAGAACAACTATCAGAAAAATATTCTTGACTTATCAAAATCAGATATTGTTTGTATACTAATATATTTTTTCGGAAAACACAGAAAATCCCTGATATAGTTCTGAGTTCATTCAGCAAATTACACAAAGTTTACTTTTACACATTTTCAAAGAATTAAACATAACCTCAACTGTTTGCATGTCAGAGAAGTACATGAAGAGACCAAGCAAATGTCTGAATGCTAAACTGTCCTATGAAGTTGGATGGTTATATGATTCTGTAATGGATCGCAAACCCTATGCATTCTACTGTGAAGGCAAAGGATAGGAAAAATGCCATTCTGTCTTGATCATTTCCCATAACTGCTGAATTTCATCTGTGTGCTATTGATTCTCATGTTAGTTACAGCACTCTTGCTCTGATTTTGGTGGTGCCTTTGTTTGTACATTTGGACGAATGGCACTGGGGGTCCACTTTGAATAAAACAATCAATGGTTCAGTGGATTTACCAAATCCATATTATTAAAACTATGGAGTAACTGAGACTGAAAAAAGGATTCAAATTAATCACAAACCAGGCAATTGTACACCAGTGAGTCCTAACTGGTTTGTTGCCTTAGAGATGACCAGAAATGGCATCGTCAATGAAATGTGAAAGTACACAAAGACTGCTTTTGTTTAAGCCTCTCTATCACTGAATCCAGTAAAAGGGATCTGAATAGATGCTGATCAAATAATACAGATGTGCTTTGAAAAACCCAAAATATGCTCTTGTTTTATATGTAAATATTTAACATGAATATTTAAATGAAATCTGTAGGCTTCCCAGCCTGGTCCATGGAACAGGCTACATCATCTTGATCTGTAATTTCAGGATGACAGATATTCCTTCCGATGTCCAGCACTAAGACTCTTCCAAAGACATTCCTAAGGACAGGGTAAAGAACCAAGTCACAAATAAAATCAAACTATAATGCAACTCTCTCCATAAAATATACCATAAAGAATGTTCTTTTGACAACTGAAGCATACTAAAATCTTAGGAACTCTAAGTCTTATAGCCAGTTTAAGATTTAAATAAACTCAAACACAACTCCTTGGGAAAAAAAAAATTCCTTCCCTCCTTGGGGATCTAGGTGAAATAATGTTTTGAAATTCTTTTTCTACACAGGCATATAGTGTATATATATGTATATGTACACATGTAAATCATTGTTTGGGAGAATGGATAACTCTAATATTGAATTATTGCAAGCATTCTGTATCATCGCAACAGATAAAAGATTATTTTGCTTACAGATTTATTTTTTAATTGACTATTTAGGGTGAAAATGTTCTTAGTTCATTTATCAGTTAAAATTTTTCTCAAAAATAATTAATTAGAGTTAGGGAAATTCTTGTTAGCAAAGAAAAATACATTAATGGGAAAGATGCATTCAAATTGTAGTGCTTGCATCAGATGAGGAGAGAATAGAAGAGAACAGTTCAGTGGAAAGGACCTGCAACAAATATCTGCTCCAACTGCCTAACAACTTCAGACCTCTTCAAGAGTTAAAACATGTCCTTAAGGTCATTGTCCAAATGCCTCTTAAACACTGACAGGCTTGGGACATTGACCACCTCTCTAGGAAGGCTGTTCCAGCATTCCACCAGTCTCTTAGTAAAGAAATGCTTCCTCATGTAAAGCCTGGATATTCCCTGGCACAGCTTTGACTCATTCCCATGTGTCTTGTAAATAGACAAGGAGGAGAAAAGAGCATCTGTAAAGATGGATGAGGTCACCCTGAGCATCATTTTCTCCAAAGCAGAGAAACCCAAAGGCCTCAGTGATTCCTCACAAGACATTCCCCCAGGCCTTTTCACCAGTTTTTTGCTCTTCATTTTCCTGGGAAAAATTCTGAAAGGAAAATAAATTCGTTTTAATTTGCAAATTCCTGGGGTTTTATGGGGTTTTCCACTTGTCTTGGTAGACCAGCTCAAATTGTACATAATTTAACAAGACAAGACCCAGCACTTAAGCAGCATTCTCTGTTAAATATGCTCTGTGACTTTTTTTCAGGACGCTGTGGGTTAATTTTTTGCTATATGAAATAGGAAGTATATAGAAATAATGTTTCCACTGCCTATTGATGTAGCTCAGAGGTTCAACTACTATATCAGGACAGTTTATTAGGTTCATTATGATCTCAGCTTGTACAGAATTCATTTTCTGAATAAGTGCACTGTGAATAATGAATATCCATTAGTTACATTAGCAACATTCCTAAAACTTATTTTTTTTAATGTTCAGCCATTATACAAACTCCTACACTCAAAATGACAGCTAAGTACTTTCACTGTATTAAAATAGTAAACATTGAAACAGAAACTGATTTTCCTTACTTGCATTAATTCTCTAAAAGAGAAGCATGCTCCTGTCATGGAGCCGTATCACTGCTGTGCATATACACCTCTTGTTCACAAATACTTGCCAGAAACTCAATATGAAGCACTACTTGCTTTTTGGTTGTTTTTATCAAGGTATTTTCAGAGACACAAAGGCTGGAAATGGAACTGTATGAAACAGGGAAAATCCACTTTGTATTTAGTTAGTTTTACTGTACATCCAGAAGGAGAAAGTACTGTTGGTGCTTCTTTTCTAAGCATTAAATGAACAGAATGACATGACTCTAAAATGAATGTCAAGTGATCACAGTCTAGTAAGTCTAATGAAGGAACACATCACTCACAGTGGTAAACAGTTTACTGCTTTTATGTGTGCTTCTTGCTAAATCTCAATTTTTATTGATTGCATGGCCATTACAAATTTTTAATCACATGGATTTTTTAAAAGATAATGTTTACAGCACTCTGAGAGTACTTAGAAAATTACAATGTAGCAAATTTTGTATTTCAAATCAATTACAAACTGTACTGCATAACCTAAGATCGCACAAAGATTGTAAGATTGTTATTAAGAAGCTACACTAAGAAGCCAAATCTTAGTGAGAATCTCTGTCATGCACCAAAATTCATGCCATTTCCCCCAAAATAGATCTAAACTAAGCCTTCTACCCAGGAAGTTTATTCAATATTTTGTAGTGTCTGTGCAGTACCAGTAAAACTTGTCTAAAATGAATTTTTTTTTTTTACTATTTTTAAAGGCTGACTCTGCTGCTGGTATTTCAGTAAGAACAGTAGAAAAAGCGCTGAGGGTCAGACTAGAGGTCCATTTATCCTAGTACATCATCTCTGAAAGTGGCCAAAAGCAAACGTCTTAAAGAAAAGAGCAACATGGGGCAGATATATAAGCAGAAGTATTTTTATTCCCCTTAAAAAAACAAATTTGTGTCAGTTCAAATAATTCACTGGAAAGGCTCTCAGTTTGAAAGGAAGAAGCCAGAAAGAAGAAAAAGTGCCACAAACTTCTCTTCATGCCAGCCTACTTCCGAAGGTCCTATGAACTACCTAGCTCAAGCTCTCACTAAAAAAATGGAAGATGAAGTGATTCAAGTTGCCTGTTGTCTACCTCCAACCATCAGCATTCAAGGACAAGGCAGCAATAGAAAGTACAGCTGCAAATAATGCTTGTATAGCAGCCAGCAAAAAGAGATGGCCAGAATACCTCTGGCTCAGTCATGTTTCTCTTGCATTAGCCACCTTTCATAAAAAAAAAAAAAAAAAAAAAAAACAAACGAAAACCAACTGCTGTAGGATTGTGTGGATCAGAGAAAAGGGGGAAATTTTACACATATGCAATGTCCAATCACCAGTCAGTAAAACAATTTCATTAACAGAAAAGGATAGAAATCTAGACATTGGTTGTTTGAATGACATTTAGGTTTAGACAGAGCTTCACAGACAAATATAACTATATGATATATAGGAGAGCTAAACACCACGTTTCACATTTTCAGTCATGCCTCACATTATGCCCTTTGTTTTGAGCTGCTCTAGTGCTATCCAATGTGTAAGTTGGACCTACACATTTAGTCATAATTTGCAGTTAATAGCTTCTTTTGGTTCGAGATCATCCCCCAAGTTCTAAGTAAGAATCCAACAGCCCTTGAATAACCACTGGAGCAGATACTGGAAGAAAGACAAAGGGTTTTTCCTATAGATTTTTCACCTGAACAACAGGATGTCAGTAATGAAAACGTTAACAGCTGCTACTTTGTGTGCATAGCTTTGTAACATTATAATTGCAGTCTCAAGGTTGAGAAATTATTCCACGACAATGTTAGGAAACAATGTTTCCACATGCCAGTATTTGTGTTACCAGAATACTTTTCATTTCAAGGGCATTTGTAATATGATCAAGACATCTTTATACTTAACTAAGAAGGTGAGATCCAAAATGCCAGTTTATAGTCAAAGAAAAATTAAAGGAGATTGTTGAACACCTCCAGGAATAAAATTTCAAAAACAGCACAAATTTAATCCAGAATTTAGACTTGTAAGTAAGACTGCTTAAAAAAATTCCCTTCATATTCTCCATTAGTTCTCTAACACTGGAAAGAGCCTTTTCAGAGTTGGACAACTTGACAGCATGGGAGGCTGTCCTGGTTTTGAAAACATATAATTAACTTTCCCAAGTAACTGGTACAATGATATATTTTGGATTTAATATGAAAATATTGTTGATAACACAATGATATTTTATTTGTTAAGCACTGCTTACTTCAAGGAATTTTCAGTCCCATACTCTGCGAGTGAGCAGATGCACAAGAAGCTGTGGGGAAGCATAATGAGGGCAGCTGACCCAAACTGGCCAGAGGAATATTCTACACCACAGAACACCATGCCTAGTATATATACTGGGGAAGCTGGCTGGCAGGCACTGATCACTCTGTATGGGTTGGGCTGGGCATTGGTCAGCAGGTAGTGAGAACAATTCTATAGTACACCCCTTGATTTTCTTGGGTTTTATTCCTCTTTCCTTCTCTCATTTTCATAACTAAAATAAAATAAAATAAAATAAAATAAAATAAAATAAAATAAAATAAAATAAAATATAATATAATATAATAATAATAATAATAATAATAATAATAATAATAATAATAATGAAAAAGTTGTAGTAATTGTAATAGTAGTAGTAGTAGTAGTAGTAGCAGCAGCAGTATTATTATCAGCAGTAGTAGTATATTCTCATTTGTTTAAACTATTTAACCCATGCTTCTCTCAAAGCTTGTATTTTCTTTCCAATTCTCCTCCTGACTGTAGGGAGGGAGAAGAAAGAGAAAATTGGCTGCAGGGTACTTAGTTGTCATCTGGGGCTAAACCACTATTGACTGCCTGAGTCTTTGCTGTTAACAAAACAGAGGTGTTGGTAGCAGTAACAGTTCCATTAAAAAGCTGGAAAGAGAAATAATCCTTTGTACAACCTTAGCCCAGTTTGATTTTTTTCTAGCAGATAAGACATTTTTTACAGTAAAGTTTATAATAAGCTCCGGTTATGAAAACAAGATCCCTACATTATTCCAGTTATTTCAAGTGGCAGAATAAGGAGGCAGATACATCTCCAAAAAAGAAAGTACTAAGTAAAATGTAAGTTTTAAGTCTGCAACAAATATAAATCCCAGCAATGTTCTTTGGATTTGACCACTCAGTAAATCACTGCGAAGGTAATTTTTGAATTTCTTTTAGAACAGAGCTGTTAGATGCACACACAATGTCAGAAGCCATATATTTTTAGTTACTTGGTATTAAGACAGAATTAGCAGTAACGTTCATATACTGCAAGAAGTTAATATCCCAAAAGACGCTTCAACACTGCTAGTATATCTGTAATTTAATTGAAAGATATAATGATTGAAAGATAATCGCCTAAATTTCATTCACCTTGCCACAAAACAGATGGAAATTTTAAATTCAGTTTATTGCACTTTTTATTATCTCTTTCTCAGCTTTGCAGCACTTTTAAAAATCAAGCAAGCAATGAGACAGCTATATATTTGATTTTAAGAGACACCTTGAATGAGCAAAACGGGATCTGGAAGACAGGGATGGGAAACAGAATGAGGTCCTGATAATCCAAAGGGGGACACAAGATTATGGCCCCAGAGGGGAGGTCAAATCCTGTGTTAAGTTTTGGGCCTCACACTACAAGAAGGACATTAAGGTGCTGGAGCATGTCCAGGAAAAGGCAACAAATCTAGTGAAAGGTTAGGAGCATGAGCCTTACGAGGAGCAACTGAGGAAGCTGGAGTTTAGATTGGATAGTAGGAAACATTTCTTTACATGAAGGGTTGTTAAGCATTGGAACAGGGTGCCCAGGAAAGTAGTGGAGTCACCACCCCTGGCTGTATTTAAAAGATGTGTTGTTGCAGCTCTTAAGGATATGGTTTAGGAGGTTGGCCTCAAAGACCTTACAGGGGTTTTCCCAACTGAAATGATTCTATGAGTCTATGAATTCAAATAAGAGTCTTTAATATCTCAGAATAAACTGATATAACACAAAGTACTCTTCCCTGGACAATTTTTTGGACTGCAGCGCCATCTTTAACATGCTATTAAAATGTGAAATGAAAGTATTAGATGTTAAGTAAACATAACCATGTCATTTAAGCATCTAATGTTTAGTTTTCTTTCCTGTTGCATAAATCACAGATACTGGGAAAACGCTTGACTTGGGAACTGTTGTAGCATATATGGCCTTTGTAATAAAGTTGGGAAATTTTATTTCTTAGGTTTTTATGGCAGGCTAATAAACTGAAGTAATGCAAAGTCTACATATTGCAAAAATGTGAAAAGGGATTTATCAAAGTATTTTATTAACTTATCAAAGTATCTTATTAACTTGCATCTGCTCAACAGTGTCAGAGGTAATGTGGTCGTTTAAGAATATATTGTTAATTAAAGGAATTTGTGAGTTTTATGGGACCTGAACGCGTTCAAAATAAATAATGGTAATTGTCCAGGTTTCCTAATATTGCACTCTAACAGACCTTCAAGTTGGCCCTTGCATTCAGGATGAATGGTAAACTACTCAGCTGTCCACTGCTAAAAGAACAGTTTATGATGTTTCAATTAGACAGTACTTCCCCCCTTTTCTTCCGCCCCATAAAATCTTAGTATTCATAAGACTTCTGAAGTTTATTTAATCCAAGCTATAGACCAAAGCAGTATCACCAATAATAATTATTATAATAATAATAATGGATTGATATGGATTGAATGAAAATATAATAAATAATAATAGATTGATTTAGTCACGTTTTTGTCTCATAGGGAAGATCTCCATTGATGCAATCTTGTGATCCACCATGACCCTCAGGCCTCTTCAGCAGGGAAGACTTCCAGCCCATGTGGAAGATGCTTGTTTCCGCTTTGCACCTCTCCTTGCTAATAACCATGAAGTTTTCTGCCAATGAAATTCTTGGGTTCCTTGAGGGATGAAAACTCTACCTCTCAATATGCAGCAGCTTTTGTCCGTGAATTTAGCATCAGCAGCAATGAATGCAATCAATGATGCAATGCTTTTAATATTTAGCTCTACACTGCTTATTTAATGAGAATTATCCAAGAAAACAAAACTTTATAGATTACTAAATAAAAATATAGATTTAAGTGTCAGGAATACAATCTTATTAACTAAACAATAATCTAGAGTGGCTGAAAAGATATACTGTATGTTTTATTATTCTATTTGGTATAAATACTGTACTCTGAATACAAAATATTAATTTGCCAGCCTTTCTGCTGAAAGTGATACAGTAGGTTTGTCAGATAGACTATTCAGATATCTCAAGACATTTTATTCATTTTTGTTTACTTTAAAAATAGTCACTAAGTCTAAAGTCTAAATTATGTCAAAACATAATTTTTTTTTGCTTTCCTGTCCAAAACTAAATTTGCATATTGGTTTAAGTGAAAACACTCATGTAAATCTTCCTACACATATGTACACTTTTTATTCACTACAGAAATAAAAGCCCAACATTTGCAAAAGTAAAAAACACTACTGTCACTCGTGCGATGTTGATAAGTTGATAAATACTGCTAAAACTTATCTTCCTTATGAAATCTTACCAAATATGCAATCCATTTTCTTCAGCTCTTCTACTGTTTGATTTTTTTCCTAAGTAATTGGTTTTTAGTCTACATATCACATATATATATATAAACTAATGTATTAATTGAAAGATTATGACTGAAATATGAAAGATTTAGTCTCTGTTCTAGAAGCTCTTTCACACTCAGAGACTTGATAAAGCTTGACTAGCAAAAATTCAGAAGCCAACAGAGACCAATTTGTCTGTATAAATAAGATAGCCCCAAACATTCATAAGTTATACATGCAAATTATGTTTTAACAAATGTATCTACTTACAGGGATGGAAGGGTTTATACAAAGGGGCTGACATTTCAGGCCAGGTACTTGTTCTGCTGAGATGTGTTTGCAGTTTCACTGTGGAGGCCATGGCTGCCACATAGAACCCAGTCTTGGTCTCCAGCCTTGTACTTTTCTTCCATGAAGATGACATTCTCCTTCTTTGGAAAAGACCCTGTGAAAGTCCACTTTGTTAGTGCAGTAGCCTACCGATGTGGAACAGACTTCAGAATTGGGGCCATTCCTATCAGGATTTCCTATAAAAATATTTTTAGTTGCTTACCTAGAATCTCAGTTATCAGACATACATTTATAAGTAATACTAACAATAGTATACTATGTGTAGTTTGTACATATACTTAATGTACAACTATTAACAGTACAACATCTTTCCTCCTACAGCTGGATTAAAAAGTTTCCTACCAGAAGTCTCACTGGGGAAGAGAATATATAGCAGACATGGAGAGGTCTAACATTTAAGCATGAAGTCTATTTTTCAGACTGTTTTGGAAGGGGAACTGGCATTGTAAATCAAACAGCTTTAGACTCTGTATGTACAACAGCTTTGGATGCTGATTAAAAGACAAAAAATCCTCACCATGTTTCTTGTTAATCATATGAAAAAAGTAGGAGAGTAGGGAAAAGCATAAGATTATCATAAAGCAAAGGAGGACTCAGAATTTTACTCTTAAAGTGATGCCCAAGGAGGACACACCAGCCCATCTGTAGCTTTGTCATCTGACAGAAACACAGGCAATTTGCTTCTGTGCTGCTCTGGGGAAATGGCCAAAAAACCAGATGCCTTCACTGAAAAACAAAACAAGAAAATATTAAGAAGGAAAAAGCAGCCTGGAAACTCAGTGTCTCTAGCAGTGAAATATTAGAATCTTGACAATGATTATTTTATTCCTTGAAAGTCTCAGCATTATAGTACTGAATGCAAGAGTACTTTTGGGAATATTTGTGTTGACATATTGATTTCTACAGGCCTTCAGGTGTTTTACACCATTTTTAAGGGAGATGAGTGTACCTGTTTTACAGATTTTGCTAAAATACGTTTCTAAATCAAGAGGTCAGAAATGTTAACATACAGCCTAGTTCTGTGGTACAGGTCTCAAAGACAAGAAGTGTTTAACTAGATACTGGTTCATTCTAAAAATTGCTTATTGTAAAAATTCTTCATGGTGCCTTTAGGAGTGCCTTTTTACAGAGAAAGGAAAAAAAATGCAGCTCCTTTTTTTTAAACTCATTTCACTACTTAGTAGCCTCAGTATGACCTATCTTGGAGTAATAGAAGCATATAAAGTTGAAAAATCTAGTGCAGATAAAAGCCCACTCTATTGGCAAATAATGAAGTTCTTTTCAAAGCTAGCACAAAGCCTGATGTTCTCCTCTCCTCCTCTCCCTTGCCTGCGCCCTCCCTGTTCCCAGCTTATATTTTCCCCATATTTGTCTGTCATTTCTTTCTCTTAAGATTCTAGGGAGATTTCTGGGCTTAGACTTTAATATTAGTAATCTTATTAATTTTTTAAACTTTCACAAGCCTTAAGTGAGAAAACAACATATGGCTGTTCAACAGAGCACCTCTGGAGATTTTATACTCCTCAAACAGCACATAAAATCTTATGTTGTGTTCATTCTTATTCATTGCTTGTCTGTCCATATTTTAACCCTGCAAGTATCAAGGTATCGGTCTAATTCATTATGTTTTATTCGGTACCATCTGCACCTTACGGATTGTATTCATGGAAAATTAAAATCTCCTTTCACAAGGGCAGTGCATAGGTGTTATCTCAGTAGCAGGACTATTTCTGAAATGAACAGCAAGATTTGTGACTACTTGTTGGACCAAGGCAGTCACAATTCTGTCAGGCCAAAAAGCTGCAACTGATACATAACATGAAGTAATCAGTCAGGATTATGGCTCCTGATATCTAGGACAAAAATCCTGCAATTATAGTCAGACATTTTCTAGAGCATAATGACCCATGCGTGTAATTGTTAAACAAGGGAGGACCCTTGTTTATATTAGGTGATTAAAGAATGACACTGCTGAATGCAGAATCTCATTTAAAAATTATATTGGGGACATTAGGGATGCATAGTTAAGCATGCATAACATTAAAGGCTAGTGCTTTATCAATTTTTAATAATAAATGGTAAGCATACATATGTATACTGCATACAAAAGACATTAAAGGAACATTAAGGTTGAGAAATCCAACATTTACAAGCTAGGGAATGACAGACTAAATTACCCTTGTTGTGCATAGGCATCATGACAGTTCTTTTCAGCGACACATAGGAAGCCTGTAGCAGACCCAGGAAGGATTTAAAAATTGAGTTTTGCTTGATTTCAGCTTAAAGCCTGAGTTATAAATGGTTGTCTTTTCTTTTTCTTATTTTTTTCTCTAGAGTCTTCTTGTTCATACCATCTTTTTCACAATATCTGTGGTCTTGCAAAAAAAGAAAAAAAAGTGTGGCTGTGATCATGTACAGATTAAGATATTCTTTCCTGGAAAGAAAAAGCAACTGCAGCAACTGGTAAAAGGATCAGCTAGGAAAGATCATATAGAAAGATAATACAGTATAAAGCATGGCTTTATCCCTGTGTCTGATTGTGTGTTCATAAGAATCCTGTCCTTGCCCTAAATCTTATAGTGACTGGAATTCTTTGTGGCTGAGCACTGTTTCTGCAGTCCTGAAGAAATACAATAAATGTTTCTAAAAAGCACATGGACAGAATACATTCTTTCTTGGAGATGCCATTAGTCTTTATTCATTAAAATTAGGAAGAACCACATCTTGAAAGGAAGCCTGTTAATGCAAGATGAGGGCCTTTTCTTCAAAAGGCTTGATGCTGTTAGTGTGTTGTGAATTTTTAATCTGCACCATGAGAGATGATTTAAAACAAAAATGAAAATAATTATATAAGGAGGGAGATAGAAATAACCATTCATTGCATCAGTAGCACACATTACTCAGAGTTATAATAGCAAATATGATTATTTGTATAAATCCTTCATACAAGCTTTTCATATGCTTTCTGTTTAGTTGCAAACTAAGAGCAAAACACAAAGGGTGTTCACAGATATCACACACTCGGTTATTCTGCTGTATGCTTTGTAAGCATTATTGTTGCTGAGAAAAATTGAATCATGTTTTTTACAGGACTACTGCCATGCTTGATTAGATAACCAAGGTCTTGTGTTCCTTGATTTCACCAAGTATGTTTCCCCCCACTTTAGGGGAGGATCACCCAGAAGTTACAAATCTCTGCTTTGCATGGACTTTTTAAGGAGTTAGAATTAAAACAATTGCAAGGTACCTTTCTGCTTTGCCTTTATGCTAAGCACATTGGCAACCATGTTGTCAATTAATGTCGCTGCCAACATGTAGACATATAAAGAGTCAGGTATTGCTCAAACACCATGGAATGGCCATCAAAAGTGTAAGTCCAAATTAATATACTGCAACCAATTTCAAGTAAAATAGAACTATTTTAAGGAATCACAAAAGTATTGAATGATATTAAATGGTATTAAAGGGTATTAAAGTGATCATCCTGCTGGGAGAGTTATTATCAAGTCCAAATTCCTTATTTTATTTTCTGCATTGTGCAGAGGAATTCACATCGGCTTTGAAACATGGCCTAAGTAAAAATTAAATGAAAATATAAAAATGTGCAATGGATATTTTTATTGTTTATTTATTTTTTGAACATACATTATTATAAAAATCATCCATGTGTGGTTTCATTTGTTTTGTATTTCCCTTTCTATATCACAAACTTCATCAAAGATCAAAAGAATGAATAAAACAACAAAAAGCTTATATCTTTTTTCCCAAATAAGTACCACTGCATATCTAAACAAAGTCACAATTCATCCCATTCGTAGCCATTTCAGCCTATAGCAGATGTGTGCTTTGAAAAAAAATTATTGGCCTTATGAATCAAGATTAGCATTCTTCTCTTCATCTCTGTTGGAGAGAATAATATTCTACAGTAAATGGACATGAAATTCAACAGTGGGGATATTTCAAATAAAATTAACCAACTTCATTGGCTATATTTTCAAAGAACTACATGGAAGAGATTCACACAAATACTGTTAATAAAAAGCTTTACAGATGTGCATCTTTGTCTTGAAACATAATTTCTAACTTATGTGAATGAGGAAATGTAGAAGACAGAAAGAAAATTAAATAAACCAGACCAATTAGAGCTTTTAAACTTAAAAACAGTCAACCATGTCCAGTTTGGCCATGAATTTAATTATAATGCTAGCAATGGGTTAAATATTAGTTCTGCAGGAGGATACTCAAAAGTCAGAAGATTGGCAATGATTTGGTTCTGTTTCTTAGCTAGCTATAGCAATGGGTTTAATAGGTAAATGAGTAAAAGTTGGATAATGACACGAGATTAAATTTTAAGTATTGTTATACAGCATCTATCTTCAACAAGAGTCATTGTTGCTAACTATCTGCCAGTTCTCCTTGTGATTTAAGCATTATCTCTGTTATACTCAGATGAATAGCAGATTTAATGTAAAGCCTAGTTAAAACTCAATGACATGATTGAAATGGAACAAAGTATACGCACACAAAGTGACAGAGCATATCTTCCAAATAAACCACTTTTTTAAAGCCCTAATTACTTTTATATTCATTCATATCCTTTGGCTTATTAGATAAATTATAGGTGAGAAAAATATTCCATCAACAGTAGCCTTTGATATCAAACACGGCTTTGTTGGGTACTGAATTGGCCAGAAAAAACAAACAAACAACCAAACTAAACCAAAGCAAACCCAACCAAACCAAAGCAAACCAAAACAAACCCCCTTACAAAATGAAAAACAAACAACAAAAGAAATCCAAATCCAACCCCAAACCAAATTATGACTTGAATGGTGAATTGAACTAGTAAATAAGGTTGAGATGCCTATTGAAATAAAAAATAAATTCGAAAACACAACAAAGAAATGCCCCAAAACCAAAAGAATTTTCAAAGGAAAATTGCACATAAATTATAGAAGAGGGAAACATAAGGGAAAATAGTCTTGGTTTTATGGACAGTATCATCTCTCTATATAAATAGTAGATTATAGTCAGGAACTGGGGCTTTATCATCAAAGACCAGGATATTTTGGTCCCAGGCACCCATAGGGTATTGCTTTCTCTGTTATTTCTGTTTTTCTTTTTTTTCTCAAGAATAATTTATACTGCCAATCCCAAAGAATTAAAATAGCAGAGAAAAAACAGCAAACCAACTAACCAAACCCATAAAAACACCCACAAGCTTGGTTTGTTCACATCTCATTATAATTCTGAAATTTAATAATTTCAAAATAAAATGCATCTTCCCCTCAAGACTTTTAAATAAATAATGAGTGGTAGTAGTAGTAATATTATAATAAATTATTGCCACATGTCTTTCCTTGCTGATCAGGGGAATAAACGAGAGAACCATGCATGATCTCTTACTGTGCTCAGAGGATCTATAGTCATTCACAATGCTTTTAAATTATATTGTTGATGTGGAGAATGAGAGTAACTTATATTAGTTTTTTAATTAATGTACACATTACCTGCTGGCTATTCTTTCATTTGACTTTCTGGAGGTAAATCAAAAAGTCCTCTAGCATGATTAAATTGTGGTTACCAATAACAAAACATCCTGTACCCATAGAAGAATAGTGGATTGGCTTCTTTGGTAATCACCAAGCTCACAGAAGTGTCAGGTCTTTTTCAGAGTGAGGGGAGAGAGGAAGGGCAACCTGGGACCAAGGGGTGTGACTGTTCATAGGGGCTGCCTGAGACATGACTGCAACAGGAGAGGAAGCAGTTCCTTCAAAAGACATGGTTGCAAAGGCACTGGTCTGACTGTGTCCTTAAATGTTGCTAAACCACTGTCCCATTTACTATTAAACTTTTTTATATTGCTGTTTTATATCCATAGACCTATTGCTACTTCTGTCTAACAAGTGAAGTGAGTCATTCCATTCATGAGAAAGAGACACTAAAGAAAAACCTTTTATCTCCTTCAGACCAAAACAGAGTTTGCTTAGAAGAACCAAATTTAACACTATGTTCCAGGAAAAAAACAAGGTTTGTGGAAGATTGAGATTAAAAAATTTAATAGTTTTAACATTTCTATCTGACTAATTTCTAAGTGGGTTAATAAATACTGTTTTGTTAAAAAAAAAAAAAAAATTAAAAAAAAGAAGGCTTTTCTAAGATACACTATTTTCTAGACAGAGACTTAACAAAAGCTTTTAAGTAGGGATTACAGACCAAGCAGGCGTCAGCACTGCTATGTGCTCATTACCACTTCATGTGCACCTACCATTCCTGCAGCCATCATCAATTACTATTATTATAATATTATTATTATTATTATTTTTAACAGTCTAAATAAGGTTATCTAAAACCATTCTTTACTTTCATAAATTGTTGTGGGATGTTAAGACTTCGTATCACTTCCAGCTTTCTCAGGTAGCCTTTTTACTAAGGATCTGTCTAGCTGATCAGAGCAAGGATCTGTTGGATCTGAGTCCTCTGAATGTTTCAAGTGTTAATGCACAGGAGCATTCACATGCTGCAGAGTCCTTGGATCCAAGAACACAAGATCACTAAGCAATGCTGCATATGACCTCAGATGGCGCACACCATGTCTTTTGTAAAATATTGATTGTTCTGGACACCCAAAGTAGCTGACTTACCTAGGACTTCTCATTTTCATTTCATTTACTTGGAAGACTTCTAGTTATGGCAAGTTGTATAATTTTGCCTGGTCAGTTTTATGGATTGCATTATGTGAGAGACAATTTCTTTGCTCAAGCAATTGCATAATCAAACTCACCAGTTTCTGATTGCTCATTCGATGCCATGGCACACCACACTACTGTACTGTGGCAATTTCTTGCTGTTTCCTTGGGCTTGTAAGATATTTTGGTATATCTATAATTTCTCATTTCCTCAAAATAGAGTGGGAAGCAGAAAAGACTTAAACAAAACAAAGCTTTACTAAGATCATTAATTTAGATAGGGAAAAAACTTGAGAAGAGGAAAACAAGACCTTCCAACAACCAAAAGGAAGTAAACAAATTTTTCATGTTAGATATCATTATGCTGGATTTAATATGGAAAAAGAGAGAACTGTGAAATCAAAGTTTAAAATAAAGCCCGAGGAAAATTTATTGGTCGGTCTGTCTGTATTTTGCCTCATGTCTATTGCATAGCAACTGAGAGAGAATGTTCTGTTACCACAGTTGCCAGAGCTCTGGAAAACTAAAGGCACTTCAGAATATGCCAGTAAAGTGCTGGTAGAAAAGTGGCTAGTTCACAGAAACCATAGATTGATATGTGCTGAAAAACTCCTTCAGATGTCATTTAGTCTATCATCCCTGACATAGGTCAGACAGATAATTTAGAAAAGCACTCAAGTGTTTTGTAGAAAGCCATAAAACAGCTGATGTGATGAGGCCCATCCTTGAAGAGAGGCAGCCCAGGGTGTAGGGCCATCAGTGGTGCCTGCTGAGATTTTGGAGCTGTAGATGGACAGAGAAGATCAGTGCCCTGATTGGGACAGAATGCTTGGCAAGTCTCTCTTCTGGCTTTTTTCTTGCTTTCCAAATCCTCTTGCCATAGATTCTTCTTTGTTCCTGTCCTTCTTCAACCCCTTGTAGCTTTCTGAATACATCAGGCAGTTTTTGCATCTCATCCTGCATTCTGAAGCAGAGTTTGTGGTCTTGAGCTTCAAGGAGAGATAATCATCAAGCACCTACAGAAGAAATACAGGTTATTTGGTATTCCTCCAAGAAATGTAAAAAAAATAATTTCTTCTGCAGTATAAAACTTATTTCACAAAAAGTAACATTTCTATTTTACAAGATAGTCTGTTTGGAAATAAAGGATGGAATTAAAACAGGACTTATGCACACATGGTGTGTGTATTTTTAATCCTTCATCTGTCCTCTTAAATAAATAGGAAAATTACTAACCTATAGCACCATTATAGCGCTGAGGAGTTATCATTTCCATTCTGTTTGGTAGATTGTGGTTCTATTCAACTATACATGGAATTTATATATTTTTTGTGGTTTTTTCTTCAGCTACATGATATACCTACATCATTATTGCCCTACCCTGTAAATGTCCACAAGAACAAAGTATTTCAAAGCAATTTTTTATTTCTACTGCAATCTTAAACTGGATAGTACCTAGGCAGGTATAATTCTCTGAATGCTGAAAATACATACTTGGATTGACAGAAAATGGGTCAGCTGCCTATTTTGGACCAGTTGTTGCACATCTTGAAAAATACATTGCTATCTGAAGAATAAGGAGTTAAAATCCAAGTTAAGGTAATTTAAGTTACAGCCAGAATTAGATGCTGAATGATATAAACATGTTATCATTTGAGTAATATGATAACATGTAATATGATACTGTATCTGAGACTTCAATTCAAAAATTTGCTGTAATGACAGACTAAACTAGTTGCTTGCCATGATAAACAGCAAATACCAATGTCTCCAAGGAAGATTGGAAAGGATTAATATTTTCTATATAAATAGTAGCACAGTGAAGAGAGCGCAGTCAGAGATGCCTTACAGTTTAACCAGTCCTGAGAACTGCTGAGGATGAGATAAAGCAGAGACATGAAACACCCGATGGGTACCCTCAAGAAGTGCAGGAAAATCTTGGTTATGCCACCACTCCTCCTAGGGATGCCTAGATAGAGAATTGACCCCTTCTTTTCACTCTTCAGCCCTCATAATAACCACTTTTGCTTTGGCCCACACTGATCAGCTACGCATTTTTGAAACTATTGTTCTAGGACTCACTGGCAAAATGCCATGTACTTCTCCACTACCTCAAAGAGCCACAGAAGACAAAAGGAAGTCTTACAGATGCTCAGATTCAGTCTCAGCCAGTTCTGACATGGAAAATTAAGTGATGCATTACTAGGACCATGAAAAAAATTGTTTACAAGTTGTGATATAAATTATATAATGGTTATCATGAGAAGATAGAAGCTGGTTAAACCAATTGCATTCAACAGTGAAAAATCTGGCTATGAGCAATACACATCCAGGTTATTTTATAGTTTTTACTTGCAATGAAAAGCAAGAACATTCAGAAAAAGATATTGGAGTGCATAACAAAGTGGATTGGAGATTTTTTTCCAAATACAGTATTCCCATTTCCAAAAGGCCAAGAAATTAGATAAATTAAAAAAACATCCTAGTAAAGCAAATGAACTTTAATCTCGATTTCTCCAAATATATGCTGCTCCATTCATCTCTGATTAAGTTTGCCTTCTACTTTCTCTGTATCGTTACTCAGGGTAAACACTTCCAGAAAGCAATTCAATATATTCTACAAAAACATATTTGAGTCATCCTCTGACAGTGTTCATTTCTCTCCATTCTTCTTAGATGAGAGAGACTAAGCAGCTGGTCTAAAGCAGATGCCTAATTTAGAACTAGATGATAATTTAGTATAAGCTAAAAATCTGTAATATTTACAAAATTTTTGAATGCATTTGAAATCCATTATTTAAACATGCATATTTTGACAAAGTGACTTTACCATATTTATTGTCAGACTCACTGCCTTTATACAAGGCAAAAAATAAACACAGAAATACAGGTTTAGGTGGGAAGGGACCTTTGGGAGAACATCTGGTCCATTTGCCCTGCTGAAGCCGGACCATTTTCACCAGGTTGATGGGACCATGTCCGCACTGCTTTTGAATATTTCCAGAAAGGGACCACACTATTTCTGAGCAACATTTTCCAGTGCTCAGTCACCCTCACAGCTAAAAACTGCTTCCAAATATTCAGACAGAAGATGCTCTGTTTTACTTCATGCCCATTACCTCCCATCCCTGGACTTTGAACAGTGTCTGGATGTTCTTTATACCCTCCCTTCAGCAGTTTGTTCACATTGGTAAGAGTTGGCTGAGATCTCCAGGATGAACCATCCTAGCACTCTCAGCTAAGGAGAGAGATGCCCTTAATCATCTTAGTGATCCTTTTTTGGACTCTCTCTTGTGCTTTGTACCTCAGAACTGGATCCAGAATTCCAGGTGTGGCTAAATAAATGGAAAGTCACTTGAAACATATATGAAGCTTTCAATCATACTTGTATGAAGCGACCAATGATAATTATCAGATGAAAAGACTATCCCTCTCATCTTTTATCAATCTTTCAACCAAAAATCTGCTGATAGTCCAGGACATGTCCTACCAGTCCTGTGCTATCTGCCAGGGATATCTGAAACCTTTGACGATCAAGAAAATTGATCCCTTTCTTCTTTAGAGGAAAGGCTAAAGTTGAAACCTGATGCTAGATGATCTGGAGATATGATCTTGACTAGTCTGCGTTTTAGTTGTTTTTTTTTTCCCCTATCAAAAATTAAACATAGTTTTCAAAGCAGAAAATATCACAACCTATCTGCTTATTATACTTGATCTTGCAGTGGCTCCTAAAGGAATTGCTCAGACATCTGAAGAAAAATAAAACCTATGTAGTAAGTGCAGAATAGAAGAGAAAATGACATAAAATTGGCAGTGCCAATTTAGATTATCAGCAGAGGAAGAAAATTTTAAAAATACTGTGGTAGGTAGAAATTAGGTAATAAAAATTGTCCATGTATGATAAACTTGTAAGAGAACAGAAAGAAATTTTAGAAGCATATGCAATTAATAGCAGAATTTATCTCTAAATGGAAAAAATCTTAAGTCAGACAATCATTTTACTAAATAATTAGGATTTTTTTTTTAATTAAGTAGAACTTGACTGTTGGAAGTATATGTAATTTATAATGTTATCACATTGTAGTTACTTCTGATGTTTCGGCATGCAGGTGCTAAATCATATTATTGACTGTTGCAAAGTGTGTTTGTTTTACAATGAAACACTTTGTATTATCTGCACACACTTAAGTGTACACATGAAATCACCTGTAAAAACCTAGAAGCCATTTCTGCTCTTATGACTTTACGTGTTATAAAAGAGGGCAAAGAGTGTCCTTCAACTTTTAGGCTTTTTCTGATAAAATGGAAAAACTAACAATGAAGGAAATATGTAAATAGTAATGAGATTACAATTAAAGCAAGGATTATTTTCAATTAATTTTCAAGAACATCATATAAAAGGGAAGTTGAGGTTCTGCTGTAGTGGGTGTCCAGAGAAGTATTTGATATAATGCCATAACTCTTCCTGCAGATTGTAGGGGCAAGAACAGATGCATCTTTGTTTAGCATGAATGTTATCAACAAGAAATTATAAAGAATTAGTCAAGCCATCATGACAGCCAGCAGTAGGCCTGATCTCATGTCAAATTCTACTGGATTCTTAGGATGTACCTGAACCCTTGAACCCAAAAGGAAAACCCAAGTTTTCCTTTTCCAAAAGGAAAATTTTTGAGAGATGATTGCCTAATAGAAAAATAACTTCAACATCTGAGCTTAGCTTTATGAATCCACAAACTGGCACCTCAGTTGGTAGCTGTTTGGCATTCAGCTCCTGAAATAAAAAAATCAATATTCAGAATGAAAGCAAAGATAAATATGATGAAGGGCCTTTGTAGTGAAAGGAGGAAGTTCCCTGTCTCCTCCTTTCCCAGCAGACTTTGTGCACAAGGAAGTTACAACCACTTCTAGAAGGGTGCCTGAGACAGGTTTCATGCTGGCATTTGTGAGTGCTTATTGAGTTGATTTGAGGGTCTTCAGGTGACAAGGGTTACAGTACAGGCAGTTACACTCTTTGGAAATCCAGCCCTACACCATGATCCTCTTGTGTTCCTGCTTCAGTGTGCTCCTACAGAGGGTGTGATAAATTCAGGAGAGCTCCACTGCCTCTCAGAGAAAACCAACAGTCACATAAGTCTGTCAACAAGTACTAAAGCTTTGGGGCGTTTATTTTATGGATATGGGTCTGGAAAAGTTAATATAATACTTTTTTGCTTTTTTGCCTTAGGAGACTAGATACAAATAGAGACAAACAAGTGTTTTAGGCCAGGCTAGCTGAAAACTTGCAGTCTGCCTCTGCTTCACACTAACTGCTGTTACCATGCTGAAAAACTGATGGTTTTCCTCTTTAGGGGACTTATTTAGCAGGAAGAGGATAGATGGGGTAAAGAAAAAGGAGGGAAAAATAGGGAAAAAAAGGAGAAAAAAAGGGAAGAGGATACCAGGAAAAGTTCAAATCTGTGACAGTAAGGAAAAAATCATTTTGGAATACAGAAATATACAAAAAGAAAAGTGCTATAAAAGTCTTGAGGTAACAGTTAATAGGAAGTCAGCTATATTTCAAAGACTATGCCAGCAAGAAGAAAAGCAAAAACAATTTTGATATGATTTTAGGTGCAAACAGAGGTTCATCCATCATAGACCAGATATGTATTAAGACCTACCTTAATGCCAGAGTTGTGGCTTTGCCCCGTGATGTTGAGCCGTGGGCATCTCAAAATTTACAAAATGTAAAGAATTCAGAATAGAAAAACCCAAACTGAGATTCTATAAAATCTCACCTTTGAGGAAGGAATCAAAGTAGGGCAGAAATTTTATATACCCTGCCTAATGTATGTCAGAGAGAGAAAACTTTGAAAAAGTATGAATATAAAGCCATGAGAAAAATGACTTAAAGTCATCCAAGGGGGCATAAATACAATAAAAGGGGAACAACAAGGCAATGTAAAATTTCCTAGCTTTGAAATACATTCAGCTATAGAGCAGTCTTATAAGACAGTGGTGGAAAACTCATCATTTCAGTACCTTCACCCTGTATTCTCATGTTGCAATACAATAAAAAAATGCAACATCAGAAGTAAAGTATATTCTGTTACTAAAAAGAAGAAAAAAAAATTATTATGGACAGGACACATGAACCAAGTCTTTAAAAATGGCCTTGGAAAAAACATTTTTAAGAAATTATCAGGGAATATTATTTTATTGGCAAAGAGAATGATAAGAGAATTGAATAGAATTATCATTACCAAATTACTTAAAGCCAGCTATGTCCATATTACAAAAAATCTTACTCAGTAGTATCTTTCACTGAAACAGGCTTAGATACTGGGGACAGGGACTTATAAATTCAATACATCTAAAAGATCAAGAACTGAGCATAAAGCTAGTTGAGGCAAAAGTGTTTTGTTTTGTTTTTTTTTAATCTTACTTTAACACTAACAGTGTCAAGTGAAAAAAAATCTTGAAGTAATCATAGTGACAACAAATTTTTAAATATCACATTGAAGAGTTATATTTGTGCTCTTCAGGGCTGGAGTGAGAGGAAACTGTCTGGGAAATAAACATTTACCCTTGTAGATCAATCCAGGTAAAGGACTTTTTTGACTGCCTGAGAAATAATGTAGCACAATCCAAGCAGTGAGAATAGAAGGAGATGAACAGAAGGTAAACCACTGTGAGGCTACTAAAACAGAGTAAGAGCAGTTCAGTCACACTCCATGCATGGCAAGCATGCAAACACAGTCTCATATCACAAAGGCCTTTGATGAAAGAGGTAAATGAGACAGAACAAACAAAAATACTATTTTTGAACAGGCATTTTCCTTTAGCAGCAGCAGAAACAGCTTGTTCTCTCTCCCTCAAAGGAAAATCTCTGCCCTGTACCTTGTTTCAACTTTTTAAATTTTTTGCAATATTTTTTGATATTTGCATCTCATTTGGTGAAGTTCCAAACTGAAATGAAACCTGTTCCAAGCTACCCCATGTGACTACAGATACTTGGTGAGCTGCCTCTCATTTAACAGCAATGGGAAACAGCAGCCAATACCCCATGGGCCCCTGTCCATAAGGGCCCCTGAGGCAAGAGCTGCTGCTATTTTTGAATGCAGGTGAACTGCACTGGATTATTGACTCAGTTTAAGGACAAGTGAGAAGTTCACAGAACTGAGTTCCCAAAAGAAACTTGAAAGTAATAAAGATTATGTCACTTTGGTCTCCCCTACCCCACCACCAAAAAAAAAGAAAATAAAGTGGGAACAGACTTTCTTGAATTTATTGGACATAGAACCAGCCGCTGCTAAAGGATTTGAAGAACATGAATACAGGCTTGAATGGAACAGTCTGAAAAATTTCTTCTGCACAGGGAAAAGACTTTGTGCAACATGACCCAACAGTATGATGCATTAAAGCACACAGCTGCATGGAAGCAGAAAGAACATTTCAGGGCAGAGAATAGCACATGATACTTTTTAAACAGAAATATTATGGCTCACATTTTTTCCAAGGCTAAGATGAAACTTTGGCAAATGTCCTAGTTTTACTGGTCACATTTACATTGTGGCAAATACAGAACAAGAAATACTGATTAAGAGATTTCTCAGTGGGTATTTACACGTAAAAGTAGTGCTATTTGTAAGTCCTTTATTAGGTACCATCTTTCTTCCTCCTTTGTGAATTTACATCTGAGCATAGACATGGAATAATGCGGCCCAGAAATTATACTGTACAATGAGACAAAGGATTATAAAGAGCTAATCAAACAAAAAAATCAGCTTGTAGCCAAAAGGAAGTAGCACACAGAAAATAATTTTTTGCTTGCCTCTTTCACAACCCAATATGTAACTTGGGGCAAGTGTAATCTAATTTGAACTAAAACATCCTTCTTTGCAATGAATAAAAAACCTAGGGATTACACAAATTTGTCTATTCCACATTTAATATTAGCATACATGGGTATAAATATAGTGCATTTACAAATAAAATTTGAAAGCAGCATAGCTTCTTAAAAATTTGTGCTTATCCCCTTCACTCACTGGAGTGTTTAATCAGATTGACCTGTAATATATATCATTAGACCATTTCCATAGGAAACATGTAAGATCTTGTCCATTTCATCTAGAACTTAAACCAAGTACTTCCAATCACTGTAACCTGTTTATTACCTGATGAAAGATTTCTTGTCTGATAAATTCCTGAGAAAATCATTCCAGATCACAAACCTAACATGATTCTGAGGAAACAACCAGGACACCCTACATGCTGACTTTTTTTACAAAAAAGTGCTTCATTTTACCTTTTTCATATTATTTTCATAACAGTGTTTCAATGATTACCAATGCTTCCTAACTGTGTTTCAATATTTAATTATTTTTTGGAGGACAGCTTGTTTTTATTTTTATTTTTTTTTTATTCATTAGGAACAGATTAAAGTAAAGATAAGTAATATCTGTGTGTGTTTTACTTTGATGTTACAGGGCCCATCTGCATATGCACCGTTTAATATTCCTGTCTATTTTGATTACAACTTTTGAAGGAAAGTTAGGACTGAATTTAAAGCAAAATAATAGGAAAATAATTTTTTATTTATTAAATAGATTGAAACATATAATTAGCAGGAGGACATTTGATTTCTAACAGGGGTATCTAACACAGTAGTAGACCAAGGACTAGTAATCATCTTTTACATCCCATGCTATGCCTACCCATGAACACAAGCTTCAAATTTAAAGAAAAAAAGATTTTAAAAGAAATCAAGCAGTATCTCTGCCTAAATCATCAGCAAACTCTACAACTGTCCCCTTAAAAGTCCATTCCTAAGCTTACTTTCAGCACTATTCATTCTAAATGAAAACATAAAAGTGTTTTGTGAGACAGAGTATAAGCAGAAGATGTTTCTATATTTTGGTAGGCAAGATGGGTTTCTCATATGGCCAAAGCTATTTTGCTTTATGGTGGTTTTTAATGAAGACTAGAATTCAGACAATCCCAAACTTGCATTTACATATTTATACATCAAGAAAAACCTGTGTCAGGAAACAATAAGTCTGAATTATGTGTAAAATTTGAACTCATATATCTGCAGTATTAGATTTGACTGTGCTGCAAAAACTTCAACATGTTCTTACCATGAAGGCTGTTAATGTAATTTTCCCCCATTTTACAGATTTTACAATGATCTACACTTTGCAGGAATTTAAATCATGCTTTGCTTTTACACTGATATATTGCAAAATTTAGGTTAATCAAATTTGTACATACAATCAAGAAAGCAAAACTTGCATACTCTGCTATTGCCCCACTGACACTTTTTTATTGATTTCAATTTGGAATTTTTATAATTAATAATGAATTCTGAAAAAAAAAGTAAAATTTTACCTCCACTCTGATTCAAGATAAGAGATACTTCTCTGAATCGAAATATATTCTTAAATTATATTTATAGGCATAAATATTTGCTAAGCTTCTGCTAAAAATTTTCTCATAAAATACAGAGTAAAATTCCCAACTATATTTCAATGTTCAAAATAGGTTAGCCCTCTCAAAATCAATAAAATTCATTCAGCTTGATTCCACTAGAGTAGGATTTACTTTCTTAGATTTAGCAAAAGGATATATTCCCACAGAATTTCAGAGCAGAGTTTTCTAGCCTTTGACAGTACATGAAGACTAATTTTGCAACTAGAAAAAATGGCAAAATTAGCTAATGCAATCCATAGCTCTCAGAGTCACCAGTCTTATGTCAGTTTGCAATATAAAATATTCTGGAACTACTGCTAATGGTAGCATTTTCTTGCTGCAGCTAAAAAAATTGTAATACTGTAGCAGGAGAAGATGAAATATGATTTACTTTTCCCTTGGCTCATAAAATACACCAAAATCTTGTTTCAAAAAATTCTAGCTTCAATACCCACTGTTTGTGTCTATCAGAGATTATTGCTGGGAGATACTTGGAGCAGCTCTGATCAGATGATTCCAGCATAGGCTCTTTCCCAAGAATCTGTTTTCTGCCAATGTCAGATATGGAATACTGGAATGGACCTTTTCCATCATCTAGTATTCCCACATTTTTAAGATGAATGTAAGTCAGAATGAAAATATATAGAAGCAAGCAAGCAAACAAATAATGTTTCTCAGTTGCTGCCTTTACCTATCTATACATCAGACAGACATTTCCATTTGCAAGAAAATTAATTATTGCTTCCAGTTCTGACTGTGTATGTGTGCATGTCCACATATATTGTGTGTGTGAATATATATACCAGCATGTAAACAGCTGGTTGTGACTGCAATTGCAGTCTCACTCTGGATGAAAAGAGTTTTCTAAAATAGAAAATAACAATACTGTATTTTTTTTTAATTTCCTGGCATTCAAAGAGATTAATTAATTCATTTTAATGACACCTACCTGGATGAATTAAATTTCAATTAGACTTTGATTAGAAAGAGATGACTAGACGGGCTGCCACTAAAAAGAGAATAAAATAACCAGCAAGTTTGCCCTAGAGGACTGTGAACAAACCACAGACCAGAGGATAGGGCTGGTGTCTGGCATTTTCAGTGCCTTTTTAATTGCAGCATCTTTTACCATATTTACTTCAAGAATTACATCTGATGCTTCTGTTATCTACCAAGGGCACTTTTCATCCTACACTTGTTCTACCCTACAATTTTCTGAAATCCTTGCAAGTGTTAGGTCAGAGTGTATCTTTAGGCTTCCTGCATGTAAAGACCGAGAGATGGTTGTCAATAAGTTAAAAGTAAATACAATAAGTAAAAGTTCCTGAAAATAAATATAGTTGAAATAGAAAATTACGAAAGGGCAAGGAATAAACATCAGACAGCAAAAGATACACACCTTCCATAGAGGTGAATATATATGGCACAGTTCTGACCTGGACATAAAGCTGACAAGCAAAATGTTAATGTTTACTAGGTTTAATCATACCTTCATAAAAAATTGTCTCTATATGAAGAGGAAAAAAACCCCAAAGTTTGCAAGGAAACTCAATACTACCTTTGTAAAGTGCAAAGAGGTGGATACTTCAGTGATGCTTCAGATAAGCATACAAAAAAACATTTTTGAATGCTTACACTGAATTCTGAATCATTTCTGCAGCAGTAGTTAATTGGACATCTTAGTTCCTGGGCTACATGGCAGTTCCTGAGTTATTTCCCAATTGCAGCACATACATCTATGCTTAAATTCCGCTGCTTTGAATTTATCTTTTTCAAGTTCTGTTTTAGAAATGTGGCTGACCTGGTAGCTCCTGACTGCTTGATGTTACTTCGCTTTAATTCTAAATGCCATTAGAATTCTGCTTGCTCTACAGTCCCTCACCTCACTGTCACCAGCACACAGAGAATGATTGTGGAGGGAAGCTCTGTCTGAACAGCTAAAACCCAGAAACAACCCAGCTGGAGTCCAGGTCTCCATTTATATCAGCAAGTGCGTTTTCATACAGAGAGACTAGGAAATTGAATATACACATGCAAATAAAGACATAATATAATATATGTACTTATATGACACCTAATTAAAAAAACATTTTCTATTCAGTATTTAATCCTCAAATTACTTTTCCCAAAGACATCATCTTCCAAATTTTTTATACTAATAGGACCTTGGTCAAGGTCATCTAATGGTTTTTCACAGAATCACAGGATATGCTGAGTTGGAAGGGACCCACAAGGATCTTTGGCTCCAACTCCTGTCCCTGCACAGGACCAACCCCAAAGACATAAGTTTACTTTTGGGCAGCACTTTTTAAAAAGAGCCTTAACTGACTTACTAAAGATCACAATGGAGAAAAGCTTTAGAAACAGAAGATAATTTGTCTAAATCCAAGCATAAAATTGTGTCTATGATCATTAAATATTTGGCACCTTTTAAGAAAATGTTAACAAAAATTATCTGGAACAGAGAGACAACTTTTCTTGCATAGGTCAAATGCAGCAGCAGTTAAAAAAGTATTTCTGTAGTGAAACCAAATGTTTGTAGCAATGGTTAGGTGAAACAGAAATATAGAGCACACTGCAAATAGACCATCTGAAATAATGAATAGACACTTCATTTACTTCTAAAGTATATGGTAAGACAGTCCATCTACCTCAGTGTTGAATTCCCAGAAGACAGAAAATGGAAAACAATAAGAAGAGGTTTATTCTAGTTCCCTTAGGCTAAAACATCTGGACATCACTATAATTTCTAATGCTTATCTCACTCTTAGAAATATTAGTGAGAGCACACCAAAAATATATTTAACTATGAGATCTGCCTGTGTCATTATATTAAGGCAGGCTTTCTTCATGCATCAGCAGTGTCAGCAGAGAAATTAACATTTGGGAAATCATCAGACCGTGATTCAAGGACATCTATCAATAAGTGCACAATTTTCTTTCTGTCAATTGAGTATAAAGGAAGAAATGAAGTCTTAATTTTTAAAATGACTTGTTAATCAATTATTTACTAGAGAATAGAGTTGTAAGCATCTGAAAACTGAATGTTCAATTTGAGTTGTCTGCAACCATGAACTTCTGGGCACTGCTGTTTATGAGCTTATGGAAGAGAAGGTTAAAACTATTCTTCTAAATCCTTACAATTTAAAAGCAAAAATTAATTCCCACATATGTTCCTCCTTGGTCTTCCATGACCCCCAGTGTTTTTAGGACACACTACAATGAAATGCTGATGCCTCTACTCACAGGTGCCCAGCAGAAGAACAACTTATTGGATGACAAAAATCAGAAGATCTGGGCGAGGAAAACTTAATTAATGAACAATTAAAAATAATCTCATTTTTACCCTAAATATAAATAGTAGCCACACCTAAACCCTTAAAAATTTATAGAAAATATTTACATTCTTCCATCTTTGTAAGTCTCAGGATTTCATGGGAGAAATTTTTCATTTTGAATTATTGATCTGATATTCACTGCAAATCAGAGACCTTTTGCAACCTTTTAAAACTTGGGTTTACAAAGAGGATTTTGATTTTCACACACATTTAGACAGCTTATATACCCTTGTATTTTTCTCTCACATGATTTTCCAGTTATAAATAGTCAAACAGGAAGAGCTGACTTTTTGGATTAGTTGCTCTGTGAAACATTTTAAACTATAATTTCAAGAAAACAGAGTACTGTAACTCAGAGAGAGTTGAAATTATAACTTTCAATGTTCAAATATTAATTTTAACTTCATTTCATATCTAATCAGAATCTCTGTCTTTTCTATATTGCTTGCAAAAGAAATCTATAGTCAGGACTGAGAGAAAACTCTTTCATTAGGGAGAAGGCCTAGAAAATCTTAAAAAAACAGGGTGACATAGAAGGAGATGAATGTCATTCTACTGCATGCATTTACTCACTTTCAAAAAATTTATTAAATAGTTATCTCAAAATACTCCAATGCCAATTAGTGTTTGTTCAGTAAACCAATTTGATGTCCATAGTCCTCTGTTTTGATTTCAAATCACAGAACCATTGAATAGTTTGGCTGGAAGGGACCTTAATGATCATCTATTTCCAATGCCCCTGCCAGGGACAGGGACACTTCCCATTAGACTAGTTTCCCAATGTCCCATCCAACCAGCCATTGAAACCTGATAGGGTTGGGCCATCCACAACTTCTCTGGGAAACCTCTTCCAGTGACTCACCACCCTCACAATAAAGAATTTCTTCTATTATCTGACCTAAATTTCCCCTCTTTCAGTTTGAACCCATTGCTCTTTGTCCTATCACTGCAGTTTGTAATGAAGAGTCCCACTCTGGTTTCCCAACAGGCCCTCTTCAAATACTGGAATGTTGCTGTGAGTTGTCCGTGGAGTCTTCTCTTCCATGGGCTGAGTAGCCCCAAATGTCTTAGCCTGTCTTCATAGTAGAAGTGCCTTAGTCCTCTTATCAACTCTATGGCCCTCCTCTGGACTTGTTCCGATAGTTCCATGTCCATATGTTGTGGGCACCAGGACTTCATGCAGTACTCCAGGTGAGGCCTTTGCAAGAGCTGAAAGGAAGAACCGCATCCCTTGACCTGCTAGCCACACTACTTTTATGATTCTTCCTACAATCCTTTCTATGTATTTTAGAAGCATAGACAATTTTTCTTATACAGTGATGCAATATATTTAACATTGTGGTCTGTGCAGCATGTTTTCACACATGTACGTGCTGTTTTAAATCTGCAATAGCCTGCTGCCTCAAAATTACATTGCATCTATATGAAATGACATAATACTGGAAAGCTGTAGTAGGTAGTTTTATTCTGTGCCTAGAGCACATTAAATCTTGCTATGCATTGTTCAGAATTTCCTTGCACTAAACATGATCATGATCTGAATTCACATGACCTGAAGTAATTTATTTTTCGGCACCACTTTAATGATGACTGCTTATGCTCACATGTTCATGAATATTGGAAGCATGAGTGGCTGCATGAAATTGGAAGTTCAAAATGGACTACTGTAATTTCTAGGTGAATTTGATACAATAAATTACCAGGCAAGAAATTTGCAGTGAGCTGCTTTTATGAAAAAATCAATAAACTCTTGTAATAAAAATGGTAATAAACATGCTAGTTCAGTAAATAATGAAAAAAATAGATTATGTGCTTTATTGGACTAATTAGGAAATGCTTTATAGGATCAAATGTTCTCACCAAAATTAAAGAAATTCCTTTTTGAAAGAGTCATGAAAATAATTTCCCTTTTCTTACTGAACTCTGCAAACTAGCGGAAACTCATTGAACTGTACCTCTTCCACTGACTTTATATGGGCTTTTTATATGGGATTTTAATTTAAGTTATAAAAAAAAAAGTCTGAAAAGAAACAAATCAAGAAAATTCCACACCTGAAATCCTGTATGATTGCAGACATTCTATATTGTGCTTGGTAAATGTATCCAAAAAGAAATATCACAGATTTTTTTTTTTAATCTTTTTTACCTTAAGGGAGATTTCTTCCATTGGATAATTTTTTTTCCCAGCTATGATTTTAAATATACATTCAGCATGGAGAAAACATAAAGGAGAAAGAGCTTCCTGCTTTATTGAATGAAATTAGAATTGCATCTTTTCTTTAAATATGCGCTTAACTTGTTTTGCCGAATCGAGTTGAAAACAGTTACCCTTGGAAGGTGTCTTACCCTGCTCCCAATTAGTTTAATAGCAACTGTCAAGGATTTGAAGTATTCTGAGAACACACTTTCTCTGTCACCCTCCTACTTCATGATTGGCTGTTAGTGACAAAATATATTCCTGCACAGTCACAGTTTCAAATGATTCCCTTTTAATTAGTCTTACTCAAAACCGTCTGTGACTGATAGAAATAACAATAGTTTCAACTTCTTTTCATCATGAAGCCTGAACTTTTTGTATCTTGTCCAGAAGACTGATTGTTTATGCCACAGCCTGTCCTAATGCCTTCAAAAATATTTGTCTTTTCTGACTTGTAAGAAAACCAAAGGGCTAAAATAGACAATTTGTAAAGAGCAGATCATTTAAAAAGGTGTAACTTCTAGTCAGGCAGAAGTTCAGGTTGCTGTTTCTTACTTTCATAAGAGAATAAAACTTTTCAGATATTTATTTTCTATCTTTAAATTTTATTTTATCAGATTACATTTATTTTACGCTAGATCAAGATCCAGCTTCAATCACGCCTGGATGAGCTAAAGAAATGAGGTAAAGGAAAATGTTTTTTACAGGAAGAAGTCAAAACAAATTCAAAATATTCTTTCTGGTGCCTTAGCACATAAAAATTCACATTTTCTGAAAATCCTTAGCTATTTTGCGCACCAGGTCAATATTAGCTATACATTTAATCTTCCATTTAATACAGCTGCAGGCAATGAGATGTGGGTTTTATGCCTTGAAAAAGTCTACAACCAATCATAGACAATGCAATTCATCAGTCAAGCCAGGAGAAAAAGGAATGGAGAACATGCGACTGGCTTTAAAGTCTCTCAAGAAACTTCTTTTAGCTTTTGTAAAAGGAACATATAAAAAGAGGCATAAGGAGAAATTCTAGCTGTGAGGCTGGCCTTCGAGTATGTGACTGGCTGCCATGGAGAGATCAGCCACAAGAGAGACTCCAGTTGCTGTAAGAGGAGGACAGGTATGTGCACAGGATTCAGAGGGATAGAGAAATTGATATGTCAGATTCATGCCAGATATGTATGCCATGCCAACAAAACCAGGGTTTTTCCAAGAGAAAGAACTGCTCTGTTAAATGTGATTTAATCTTGGCTGGACATGTGGGGTATTGTTGAATTGAACCTTCTATGTGGTTTAAAATAACTGTCCCCCCAAAACCAAAATAAAGCAAAACAAACCCCCACAATAATAACACAAAACTGTTCCCTTTGATTTTTATGAAAAAGGCATTTTGTCCTCCAGCAAATATACCAGTGGTTGAAGAGAAAATGAGCGAGAATGCATTTCAGTGTAGTCTAGTCTGAAAGGAATGTAAATAAGTTTTCAGTAACTTTGTCTCAAAATCATATATGCAAAATCATATATGCAAACTATTTACAATTTTTACTTTTACCCATAGTGTTATTGTTCAATTGTCTACAATGCTCCCCCAAATTAATACCAAAAACATCATTATAGTCCTTTGTAACTAACTTTGCTTTAATTTTACTTAGCTTCATTCTGTGGCCAGTCCATGGCTGTTTAGTTCAATGCGAGTTGGAACAATCTCATAACTTGCCAGTTGCAAATTTTTTAAAGTATTGTTTTTTTACAAAATATCATTTTTTCTTGTCATAGGGAAATATATGCTTTTATTCACCACCATGTTTTCCTCTAAATCATGTACTGCACCATTATATAACAGAAATTAAGGACCCAAATGGTTTAAAACACGGCATTTCTTTCCACAGACTTGCTTATAAATAGAAACATCTCTACTCAGAGATACATTTTTTTGTGTAGGATAGTTATTACAGTAATGAGGTATTTTTAAAGAAAAATATAGCAAACACAATATTTACTTGCTATTTGGTAAAACAATGAAAGGACACACAGACATTCAGGATTCACTAGCCATTCTAGGGTGATAAAACCTGTTAATTCAATTTAAAAAATGCAAACTATCTTTCTATTTTTCCCATATATATTTTTTTTTATATCATGTTCACCTTAATGTTTTAACAATAGCTATAGCTAGATGAAGTTGGTAACTACATTATTTAGGTTAATACTTTACAAGTTCACCTTATACTATTACATAATCTCAATTAATCACTAAATTTCATACGGTATTATTCAATCTGTTCAATGAATCAGGAGGATTATGACTAGAAAAATTGTGCTGGAGAGTTTACTTTTTCTACATTTTCTTCCCTAATAAAATAGCCCATTAATATAACTGGAATTATTAAAACTTAATCACATCATGTGGTAAGGCATTTTTTCTTTTCCTCAGAAATCCTTCATTTTTTCAATTTTTCAGTGTTTTATATGTGGTCAGAGTGACTTGCTCTTCCTTATAAAATTCATTTAGTACCTTTTGCAGTCTTAAACTCTTGAGTTGCTCTGATGAATCTTCACCTTCTTTATTAATTTTTTTTACCAGACTTGGAACATACATTTCTATATGTCCTGAAAATACTTTATATGTTTATCTCACTATAACAGAGTTCATTACAGTTCATAGCCTAAATAGAGATCCTTCTTGCCTTTTCCACTTCATTGGGTTTACATGGCAAAATTTTGGTAGTGGAGATACTGCACGGGTGGCCTCTGTGAGAAGACGTCAGAAACTCCCCCCATGCCTTGACAGAGCCATTTTCATCCAGCTGCAAGACAGTCCTGTCTCTGGCCACAGCTGAGTTCATCAGGAGCATTGGGATTTAGAATGTTTAAAAAGAAGGAAAAGTATTAAATGGCAGCTGGGAGAGAGGAGAGAATATCTGAAAGAAACAGTCCTGCAGACAACAAGGTCAGTGGAAAAGGAAGGTCAGGGACTGAGATTCCCCTGCAGCCCATGGCGCAGCCCATGGAATTCCACAGGGATACAGAGATTCACTTGTAGCTTGTGAAGTACCCTCTGCTGGAGCAGGGGGATGCCTGAGGGAGGCTGTGACACTGTGAGAAGCTCATGCTGGAGCAGGGTCCTGGCAGGACCTGTGGCTCCATGGAGAGAGAAGCCCACCTGGATACAGGTTTGCTGGGAGAAAAATCTTTGGGTCTCAGAAGACACACACCCTGAGGAAGTTTGTTCCTGAGAGGCTGCACCCTATGGAATAGGGAACACACTGGAACAGTATGTGAAGCACTGCAGCCCATGAGGAAATAATCTGTGTTGCAGAAGCTCTGGAATGACTGTGTCCCTTGGGTGGGTCCTTGTACTGGAGCAGGGAAAGGGGGTAAGGAGGAAAGAGTATTAGAGACATGTAATGAACTTACTGTAACTTCCATTCTCCTGGGGCTTGCGTGTGAGGAGAAGCCGGGAGTGAAGTTTAGCCTGCAAGAAAGGGAGAGGTGGAGGGAAGGTGTTTTTAGATTTGTTCTTCTCATTATCCTACTCTGTTTGATTGACAGTAAGTTGCATTTCTTGCCTGATGTTGAGTCTGTTTTGGCCATGACAGTAAGTGGTGATTTTTCTGTCGTTATCTTGATCCATGAGCTTGTTGCAGTACTTTCTCTCCTTGTATTGTTGAGGAAGGTAAGTGGTACAGCAGCTGGTGGCCAGCCAAGGTCAAACCATCACATCCACTTCACTTTTTTTCTTCGTTTCTTTAGAGGTAATCTAAAGAGTCTCTAAAAGAGACTAAGACTCTGTCAGGGAGTCTAAGTCTCTACTAAAAAATACTGTGAAGACCATACCAACACATATACGTGAGTGCATAAATGTTCTGAAACTTTTCTAAGATGTTTGTATACATGTAGTCCACACTACATTTTAGAATGCCTGAAGTTACAGCTTTCTGCTGATGAACACTTTGCAGAAGTTCCTCTTGGTCTTTTTTTAGCTGTGCAGGCACATAATTTGGGTAAAGAAAAGAAAGATTGGTTTTCCTGAAGTACAATTAGTGTGGGGAATATTGCCATTGAAACATATGCAGCAGTTACTTTGCAAGTACTTAACATTTATTTTACTCTGTTTCATTTTATTTTATATGAATTAGTCAAGCAAGGAAGAAACTAATTTTCTGAGAACTTTCTTCCAAGCCATCTCCAAGGGCTTGGAAAGGTTTGTACCCTGCAGTTCTCTCTCATATCAGCCATCTGACAGAAGGTGTCCATAACATAATGCATATCTCAGTTCAGAACATTCTCTGCTCATGTCCTCAAAGTTAGTTTTAATACTAAAACAGGAAGACATAGGCTCCTATCTGTTAACTGGCATATTCTCCTATTTTGATTTTGAGAGCATCTAGTAGTTTAGTAAATAGGGGTAGTAAATTGAGTCATAAATTAGGATATTCAACATCCATTATTCAATGCAATATTTTTATTCATACTTTCCAGCTGAGAAGAAGGAGATACCTTCCCAGCTTTTGTCCTGATGAATGTCAGGTCTAAGCCAGCGTGACTGGAAGCAAACATGGATGCAAACATTTCATTTGCTGCCAACTATATTTCACTGATAGTGACCTCGTTATTTCCATTGAGGAGCTGAATTTTATTACCTGTCCTCAGATACACTGGCCCACTTTTCTCCAAGATGAACTGTTTACTGTTTTTATGTGTCAGTATCCTAACTGGTGGTCATAGCATTTCTTCACTGGGGATAACAAATTTCAGCAGAATTATGTTAATTCTATTCAAATTAATCAATTACACTGTTTGCATAGATCTTTAAAACACTCATAGCATTGGCATTGTCTATGTCAATCAATATGTAAATATTATAGGCACTCTCAGGTCTCAGTTTCTCAAACATTTAAAAAATTATTTTCTTACTGAAAACAAGATAGAAAATGTGTTATCTCCTGAGTTACTAGGCTTAAATGTGGAAATTGCACAAGAGTATGTCTACAAAGCAAACCCAAACCAGGAAAGGAAACTATTAGAAGCAGAGATGCCACTTTCTCCAGAAAGGGACGTGCATCTGGACAGTGTCCTGGCCTTGCACTATTAACATCAGCTGTTGTGCTACTAGCACAAGGTTCCAGAATGTGATAAATAAAAACACTCCTCACAGGCAGAATGTATCAACTTCATATCACATTAATATTGCATGTTATAACTACAAAATTCTATGTAGCCAGGTTAAAGTGGGATTATCACCTGTCACTGGGTACAAAGACAGACACACAGCAACTATTTATTCCTTATTTAAACCTACCACTACTTATTGTTAGTTAGGTTTTTCTTTTAGGTGTGATTTTCACTTTCTTTGCCTACCAAGTCATCACATATGGAATTGGAAAAGCTATCTAACTCATCATAGGACTGGGATCATTATTTCATGGCTGGTATATACATATGATTAAAAATCTGATGTTTTGCACAGTAATCTGACATCATTTTAATTTCTGCAGCTGGTCTGCGATTGTTATTCTTTTCTACCCTTGGAAGCTTGAGGCACAAACCACAGCAATTGCTCATTTTCTGTAACATGTAACCAAAATATTTAACCAACAGGCATTTTACTCTCCAATTTTAATCTCAAGAATATTAGCCTTCTGTCTTCTTTTTGTCTCTTGTTCTCCTGTGCAAATTGCACCCAGCTATATCAATATTGCTGTTATGAATATTATCTCATGAACTTTCAGTTACAATAACTAGGTGATAGTCACCATCATTCAGTAACATTCTAGGCAATGATTGTTCATATACTTCAGGTATTTTAAGTACTTTAAGAAAATTATAATTAGTATAATAAACTTCATATTCAGTTGCAAACTCAGTTCAGTACGTCTTCGACTGAGAAGACAAAAAACATTACCATAAACACTTTCCTCAACTCACCTGCATGCTAAGCCTTGTAACAAACACTGCCATTGTAGGGAGGACCTAGGAAACTGACACTGTACCTATTTAAACTATTGTGAGGTAAATCAGGAGTCAAGCAGTCAACTCTCTTCAAAGAAACCCATGCAATTGTCAGTAAAACAAATCACCTACAGATCTCATTTCTTAGCTTGTATGCATCTTCCTTTCTCTATGTCTGACCACAGCAGTGTGCCATCATGCTCTCTAAAATTCTTGTGGGAATTTATTGTCAATGCACCATGCACTGACACTGAAAAATGAAGCCCATTTTAAAGATTTAAAACTTCCATCTGTTTTCCATAAAAGATTATGCCAAGTAAAGGTCTTAACATAACAGTCTTAACACATTGATTACATCTGTGAAACAGTTAAAGAATATTTCTACAGGATCCAGTAAAACTACTCTAAATTAGGCAATGTGAGACTTCAGAGCGCAATTCAAGACTCATCTGTTGTACTTCTTGTGTGCATGCTCTATGTTCTAAGGGTCTTCAATTAGAGCAATAATTCCTTTCCTTTGAATGATTTTCTTCATGATACCAAGAAGAGCTGATGCATGTGTAAAACCTTAGTGCAAAGGACAGACAGAAAGGGGGGATAGAAGAAAGAATAAAGTAACCTGCAAAAGGACAGACTAGCAGAAAAGAAATTAGTTTAGATCCAGCACACCCTCTCAGCCAGATGTTCTTCACTGCATCCATTTCACCTGCTGTTGTATCTTATTGCAGTATCCAAAGAGAAAAGATGTGTCACCAGCAGCAATTAAAAAAAGGCTATGTCTAACCTTCAGATTTTCTTTCCTCTTGCCTTGATTTTCATTAAGTTTTGGGCTTTAACAACAACAACAAGAAAAAAAAAAAAAAAAAATAGAAAAAATTAGAAAGAAATTAAAAAAAAAAAAAAAAAAAAAAAAGGAAAGAAAACCAGGGAACTGCTTTTTAGTTCTTTTTTATTTTTCAGTATGTGCATTGTATCTGCTGAGTTTGCATGAGCTATTGTTGGACAGTTCTTCATTGGATCAGCCATTCCAAGATATGTCTAACAGAAATAAAAAGTCTTCAAAAAGATTTGACAGATTTTCAATGAGGTATTATGATGGGTCAGACCATGTGAGAGGCATATAACTCTGTACTCTAATACAAGGTCTTCAAAATTTTAGCCACATTTGTTAAAGGTATATGCCATGTTTCTTCCAAATTTCTCTAACTTTAAGAATTCCATATCACTATTTGAAACTATTGTAATACATGTTAATATATATATTTGCTATTTATTTGTGATTATAAGGTATGTTCATCAACTTAAAGTTATGGTAAAATATGCTTTTATATTGTAGATGAATATAAGAATATTTTTAAGAAATCCCTTTGTAGCCCAAAACACTGAAAAGGAGGAAAAGAAAGAAGAAAATGAAAAGTACTTCAAAGAACAATTTAGGAAAAAAAGAGTGATTAATATTACAGCAGGACCCTCTTCAGGACACTCCAAAATATTATGCTCAGTGCTGCTCATACCATTTAGTTTTGAAATTATTATACCTAAATCAACTTCAAACATCTCCTCTCTTAAAAGAAAATGAGTCATTAACAATGCCAACAGATTTCTGCTGTTATATTCCACTAAATTAGGGTGCTAAGAAAATAGCATACATATTTATGAGAAGGTTTTCTACATAGAAGGATGCCATCAACTCCTAATAAAAGGAAAGAACACTTAAAAATATTTGAGTTATTGAATAAAAGTTAAAGATAATGAAAATAGGCAGATAAACAACATCAGCAACAACAGAAAAAAATCCCAATACTATAGAAAACACCTTTTATTTCCTAACTCATTAATACAAAACCTATTCTTATCACCTTCTATTTATTACAACCTGTTCCCCTTACCAGACAGCTGAGATGAATAGAGCAATGCACAAAGATTCACAGACACTGCAAGATAGAAAGATACAACTGATGTCTTTGTGAATATAGACTGTGGGCCAACACAGTGATTTTGATTATTTTCCTTTTATTTTTTCTGTTCCTCATAGTTCAAAGGCTTTCTGAAACACTGCAATGAGACCATAAGCTTCAAGGTGCACAAGGTGTTTGTCATTGATGTCTCTCCTACTGCTGGTATTCTCACCACTCTGTAGAAACTACCCCGTCTAATCCCATTCACATAAATAACCCCCTCTTTCCCTGTACTCCCTCAAAACATACACACACCATACCACAGAAAGTGACTATATGTAGAATAGTTGTGCAGCAATCTCTTATCTTTGTGTATCCTTAGGTACCAAAAGACTTACTCCTTCATCCTTTCCTCTAGGGCTTTCCTTTTATAACCTAAGATGCTCGGTGCTACTTAGCAGGATTTGATTTTACGACTACTTCTTTTCTTCAGTGTCCTACTCTGGATGAACTCTAGGTGAACTACACCTCTCTCAGAGCCCAGTGATAAAAGGTGGATAGAATATTGCTATGAAATTATGTGGGAATGGAGGACAGCATTATTATCAGAGTTGCCTCTGTGATTTGTGACTATATGATTGATTGCATTCATAGTGATCCTTTAATCCTTTCTACAAACTGATCAGTTTCTCATAAGTTTGCATTTGTGCATTTCATTATTTCTGTGCAAGTGTTGATTTTTTTTATTATGTCCAGGTATTTGAGATTAATTCCTCCTTCTGAAGACTGTTTTGAATATCCCCTCTGTCTTTCTAGTACCCTTGTGTGATGGTGTTCACAGGGGTCCCAGGATGAGGGAAGAGACGGAGATCTGACTCCATATTTCAGAAGGCTTGATTTATTATTTTATTATATATATTACATTAAAACTATGCTAAAAGAATAGAAGAAAAGGTTCTCAGAAGGCTAGCTAAGCTAAGAATAGAAAGGAAAAGAATGATAACAAAAGCAGCTGTCCCAGACTCTCTGTCTGAGCCAGCTGTGCTGTGGTTGGCCATTAATTACAAACAAGCAGATGAGACCAATCACAGACACACCTGTTGCATTCCACAGCAGCAGATAACCATTGTTTACACTTGTTCCTGAGGCCTCTCAGCTTCTCAGGAGGAAAAAATCCTAAGGAAAGGATTTTCATAAAAAGATGTCTGCAACACCCTTATGATTCATTCTGTCAGATTTTCCACTACACTATCCTGTCTGATAAAACATTGAGTAGAACTAAAGCTACCTTCAAATCGCTCTCATATACTGTCCAGTACCTCCTTCCTTTTTACCTGTGAATAGTCAATAAATGTGAAAATTCTATCAGTCATGCCCATCAAACATGTACAAAATAGTTTCTTCTTATTTAGAAAAATATGGAAGATAATATCCTTAGACTCAATATCAAGATGGTATACATAATGTGTCCCTCATTTACAAAGCCTGTTAATTTTTTCAGAAAGAAATTTCCACTGTTTGACATCATTTGTTGACATATCAGATACTTCTCATCTGCATGTTGTCTTCTGAGTGATTTATATCTTATTTGCAGAGATTTTGTTCTGTTATTATTTTCTCTTTGGCCTCCTTAAAACATAGAAAAGGATTTTCAACCAAATGAAAATTCTCACATTTTACTAGAACACTTGTATTTGCTTTTTTCAAATAAATTCAAGAAGCAGCTTTGTTTACTGAAGAGTTTGGGGTTTGAGGGAATTTTTGATGGTTTTATTTTTTTCACTTTTTAATTTCTATTTCCACATCATAAAGCCTAGATTTAATGTGTACATATTTTTACAATTCCCCACATTCCTATCTATATAGTTCACTATACATCTGCTTTTTTATATATTTCAAAGTCTTGAATTTTGCTCTTTTCACCTCCAAAATTTTATGTGTCCCTGTCATCTCTTTCATCTTATGAGTAGCTGATCCATATTTATCCCATTTATTTACAAATAAAAATTTTAGTAGAAAAAAAATTATACCTTTTTATTAAAAAAAATAAAAAATTTTTGGGGATCTTTCTTAACATGGAGTTTTGGGGTGATATCCCAAACTTATAAAATAAGTTTTTATTAGTTCCCTATTCTTCAGAGGAGCACAATAATATCAGTTAGTGCTGGTGAAAATCATATTAAGTCTTATTCACCCATTTTTACAATACCAGGCTATTGAATTATAACTTTTCAGAGAGTTTTAGAAAGTCAGAAAGCACATCCTTAAAAGTATGGGTTACTCAAGGCTACCACTGCTGCTGCTGCTGCAAAAGCAGATGAGAGAAGAAAATGCCTGTACTGTCTTTCACTAAACAAAAGAGAAGGTTACTAAGGATATACACCATTATTCATTATAGGAATATGAGTGCCAGCATCAGTTAAGGAAGTATTGTTAGGTGGAAATCAAACAGCCAGTTCGTTTTTCTGTGTCCCAGTTTTACCCCTCAGACACTTACCCAAAAGTTCTGCTTTATCTCTGCCTTGTCTCCACAGCTGATGTTGGGCAATTGGAGTGCTGGATGTGTCTCACCCGCCACAATTGTGCCATGGAAACCACACTGTCCTTCACGTGCACTTGCAGGCAGGGTCATGATGCACAGTCCGGATAACGCCATTAACCAAGGTGTGTGCACTGAGCTTGTACAGCCCCTGTATCTGTAAGGGAAAACACCAAAGCCGGTGGTGGAACTTATCCTCCAGTCGTGGACATGCAATCACTGTTATCTTAAGACTTTAATGAGACTCATTAGCAATTCACTACACTGCAAATACAGTGCTTTTAATTAATTTCAGTGGAATACTTGATACAGTCATTTGATAACTGTTCCATAGGACATGCAGTAAAATGGCAGTAGAAACAAATTGTGTGCAAAAATAATTTTGTTACTACCTGGGTTCAGGAAATAATGAAAACTACTAGATCCAAGCAGTAAAAATCAGCTATAGCAATAGATAGTCATCTCACAGTTTAATACACACATGCCCTTCCTAAAACATACATTAATTTGTCTGCAAATTGGAGGCTACTTATTCTAAACTCTGAAGCGAGCATATTTTAGCTATAATTTGGAAGGCTGAACTACAGAAGTCCTCATCCTCTTTCATAACATGAGTGACATAATCTAGACAGGCTGTAGTACTATTCATATTCCAAGAAGATGACTCATGGGCAACACATAGAGTCTTTACCCTAAATGAACTTTCAATTGTTTCAAAGAGTCAGCAAATTTGACCTTACTACTCAGCTGAATAAATTGGTATTGGATAGATGGACATATACCTCCACATTAAAAAAAATAAAATTAAAAAAAATAAAATGTAGTACAATAAATAAAGAAAAAGAAAATGAAATATCATGCATTAGAAAGAGTATTGCTTTTTTAAGTGCTACATACAAAAGTCTCACAAGAATGTGTCAACTCTAAAGTCTCCCAGCTGCAAGCAATATTAAAATAGTTTACTTTAAATGGAAGGCATATGCACTCACAGATGTTAAAATTCCACTTCTTTTCCACAGCATTATTTCTGCAAGTTTTAGAGGAAGGGGTGGGGGGGTGGGTGTTTTTTGTTTTACTTTATTTTGTCATTATTTTTATTTTCTTTTAAATACTTTGAATCCAAACTCTCCAAAATGTCATGTTTTATCTCTGAGTTTTCCTAATGATCACATAGTTGTCTGGGGATTTGGTTCCTTGTTAGCCTTTAGTCCTAAACAGCCCTGCTGAGCACTGTTGCTTTCTAATTATTTTAAGCGTATCAATTAAACCTTCTTCTTAGTGTTTACATCAGAGACTTCTGTGTAAGAATGGCAGAAACCCTCACAGAAAGCCTTCAGCTCAGTTCAAAGACTGGTGACAAAGGTCATTAACAAAATGACTGAAAGAGAAGGCTTTCTTTCTGCACAGTCTTGAAAAGGGAAAGAAAGTGTAATGAGAACACTACTCTGAATCTTCACTTTCTCAGTGCTAGCTGTAGCCCTTAAAAATGCCTGATTACAAGAAACCTATTCAAAGACCTTGCTTTAACTTGAAATAAAACAACGTTTAAAAAAGAAAGTGCTTTACCCCATCCCTTAAAAAAAGGGGGGAAATATTTAGCTCCACTTCAACTTGCCTGATATAAACTGGAAATACAATGCAATAGAGAGAAAATTGTCTAAGAGTTCCTGGAGCTTGTGGAAGAAAACTTTCTGACACAGCTGGCAAGGGAGCCAGTTGGGGAAGATGACCACAGGACCTGGGGTTTTTAGTGCACAGAGCACTTGTGGGTGCTGTGATGGTTGGAGGCATCTCATTTATTTCAGCCCAGAGATGTAGCATTATATAAAGAATAAAATAAACTCCTAGGAGTATTTCTGTTATGTCTTTGATTTCTCAATTGGAATGAAGATTGTACAGGCATGCCATCATAAGAAGAGATATGATAACTAATTTATTTAATTGAGCTTAAACTTTATTGAAAATTTTAATTAAATGTTATAGAATTTTAAATCCAATCTAGTGTTCAAACTAATTTTATATATATATATATATATATATACTCTGCACAGGGTAGGACATAATTAGATCTTGATAAAATAACCATACTTTTTACTGCCTCACTTATTTCCTCTTTATTTTTTCATGCAACAGTTGCTGGTGATCTTCTTGTCTTCCCATGGGACTGCTTTGTATGTGCCCATTTTTCCATTCAGACCCCTGAATCCTTCTCAGGGCTAATCAGACAGGATTATGACAATACTATTCATGTTATTAGAGACCCATAATGCCCAGAATCTCAGCTCCTATTATGGTTGAGACTGGATTTTTGCAGGAGTGCATAAGTAAAGAAAAAGAAGTCAGGCACTTCTCTCAATGAAGACTCCTTTTGTAAGTAAGAGGTTTTAGTGTTGTACCCATATCATTGTAGTTAATAGCCCTTAAGGAGGCTTACTTCCATCCATTCAGCTAATTGCTTTTTGAGCAGATTTATATTTTGGCATCAAAAACATCCTGCAGCAATGAGTTACACAATTTAATTATGTATTATATGAAAAGAAATTTACACTTCAGCCTGGTAATTTACTTGGGCACTGGCTGGTTTTTGTGTCATGAATGGTGAATAAGATATCCTAAATCACTTCTGACCTGCCATTCATGACTTCATATATTTCAACTATACCATCCTTACTCATCCCTTTTCCAAATTTGAACAACCTTGCTTATAAAATTTTTCCTTGTATAGAAGTCATTCTCTACGGTTCATTATCAAAATTACCCTTGCCAGTACCATTTTTAATTCTGGTGATCACAGTCCAGTTGAACAATGAGTTTTACTCTTCTGTTATTTTGTAGTGGAACAACACACAGGAAACAATATGTGCAACACCAGAGACTTCACACACTGCTTTTTCTGTTAACACCAACCTATTTTTTTCCTCTTTTGGACAGTAGTGATTCTATAAAGGTATTTTTTATTGTAATCTCATGGCAGTTCAATCTCCCTAAGAACCTTGTTGAGATAATTTTGCAACAGATTCTTGCCAATGCATGCATACTGTACCAACCATATAAAATTTGTCTGTGTGCTCAAGTAATTTACTCATACAACAGATGAATGTGAAGTGCAATTCCTCTTTACAAAAGCTGCATTAACTGTTCTCCATTGCATCATGCCTATCAATGCACTTCTTTATGCAACAATTTCCTAACATTTAAAAAGGTTTATTCAACATGAAAGTGAGATTAAGTTGCCTGTAGTTCTTTGAGTTTTAAAGATCTAAACTCCTCATTAGCCAAATACCAAAATTAATTAGAAAGGTTACCAACAAATGACTACTTTTTACACAATCAGCAATTATCAATCACAACTATAAGTTCATCAATGTCTCTGTTTTCTCTCCTGAAACTCCCAGTTGAAAAAGTTTCAGTCTTGGTGATTTATTGCTACATGTCTGTAATCTTTTCTACTGTTGCTACAACCTGAAACTGAAGGGTAAATCCAATCTATCACTGAGTTGTACAATTACTTTGGAGCCCAGATCTTAGACCACTATTTTGACAATTCTTCCTTAGTTTTTGCTCAGTTTCTAGTTCTAGTGGATGCTGGAGCTCTGTTTAGAACTCAGTTGTTCTAGAAATTAAGTCTATTTTCACTTTATGAAAACCAACTTTTTCTTCAACCACGCAATGTCTGCCAAGTTTCTATTGACATGACTCTTACATGAGTAGATTGAACATCTGTAACAGTGCATAGAATTGTTTATTCAAGCTGAAGATTGCTCTTTTCATTATTCTACACATGTAGAGAAATCAAACATTGCCGATTACATTCTGTTCATGTTTCAGGTTTGTTACTTCTATGAAAACTTCAAACCTAGAGAATGCATAAACATGAAGTATTAATTTGTCACCTTACTCTGAAAGTCTTGATGCTTAAACAGTAGTCTTTATTCCTTGTATCTATTATTTTATCTTTTTTTCTATGTGAAGGCCCTGTGTTATTTTAGCTGAACTACACTTACCCACCTGTACATATGCTGTTTGCTATCTGCATACAGTCTGTTGTTTAGCATTTCTGTAATTATGCTCTGGAAAGATGGCTAGGTGAAATTTACCTAAAAAAAGTCAAAATTTACTAGTGAGATTTAAAAGCTAATAAAGTTGTAAAGTGTATATCCTCCATATAATTGGCAATTATTCTGCCTGTCTATGATTAGATTTCTATATAAAGAAGCTCTAAGAGAAACTCTAAGAACCTTGCATAATAAACAGTAGAGATATTAAAGAAAGCAATGAAAACTAGACAAGTGGGTCCAAATTACAAAGTAATGTTACAGCAATTGTTTAAAACCTACAATTATTAATATGTTTATAAAATAATGTGATGATCACTTCAGTACTTTTAGTCAAAAAGATAATTTTTAAATAAATTAATTAGAAAATTTATTTTACTGTTTGACAAAGTTATGGTTCATTAATACTTTACCTTTCAGTCTGGAAAAACTTTTAGAATAATGAAAAATTTATATTGTCAGAGATGGATTTCATAACTCCATAAACTGACATTTTAACAGTTACTCAAATGTTCAACATATAATTTTCTCTAACAACTACTCATCAGCCAAAGTTCACCAACGTATTTCATTACACCCAAAAATGTATCACAACAGTAATTTAATTATTTTCTCAACTTCAGCCGTTGTGTTCCATACTCTGGCATCCCTTTCATTTTTTGATTCATTGATAGATTATTTAAATTGCAAATGACCTCCCATCAATCCTAGATCACCCTCTTGGACCTACTTAAGTTTCAACTCACATCTTACAAAAAAAAAGAAATTTTGTCACTTGCCTACTCATTTATAGAGGCAGAATTTTCCTTTGATCTCTTTTATGCAGCACTTAATGCCTCTATATTTAATCCAAAACCACCTAACTGTTCATTTTATGTATCTTTCCACCTTACACACTCATACATTTTCATGTCCATTCTCCTTCTGTCCCTTTTTTCCTAATCTCATAGGTCACCATCTCACAGACCTTGATATTATACAAGAATTTTGAAGTTAAACAAGAATTGTTTCACTCATTTCACTTTGATAAATCACAGCAAAATTGTAAAGGCTGAAGATTTACCTCTTCTTTTGACCAAAAAAAAGGGTTACTTTTTTTATTCTTTCTTTTCAGCTAGATTGTAATTATATCTTAAATTTGAAAATAAAAAACAACCCACTAATTACTTAAAAATATTTCAGGGGATTAACTTAAAATATAAAGGAAATGTGCATACATAAACCCTGTCTCTAGGACTAAACTTTTATAATCCACAGACCATGGAAGCCCAGAAACCACAGGGTAACAGATACTTATTCTTTGGCACAGGCACATCAGAAGGGCCAGGAATAACGATGAAGACACTCAGAATCCATAACCTTTTCTCTCTTCCAGTCTATTTCTTTTATAACTCGATACATAATTTTATATAGCCTTTCTGAAGGTACATGCTTTCATATGTAGGAATTCAGAGCTAGATTTGCATTTTTGCCTTTCACCCCAGAAAGTATATCCAAAACTATAACAGCAGCATCACAAGAAATGCAGGCACTGAGCTCCTGAGATGTACCCAAATATATATACAGTGCATTAAACACTAGCATTTATACAATTAATGGCATGTACCCAGGTTCTAGCAGAAAAAACACTGGAGGATGGGTGAAATGGTCCAGTTGATGTCTGGTTTTCCTAAGAGCCTGTACACAAGTAGATTTTGGAACTGTGGCCTGAGGCATACACATGTACCAAATGCGGCTGCTCTTCTGCTCCTTGGGGTGAGGTGGGAAGCAGCTGAAAGGGTATATGGCACACCATGCACCCTAATGGGCAAGTGGAGAGGGCTGACTGGGAGATGGGGGATACCACACTCAAAAACTCATGTGGGAGGAACCTGCAGGGAAACATGGGCAGGAGGGCTGGTTTCACATTGGGAAGTTTAGAGGCACATACCTTGATACAAACTCATTAGGCAGCTGTGGCAGGTCTGTCACAACCAGTGGAGTAACTGGTTGTGATGGTACAGGCTGCTCTCTGCCGTCTGAAAGCCCCCAGGCATATTCATGCTGACGTGGAGGTCTCAGCATAGCATAGTTAGTTCAGAACCATTGCAATAAAAGCTAGAAGTACCACTAGAGGGCATTAAAAACACCATAAATAACTTTTGTCTAACACCAACAAAAAGGCTTAAAAAGACCCAGATGAGAAAAGCCACAAAGCATGACAAGAGTGGTACAGAAAACACGTGGGTCCTATGCAGTGTATAGCTACAGAAACTGAGCTGAATTGAAGGTGCTGAAGGTCCAGAGCTAACAATGCCAGACAGTTTCTAGAGGGAAGACGAGTTGATACTAAATTTTATGTCAGCACTCAGATAATTAGCTAATTTACATATTTCAGCCTGTAGGCCATCTACTTAATGACTAGTGAGTGTTATAAAACTATGACAAAAATTATGTTGCATACAACACCTAAAGATCAAATGGTGATCTTTAGCTTCATTGAGGGCAATAGAAACAGCAGTGGGTAACAAACGCTTTAGATTCACCAGTGGAAGCAAAGAAAATTGTTGAGATGTCTGTGCAGGTTGAGCAGGAGGGCAAAACAAAGGGCGCTTGCAATCATCCAAAAAGCAGAGTTCTCATTTCCATTGTAACAGTTAGACATTTTTGCTTCATATTATCTCAGCTGTGCAACAGAACAAAAGACATAAAGGAAAAGTCACCTTGTAAGTAACAAGGTCTGTCAAGTATTGTCACTTATAGAAATACATGTTAGGTTTTCCTGCAGGTTTTTCCCAGCACTGGAGAATTTTTTCTGTGCATTCTCTGATTTATCTTATGAAAAACACTTTAAAAAAGGAAAAAAAAAAAAGCTGCCAATAGTGTAGTCACACTTCTTTTTAGAGGCTCAGTATCCCAAATGGTCACAAACTGAATCTCCCTATCACAGTTTGCATTGCCTAGAGGGAGCATATAAAATAATTATTTACTGTTTAGAGTTATTCTTTAGGAGAGTAATGTCCCTCTGGATCATATTATTTTGTTTCTGGTCTGAAAAAGTCTGTATACAAATATACTATACAGAGCAAATTCAAAAAGGTATCAGCCCTTTAGGCCAGTAGGTCAAGCAGGACCAAAAAAACTTCACAGAGAAGTATGGAAATATGAGACAATGGAAGACAGCAACAGCTGAGAGAAAAAACTCAGTATTTCTTATGATAGAAGAGGAAAAATGAATTAAAGTTGTGAATGCAGAGTTCCTAAAACTTCAAGGTAGCTGTGAAATCCTAATTTTGATATGTACAATATGTCTCCTCCTATCACTAATGAAGAAAAAATATAGAAAGTTTCTTCCATGTAAAAAGGCAGAAAACAGACAAGCATACTGAAGAAAGAGGTTTTTTTTAACCAACACCTTCCCTGCTGATGCTGAAGTATATGAAAAAACAGATATATACCTGAAAAAAATGAGAAAAATAGACCCAAGTCAGTAAATATTGGTTTAGCTTTTAACAAAATTTTTTTCATACAACAACCATATTTACTGCAAATTTTTATTAACTAATTTTCCACAAAAAATAAATCTGAGAGAAAATGTCATATGAGATTTGCCAATTTTGATGCATTCTTGTAAAAAAGTGACATCCTCAGCAACAAGCTTTATTGTCACATGCACATTCCTAACATTTCAGACTACAGAGACTCAGCACTTACTTTAGTAGACAGCATGGCTGATCTTACATGCTCCTGACCCTTTAGAAGTATGGGGTTCAAATGGAGCATCCAGCAGAGCACTGTGACAGAGGAGAGCTTTCAGCTGGTGAACAACCTGTCTGAGAGAGAGATGCAGATCCCTTTCTTCTCCTTATGTTACCCAGATTTTTGTTATAAGTTTCAGCTCTTGCTTCTCGCAATTCAAATTTCAAAATGTTACAGAGGTTCAAATTTTCCATATGAAGTGTGTGGCACTGGCACAGAGACCACATTCCCTGAACCAAATGATTTGACAGTCACCCAAACACTTTAATTTATGAGGTTCCTTCAGGAAAATATAAATTTCTGCAAATACTCCAATTGTATTGTAATAAGTTGCTTTTGTAATATCCAGTAGTGCTTACTTTATAAATATTAAAATTAAATACTTTACATAAGAATAGCACATTATACTAATATAGTACATTGTATATAATATGGTCATTTCTAGAGTCCTTTACATGAAATTATTTTTCATTTTAAGCTGTCATGACAGTAGCAATATATTTAAAATTTCTGCACCTTCATTTACCTTACAAAAAACCTATTAATTTTCCTGCTGCACTTACAAAATCATGAACAGAAGGACCACTAAATGTTTTAAGACATAAATAAAAGCATGACTTTAAATGGGTATTAATGCATGATGTAATACAAAGCTATGAGACTTGTTTGGAATCTCTTAGGACTTGTTTGGAATCTCTTAGGACAAAATATCTCTCATACAAACATTCCTTATTGACCTTTCTATCAGATCTTCAGACCCTCAGCAATCCTCATGAGTTTCTTTAAAGTAATTATTTGACATAGGAGGTACAACTGACTCCAAAGAAGGTTCCAGGCATTAGCACTTCACTGTTTTTTAGTACAACCCTTTACACCCTTCATCTTACATGCATCACGCCTGTGTGCCCTCTGTACCCTTTTGTGATTGGTCAGTACCCCTCAGCATTCCATGTTTCTTTGCCTTCAATACTGGTCACCTGCCCTACACAGCTGTAACCCATCAGGGATGAGCCTTGGCCACTTCCCCAGTCCCAATCACCATAAACTGTGTGCCTACAATTGTTTTTAAGAGAAAGGGGTCTACTCTGACATCATTAATTAAATGTGTACTAATTAAAATAAGAAGTCACATTTGGAAACTGCACTTCACCATTTTTTTTTTCTGTCTTACAGTGCTTTTAGATAAGCCGTCATTTATGATCAACTAATGACACAGTCTTTTTTGTAATTTCTCTTTCAACAAATGTACCATGTCATAACATTCAGTAAATATTAGACAAGACATGATTAATCTCTAAGAGAGTATAAAAATAAACCCACGACACTTAGGATACTGTAACCAAAACAAATTCACTGAAACACTACTGAAGACATAAAATGCGTCAACTTACATTAGCTATCCCTGAAGAACTTAATTAATAATACTTAATTATATAATACTCTCCTAGTAAAGCACCAATTCCCCCCCAAAAAACCAAAACAACAAAACTACAAACTAAACAATATCCCAAACAATACAATCTTTAGAAATATTTCCATGAAAAATATACTGTTGGTTTCAATTTCTCTTGTATGCATTCTCAAAATGAAATAAATCTGTTAATCTTGTAATTCTTCTGGAGATGACATAAAAACAATGCTAACCATTTTTTTAGAAAAAAATTTCAAGATCAAGTTTTAACCGCTCTCTTTTCTTTTTACAGAGTAAAAAATTGAGTGGTGTATGAACTGAACAATTAGTTAGAACCTGAGGCATCTTTCTTTTCCACTATTAATTTGTAGATTTACTGATATTCTCCAGAAGTGAAGGTTTATACTATCAGGTACAAAGAGAGATACATTATCAAAGTACAAAAAATGTTACATTAGTATAATTTTAATATTGCATACATGTATATATATATATATAAAATCCAAAAGAAGATTAATTCCTGTCTTAAATATAATCAAACGTTAACTTGACTACCACAACTGTGTAGTAGTCAACAATTATTAGATATATTGATATTGGCATGGAGGCAGCAAGTCACAGAAAGAGTATGCCATTCTTACTGAATCTTTGTTTCCTCAAGAGAAACAAAAAAAAAAAATTGCAGTAACATCAAAAGTTATAGGGTTTTTTCAAGCGAGGATATTTATATTCAATGATTGCTCAGTCTTGGAAACAACACTACCTTGTGTTAGAAGCCAGAGAATATATTTTAATTACTGTGGTTAACACTCTACAGAGATTTTTTGTTTCAATGGCTCTTTCTCTGCCATTTTTTACATTTTGCAAGATATTAGCAAGAGCATAGGCATCAAGAAGTGCTTCATGCTGAGAATCTGTAGTTGGATTATTTCAAACAATATGATTATCTTGCAGATTGATAATTGCAAACAATTTTCAAATAATTTAAAAATATTTCTGCATGTACAACTTTCTGCATGTAGTTTGATCTCAATTAATGCTATATTTACCAAGCCAGGCCAAATTGCATTTTCACACAACTTGTCAACCATAAAGTCTTTTTTCTTGTACCATGCTGCCACTCTTCCTTGATGAAAGGTTTCTATCACTGTCAGCGGTCCACTTTCCATCCATTCCTAACATTACTTTAGCACTAATAATACATCAATTTTCTGTTAGATTGGGGATTGCTCTACTTGTTCTGTGATGTATTAGACCAAAAATTTGGTCTAATAAATCACATCTAGACATTGTGCCTAATTGGTCTAATTGGCACATCTAGACATTGTGCCTCATGCAAATAGTATATAACCCCTGAAACATACAAGATAATTCTCATTAGAAACAAAACAATGTCTGCATAGGATTATTAGAGGTAATTTTCACCTATTCTGGAAATATATTAAAAATGTGTTATCATGCACTTAAGCCGTAGCTGAAGCAGCTTCTACACTCAGTAAAAATGTAAGAAATTTAAGAGGTTTCTCTTTAAAATAATCTTCTTCTTGATGCACATTTATCATAAAGGTAGCTCAGATGTTTTTGGGGGAATGAGAAAGTATTTTTCAGTCCAGCTAACCATGTTCTTGTCTTCAGGCAGAATCAGAGGGAACTGAGACCTCGGATTAAATGAAGGTGTTTTCCATCAGAATTTTAACTTAAAATTCTAATCCACATCTTCTCCAAGTTTCAAGGAACATTTTCTTTCTCTGTTAAGCGTTGTCACCAAGCTCTGAGACTTTGAAAATCCACATGTACCACAGAAAAGTCTGCTAATGGTTGGACTTTCCCATATGGAAGCAACCAAGTTTTAAATTTCCAAAGAAATTGTTATGATTCTATACCTTGTCCCTGCTATAGTAGTAACTGGACCCAAAGCCTGTATGTAACAAGCAGATAGTTCTTACTCAGATAGGAATTGACTCTCCCATATGATTTCTTCTTTGAGTGCTGTCTCCTTACAAAATTTGCAGATACAAAACCAGCATTTTAGGTAATATTTCTCAAAAATTGGTACAAATTGCATAGTTTTGGTCAAATTTTTGGTGTTTTTTTTTTGTTGTTTGTTGGTTTGCTTTGTTTTGTTTGGTTTTTGAATGTTGAGGTTTATTTTACATGACAGTCATTTTACTGATTACATTGCTTAGATGCAAGATATGACTGTCTGAAAGCTGAATTTGTTTCTTTTTTTCCTTTTTCATTTGGCAGAGGAAGGATAAATGACAGTCATGTATAACAGGAGGTGAGCAGTCACCTTGAAACGGCTAATGGTAGTTGATTGGCAGCTCTAGTATAGCCATTTCTGGATTTATGGATAAAATACTGAAGTTTAGTGGGTTTTATTTCTAAAGATAAAAAGGAGGGAGACTGAGCTTTATTATCCTCTTGCCAACAGTCATCTGAAAATTTTCTCTGAACAAATCAAATAGTCTGATCTTGCAAGTTTTATGCCTTTCCCTGCTAAATCTGTCTACTGTCCATGTGCTTGGGAGAAAGGTCATAGTGCAAATTCTCTGAATCACTCATCCTTTGTGCCTCAATGCTGGTGAAATTATAGAGGTAACATGCTTAGATGAAACCTCCTTTACACAAAGTTGAGTTTCCTATCCTTTTTACCTGAGGGACTGTCATACAGCAAGGTTATACGGTCAGGGGCCATAAGCAGGAATCTGTCTATTTTTCTGCCATGAGAAGATGTGGCACAATTCTTTCTGGCATTATCTCCCACTTTCTCCCTAAATCTAGAAAAACTATTGCAGTAATACATTCAAAATATAGGTACTTGATGTCTCTGAATACTGCATAGAGATCAAATAAATTGTGTGTCTGGAAAAAAAAGCTGAAATTGCACTGAAGCCTCATCCTTTGCAAGCTTGCTTGACCAAACACTTCAGCTGAACCAAGTGTGATTTTTCAAGACATTTTTGTCTAGGAGCTTCATCCTAAGGAAAAGATTCTACAAACAGAAGGACCAAAACAGCTAGAATGTTGTTTCCTGCTCTGTTTTTTAAGCTTTAAGGAAAAAAAACAAAACAAAACAAAATGACAAAAAACCCTCAAACCTTTTAACCACAGTCTCTAGAAGAAATAAACTGTTCAGAGAATATCTTCACAGAATAGCAACTGAGACAGATATTGCTAGCTGTGAACTAGTGGATTTCACTGTTATTAGCTTGATAACTTCTACATAACATAAATTTAACCTTTTTTTGTTTAGCATAATTTCACAATATGTCATGGTTTAACCCCAGCCACCAACCAAGCCCCAGACAGTCACTTACTCACTCCCCACCCTATGGGGATGGGAGAGAGAACTGGAAGTACAAAAGTGAGAAAACTTGAGGGTTGAGATAAAGACAGTTTAATAAGAAAAGCAAAAGTCACACATGGGTAAAGCAAAACAAGGAATTCATTCACCACTTCCCAGGGAGGAAAGTGTTCGGCCATCTCCAGGAAAGTCAGGCTCCATCACCTGCAATGACTTGGGAAGAGAAAAGCTATCACTCCAAACATCCCTCTCTTCTTTCCTATTTCACACATTTTTTACTGCTGAACTAGATGCCCTGTGGTATGGAATGTCCCTATGGTCATTTGGGGTCAGCTGTCCTGGCTGAGTCCCTTCCCAACTCCTTGTGCTGCCCCAGCTTCCCTGCTGGTGGGTCGGGGTGAGGAGCAGAAAAGGCCTTGGCTCTGTGTAAGCACCACTCAGCAATGATGGAAACATCCTTGGGTCATCAAGACTGTTTGCAGTGCAAATCCAAAACACAGCCCCATATCAGACAATGTGAAGAAATCAACTCTAGCCCAGCCAAAATCAGTACACAATGACTGCAACACCCTAAGCTGAATTCAGACCAAATTTTTCCACACTATGAATATTACTTGTGTACACACACACTTTTTATTTGTGTACACACACATTTTACTTGATATTTATGGCACTTAAAGGAAAGCAGAAAACTAATTACCCCCACTAAGTCCGCCACTCCTTTTTATTACTGGAGTTTTTGAATTCTTTTCTAAAAGTTCAAAAATATGCAGAGTGCTGTAATTTCATCAAGACATGAGAAAGACCCACATAGCAATACATTTCAGTCTAAAACCACACCTACAGAATACTGATGAAGAGGAAAAACAAGAGCAGGAAAACAAATATGCCAATATTACATACTGCTGCAAGTCCCCTTGGTGGGCTATATGATACTACTTCATGAATAAAGATGGAGTAAACTACATTTGTAGCATAATAAGAAAAGGTAATTAGTGCCATCTATTCACCACAGTTAGAATTTGACTAGAACAATTTGATTACTTTTATCACATTTTAAACTTTGAGTAAGATTTTCAGCTCTGTAATCCAGTTAGTGGTAAAGTGTGGAGAATATAAGTCAGCTTCCCAATATGATTGATGAGTATGTGCTGCACAGGAAAAGAGCTGGAAAAAAAATACCAAACTCATAATATAGACACTGTCTGCTTGCTTTAAAGCAAATCTCTTCTAAATCAGTTTGAATCCTTCAGCATGACTAAAATATAAGCTTAGTATCTTCTCCAAGCAAACAGGAAATGGAAAATTATTCATAGGAAAGAGGAGCCCTTTTTTTGGTTTTAGCTTAACACTGTGATCTTTCAGATATGCATTTATTATTTATACTTTGCTAACTCCCACATCTTGCTGAGAATTGGGCTTTAATCATGCTGGGTGTTTTACAAACACAGAGGTAATTACAGTGATAGACTGTTTCAAATTTGAATATAAATCTATTGGTGAAAGGTTGAGTGATACACCCCGAGACAATGTCAGGTGCAGGGATTTAAATACCTCTGTTGTCACTGATGGTGAAACAGCCATGGTACAGTGAGGCACATTAATATTAAGAGCCCACATGAACCAGAACTCCCTACAGAGACACTCCATGAGGTTAGAGGCTCATTTGTTGCCTCTTCTCCTGAGACCTAAAAGCCAACTCCATCCAGATCTGCAACATGATCTCAAGTAGTAATGGCAAAAGCAAGCAGACAAGCTGCTCAATCTCTTTGAAGGAGGGGTGTAATTTAACTACCTATGCACTGGACTCATGAAATCCACAGGAATTTTAGGAAATTACTTGTTCCCATTGATTAATAATGATCTGAGTCGCATAAAGAGTGGGGTGTTTTGCAGAATGAAGATTTGATTATCCTGAGCCGTGCTTATTATGCTTTCAAACTTCTCATTTTTTTCTTCCTGAAATTAAGTTAATTTGATGTGACAGTGATGATAATGTGAGAGCTTTTGTCTCTTTCTAACAAACATTTTTTCATTGATGAAAATGTGGCAGCTTTCCCTAGATTATGAGATAACTAGTTATATTGAATTCTATTATGAATAATCATACTGTTTTCTGATATAATTTTTTGATAAACACTTTTGTGGTGTGTATTTTTGCTGTGGTGATTCTGCTTTATGTACTAGAATACAAATTATGTTTCTTTATAAAATATCTAAAAGGCTGTAGGATTCCTCTTTTTTATATTTAATTTCCACCCGCGGTGTTTTATGGACCTCTTTATGACAAGACCTTTCTTTGTTTTTGTAAATGTTGTGGAATATAAGGACTTATATTTTTTCTGTCATTTCCCTGGTATTCTGCAATTTTTCTTTTAAAACTATAAATCTGTTTAAAAATGGCTGTAAGGTCAGGGAATTGTTCAGGGTTGCAATCTAGCAAACTAAATGAGAGGATTTAAATCCAGTCCTTATTTTGATCAAAATATTGCCTTAACAATACTCCAAACCTGCAGTTTCAGGTTTAAGTATCTCCAGCTGCAGAGCTCCTGATTTGAATGACAGATGTGATGGTTCATCTACAGCACTGGGTGTTCAGTGCACACTTGTCTGGTGCTTTGATATCTTTAGAACACACACTATATACATATCTACTTAGAAGAGATAGTTAAATAAATACTGCATTTATCAGTAGTATTATCCATTAAAGTATTTAATGCAATTTTTAAAATATGTAAAAAGCTATTACTCCACTTCTTAGATGATAGTTATTTTCTTTTTGAAATAGAAATGCTGGAGCCCTGAAAAATTTAATTGACAGGCCCAAAATTCCAGAGGGAATACAAAATAATTCTACTAAAATGAAAACTCTAAACTCCTTCCTTTAACCTAGCTACTTTAGATTTGTCCATTTCATAACACTAAATGATTCTATCACATAGTTGCTCTGCAAGGTATACAGAATAAAAAATAACATACATGATTTAGATGAAATGTAGGCACCTGAGCTAAACATGAGATCTTTAAAATTCTTGTACTTTTGCCTTTTATCTCTGGAGGCATCTGATGATGTTCATTCACTGGCTCTGATCTTGATTTCTTCTCTCTGTTAAAAAATTATTTTCAACAGAAGAGGAGACAAAGACTACTGTCTGATAGTTCTTTCTGGAGAGAGGAACAGAGTAACAAGAAAATTTCAGCAAAAAGATGAACTCTGTCTTTCTGGCTTGAAACGTATTTCACAATAGAAGATTTCAGGTGTGTATGCTATGTGGGGAATAATAGTGTTAGATTGCCTGAGGAGAGCATCTGAACTCTGGAGAGACTGATTGTAAAATAGTTAATTTTTTCTCTATATCTCTATGGTTAGACTACCTATAGATATATTTTTCCCCAGTCGAGTAATACCAGTTTTGTGTAACTCCCCAGTGAGTTCTGAAAAAGATTCAAAAGGACAGTCATCCAAAAGTTAGGTGTAAAACTGCCAGACAAAATTCCAGAAGTAGTTCTGTAAGTAAAGACAAGTATCTCAAACTGACTTACTGCTGTGGCAGGAAATTTAATCCATTCTAAGCTGCTGGTTGTCCTTTGACCAAACATCAAGATATAAAAAAATAGTTTACTTTATTCTCTTTATTCTTTCTAATGAACGGGTATTTGGCAGTGAGCACAGGACAGAAACTACTATTGACTCTCCATGCGACCTCAGACATGTTGAATTAGCCCAGAGTCTTTCTTCTTTCAATTAATCAGATTTTCCACTTTGCTCAAATATTATTATAGAAAAAAAAAATGAGCAGCTTTTAATAGTGTATTAGTGTTTCAAATTCTCCTGAGCATTAAGGCATTGCTCTGATATTTCAAGGTATAGATACTGCAAAAGATGAGAAAACGTCAATTGGCATAACGTAAGCCAACAGAGCGCTTGATATGCAGGGAAAAGATTATAAATGAGTAATAACTTAGGGTGTCTCCAGACTGAATGAACCCCAGCAGGCAGCATTACTCCATCCCGTGTCAGACTGGTCCGCAGGGCTACAGAGGGAGCAAACTGTAATGGATCATGGAAGAACATGTTGCATCCACACTAACTAGTGCTGTTGGCTGCAGTTGGATTAATGAGGTAAGCCATGCAATGCACATGTGTGTTTGGGGCTGTGGGTGTGTGTTACAGAATACAGTGTAGGAATCTGTGTGAGAAGTGAAGTGAAATGTCGTGCTTTAACCCCAGCCAGCAGCCAAGCCCCACACAGCTGCTCACTCACCCCCCCACCGGCAGGATCAGGGAGACAATCTGAAGGATGAAAGCTGGAAAACTCATGGGTTGAGATAAAGAGAGTTTAATTGGAAAAGCAAAAGCCACACATACAAAATAATCAAACAAAAATTATCTGAGAGGTGGAAACACTTCTTACAGTCAGAGACCTCAAAATGTCCATCTTTCAATCTTCTCATTCTTTTTTCTTTTCTTAGGGGATAAGAATGCAGTAACATCAGAGTGCCATAGAGTGAGCAAGCAGTATGCTGCAGTAATGGGCACATGACCAGATTAGCTAGTTCTGTGGAGATAATAAGAACATCTTGGGCAGATTCTCTCACTAGCACAGCTGCATGACACTCTTGTGCATTGTGTGGATTCTGTAGATATATACGTTATGAACTGTAATTGCGGGATAGAAATACAGTGTATCTGCTGAAAAGAACAGTACTCACTACTATCATTTATTATTTGGTCGTTTCACTGGGAGATGTCTCAGTCTACCATTGGAAAAGCAGATGTCAGTAAAATGCATTCTATAAAATCTGAGGGAACAAGTTGACAAGTAAAAGTGGTGGACATTACATTTCCAGAAGTTTTCAAACAGACTAGCTTCTTTCTAAAGGATGCAACTAGTCAGACATAGGAGTAGCTGCAATGCTACAGGACAATATCAAATTGAGGTAGGTAAAGCTCTTTACTTAAAATTTATGTCTCTCTGAATTTATCTTGAGAACCATGACAACCCCTGGCTCTATTAAAATCTTGCTAGGTAGAAAAATAGCCCTTGTTATCTCCTTCTGTTTAACGCACCTGATCAATGAGCACTTATTGTTGTCACTGTTGCCTGTATATCAGCAATATTAACATTATTTCATGAACAAGACATTCCTCTCACCTTGTTTGGGCTACACATAGGAACAAGAAAAATGTTTTGGAAGACTGGAGAGGAAAATGTTAGAGTAGCTCTAGAGAAATAGAATGGTCATATATTACATAAGATATTTCTGAAATAGATAAGTTATAAGGAGAAACATGGAAATGCATCAAAACAGGAAAAGAAATGCACAAGTGAGGATAAAGTTGTCTACCATGAATACAGAGAAAAAGAAAAGCCACTAGTAATCTTCTGGAAGCATTGAGACAACTTTAGGGATATATCTGAAAGATGGGACGAATATCAGTTTTGAAGAATCTAGAACTAAGCAGAAGAAAATACATATTTAAATTAAGAAGTATAGTAAAGAACTATTAAAATTCTCTCTACTTTTACTAAGATTTCCATCTGTATTCAATATTGTGTAAAGACTCATATAGAAGTATACATAGGCTATCTGTAGAGGCCCAGAAAAGCTGACTTTAGTTGTACCCAGGCCACGCTGTGATTTGAGAAATTCTCATTAGGCTTTGACCTTCATGAGCTTCATCAGCACTAAGCCCCTCTCCAGCTTGTCAGGGTCATCACATTATCATATTAGGATATTTGATCAGAAAAGGTTGGTATTATAGTTCCAAATCTTATATAATTTTCTATCATCATTAATACCTTTTATTTTTCAAGAAAAAGGTTTTCTGATGATTATTACTCAGAAATAAATGCTTTCTTTCTCAAAAATTATTATTATTAATCTTTGTCCATTGTTTCAAATCATCATGTCCATATCATTGTGTACAGGACTTGTGTGCTTTGCATCAAAGGGTGCAAACTTTAATTAATGTACTTTCATCAGCCTCACTGGGTTTAATGTGTTTAGATTATTAATAAAATTAGAAAAATACTGCAACTCATCCTGTATTTCTAGGAAGCTGCAGCTGAAACAAACAATATTGCTGCAGATCAAAAGACTAGAAATTTGCCTTTAGGATTTACACAGACTACTCATTTTGTTCAGATTGAGGTCATATGTGTGATTGCATATTCATTATCAAAATAGAAAAAATCCTTGCATGCTACGCGCTCTTTTTCGTTCTTTCACAAACTAACAGAATAGCTGAGATAAGAAAAGACCTCTGAAAGTCTTCTGATCCAAAATCTCTGCCCAAGGAAGGAGTTCATATAAGCTTTTTGTGAAAGCATGAAGTAGAAAGATTTCTGCAAGACCTGTTTGATAGAAATAGTGTATAGTTTGCAGAGAAATAGCATAATTGCAAGCCATGTGGCATTTATACATAGGGCACAGACATCCCTTAATCCATAGGCCAGCATCCAGTGTGAAACACAGGTAAAAGAGCAGTGGCACAGATCTTGGGGCAGATGCTGTATTTGATGCAAAGAGTAATGGATAAATGAATCTATTATAACAAGACGCAACTTTAAAAAGACAACCAAATATTTCTGCCATGCCACTGAGATCCTCAACCTGTATTTTACAATGGCATTCCTACCATAACCTAACTTCTGACAAAACAGCAAAGTCACAATTGTTACTGAGGTGGGAGTTTCTCCCACTGCCTTTCTCCACCAAAAGCTGGAGTATTCATCTCTTTAAATGTTCCAGACACAAATCTTCACCGTACAGACAGAAATGAGATTACCTTAGTCCTGATTTAATCTTTTAATCAACCTGAGTAGATTAAAGCTGAAAGATCAGATAGCAACTTCTTACACTGCCTTCCTACTAACTTCAAGCACTCAGTGCATTGGGTTAAGCACTTTGTATCATTATACAAACAATATCCTAAGAGAATGCTACAAAGGGCGCAGGTGTTACTAAGGTGTATAAGTACGAATGATGCTGCTGTCCCAGACGATGTGTGTCACCTACTGACCCATTTCTGGGGGAAGCCTCGGGCATACTGTGAGGAAAGCGCAAAACCCATGAGAAGAAAATTATGATATTTTTCCTCCAGTGAGCAGCAACTTGTGTCAAGTTTTCTGAGCCAGAGGTGCTAGAATTGTCTTCACTACCCTTTGCTGAAAGTCAAGCACATGAGCCTCCTTTGTATTTAGCAAAACAAATTGCAAAGGTTTTAAAGCATTCCAAATATTTAATCGCAGGATATAAATGAACTTAGTTTTTCTCTTGTTGTAAATTTGGACATGGGGAAAAAAAATTAAATTGGTTTCTATTGCATCTAAAATAGAGACCATAACACCACAGAAATTAAAATGGTTTTTATTTCATATTTTATTTCACAATTGTTGTTTCTATGCAACATTTAAAAAATTAATTATGCTTCCTAGCTATTCCAACATACTCAAGCCTTCCTTTTATTCAAAAGCTTTAAAAAACCCTACCACTTTCTCTGTAGTAGATGTGATTAATATGACTAGTCACAGATGTCTCCAGTGATATAGAAGGAGTTATATAGGGAGACAATTCGAGACTCTGCTCTAAAAATCAAGTATGGCATTACCAAAGCAGTCTGTAAACATAAGAAATATTGGTGCCTAAGTGGCCCAAATGCTCTAAATAAAACAGGCCTTCACTTTTACTCAGTTCCTCATACTCGTTTTTTTGCATATATTTTTGTGCAATCATGGAATAGAAACCATAAATTATACAAGTAATGTATAAATAAAAAATTGCTGAGGTCTTCCACCCTAGTAAAAATCCAAACAAAACAACAACAAAAACACTGCCGTGACTCAGCCAAATTCATAGATTAAACTAGAATTTCATCTTTTTTCTGCTCTGACCTTAATGTTTAAACTATTATTCAGCATACATAAATCAGCCCAGCAGGACTATTTAGAACCAGGTCTTTCTTGGCAGCTATTTCATCTTATCCCATCTCATTAACATTAAAGTTGCATATCTGGGAAATTATATAAATATAAGCAATGGTTTTCAATGATAATGATGATGGTACATATCTTTGGTACATATGCTTAGCTGCACAAATCAAAAGCAAACTTGCAAGGTTTGTAGACTTCCTAAATATATTCTTTTACTCTACTGAGGGAATGCCTAACCTCATTTTCTTTCATACTCTCAGAAGCCATTTGACCAAATGAATGCAAATAAAACCAGATAGTGCTCTGGTCTGGACACGTCTCACCTGACTCTGAAAACTGCAAACATATGAAACAAGATTAATAATCCTGGTAATTAATGCTTAGATTTCATTTTCAAAAATTCTCAGTAGCATATCTTAAATACTTCCAATTTAATCTCTTGTGGCGCAGATTATTTCTAGAGAAATAAATACTCCTGGCTTTCTCAGGTTTTGTGAAGCAACCAGGTGTTGGGGAGGCTACTTTCCTTGTTTTATTTTGTTTTTATGACAAACACTGAATTCACCAATCTATGGAAATCCAACTCTTTTAACTTTATAATTTTTGCCTTGATTTTCTTTGTGTTGAGCTCAGCTTTTTGTTTATTTGTTTTGTTTTGTTTTGTATTGCCACAGCAGATATATATTAGTGGAATGTCTTTAATCTGTATTGAGAATATATTTAAAATCAGCTCCTGGCATGTAAACGTTTCCTAACTGTGGTTTAAAAGAATTATCTCTATAGAGTGTGCCATGTTACTGTCCCAGTCCACTGTTTCTGGTAATAGATGCCATATTAAATAAGCAAATAAATGAATAAATATGCAAGAACATGTATATTCCAAAAGCCAAAGCAACCTAAGGCCACTACATATGGTACTCAATATTTCAACTGATCATTTCCTCATAGAAGGATTGCCCTATTTTCCCATTTATTCATTCAAAAGTATTCAAATAGGCAAATACTGGACTCAATTAATTCCTTATCTATTTAAAATGAAGGAATTTAAATATCATCACAAAAAAACCTACACTACATTCTTTATTACACCTTTAGAATTAAAATCATAATTTCAGAATTATGCTGTTAATGAATGCTAAGTAAACCAAACCCCGTACATAACTCCTTTCACTTACTTGAAAGTGGCCTGGAAATTTCCTTGAATGAACTGATACAAAACTAGTTTTTCTTAATTTCACCTAAAAGGCGACAGTACACTTACATTGGTTTTATCCAACACAGAGCATTTTCAATTACTTTTATTTTTAATTTATAAGCAGTGACTGTCATATGTTTGTGGAAGAAATAGTTGTCTGCTTGATTTACAAGGACAAACTGCTGCTTTTATTTTACTGCTTTTCAAAAAGTGACTTCCTATTGGCTGCCTCTCTGTTTGTAAGAGAGAGAGCATCAATAATATTATTTTATAAAATAAATACACAGAATATATATTTCTGATGTGATAATTTAATAAGATGAATGTGTTGGAATTGTGAGTTAAAATGATAAAAATGTGACCAAAACTTTCTCAACTCCCACTCACTACCTCATACCAGATACCAGCTACCTCCAATAAAGACTGGAGTTTTGTAATACAACATAGACATCTTTAATTATACAAGGGAATCAAATAAAAGTAAATCCTCAAGGGAAAACTCCAGTGTAATCCAAGAGATAATATAATTACAAAGGAAAGTAAGTTATTAAAAGTGAAGTATTTTGATAATGAAGAACAGTTAAGGAGAAGGCAGATAAACAGCTCTCATTTCTGAGGAAACAAATTTATTGATGAAAACAACAGAATGAGCCTATATCTATATTCATGTTAAAAAAGAAAAAGGTTGAAAATAGGTAACTAGATATAGAAATTCCTAGGTATAGGAATAGAATAATTTCAGATTATTGGCATTTTGTTTTGATTCTTATTTGTCTTCTTTCTTTTAAGTAAAACGAGTGTATAAAATTTGCATGCAAATGTATTTGCTTGCCTCCCTCCGCCACAGCCTAACAAAGGATTCTTGCACAATTTTTTCTGCACTAAGTGGAGAAACAGATGGTCATTTGAAGTCAGAGAGACTGAGCTGGTATTCACACCTGCTTCATAAAAGTTCAACCCTCCTAACACTGTCATATAGCATACAGATTAAATTCCAAACAAAAAGTTACTCCTAGAACGGGAGCCAAACACAGACCAAACCCAGTTTTCTTGTTTCTCCTCAGGCTGAACTGTCTTCCTACACTGGATTTCGTCCAAGCAGATTCCCCCCTTAATTTAAGTGGAGTCACATTGACCTTAAGTGACATTAGAAGAGTTATCACTACAAATAGTTCATTTACCTTATATCAGTTCTCAAAGTCACAAGCAAACAAATATTTGTTTGTACCTTTAGAATGCACTTCCTAGAATCGGTATATCAGTTTTTCTATAACTAATAAGGTTATCTATCAGAAATTTTCCATTAATTATTTGTTTTGACAATATAAAGCCAACGTTTTCCTTTCAGGTCTACTTTGTAGCTATAGCAAAGGCACCCCATCCCTTGCTGGTTTGAATTAAGAAAGAAGCAATAGCTCAAAACATTTGAGAGTCCTCCATCAAAAGTCACTTAAGCAGGAGATTGAATATTTCACCATCAATTATTTGTGATTTAGATCAAACACTTGAGTCCAGAGACTCTCAGAGTCCAGGAGGTGCATCCAGGAGATGCACTCTTATCAGTACACTGATAAGAGTTATCAGTGTACCTTTTACTAATGCATCTGAAAGGCTTCCCTATGCAAATGATGTGTGACCATTGCAATTGCACCAGCAGCACTTCCCTGCTGGGGTCAAATGGTTATTAATAGAAAAGGACTGCTGCACAGCTTTTAGGTCTATAAAACAACAAGAAAGGAAACAAAAGTACCTCCCAGGCTATCATATTTTTTAACCTACAGTAACTGTAACTTATATTTTACTGTTTTAATAAACTAATTGACACCTCTGGCTATTAGATTTTCTCCAAAATAATGATTTGCTTTAGCCTGACTTTTGAAAGCCTTGGTAGACACACTTTTCATTACAAGATTCAGGAAAAGACAAAAAAGATGAAGAAACTTGTGTCAACTTTTGCATTTTGTGATATTCTGCATTAGAAAAAAATAGCCCCATGCTTTAGTACAGCACCTATTCTGTCTAATCCCATGTTCTCATCACTGACTTGCTGTAAGATTCTGGGAAGAGTTTTATACACTCTACTGTGTCTTAATGTATCCATATATTGACAATAATGATTTTTTAATAAGGACTTTCCTATGTACTTCCCATTCTGATGGGTGTTGTGGCCAGCAGTAGGTTTACAGTTAGGAAGCAACATCTCCTTTTCTGTGATGGCTACAAATGTGCTGGAAATCACTTGACATCTTGTATTCCCACAAAGAAAACACAGCTTTCTATTGTACAGAATACAACAGGTACTGGAATCAAAAATCCAAATCTTTTACTCTCCTAGATAAGTCTTTCCTTCTTTACTACTGCACAACATTTTGCTAATCTAACATCCACTTCCATGAGGATGTTCTTCACAAGATTTTTATGCCATAAAAGCATAAACCCAGTAGCATCTCTGTAGCATAATGCATATTTCATATGAATTTCAAGCTGTTTGAGAAATTAATATTTAAGATCATTGGATTAAATATTCCATGTGAAAACTGAAAGTCTAAAAGATTGCTGATTTTGAACTTTTGTCAAACAAATAGTTTTGAGTAGAATTAAAAAAATTAAAAAAAGGTTATTTGGTTTGCAAAATTTTGATCCAAAACTGCATTAGAGGTTAATCACATTCAAAATGAATGCACCAACAGGCCTGCCTAAAAAGTGTGATTCCTTTGCATTTTCTGAATGATTTCCACTTAAGGAAGGAAGGAAGGCGCATTTAAAGGAATAGAGTGAAGTAAAAAAAAAAAAAAAAAAAAACAAAAAAAAAAACCACCAAAAAAAACACCACAATGCAATCACAAAAATTCCAAAGCTAGAGTCATTAGGAGAAAACCCACATTAATTAATGAAGAATCACTGAAGGCAAATTTGACTCAGAAAACATAAAGACATTAGCTTCTGGTCAAAGAATTATAGTGTTTCCAAACCAAAATCTACTTTGAATTTCTTCTCTCTCACTGTACTTTCGGAAGTTCAACTTCCTCAGGGTTCTCAATTTCTTTTTTGTTGTAAATAGCAACCAATAAACCAAACAATTGTCAAACTCCTCAGTACCTAGGCACCTATTTTCTTGCCATTTTAAATCTAAACAGTGGAGACAAACGTCATAATCTTAAATATTTCCCTTTTTCTGAGCAGAAAACAGTTTCCAGCTTTTTCTTCTTCTCCTCCCACCTCCCACCCATTCTCCCCTACCTGTTTTTCTTCCCTCCTTCTGTAGACCTGTATTTGTTATAAACCCCCTCTTATATATTATCTTCCTCAGTCTGATGAGTCCTGTATTATCACCCTGCTAATGCACTGAGTCATGTTTTTCCTTCCCAAATGGAGACCCTACCCAAATTTTCTAATACCCAAAGTCTTAGAAAATTTGACCATTATATCCCTGATATATGCAATTATTTAGATTAGTGCTAGTGTTAAAGGGAAAACTCACAATGCTGCATTTACTGCCAGAAACTTTCCAGAAATTTCCCAGAAGGTCATTTACATTTTTGGAATGAATCTGTATTTGACTCAAACTTGGGTCCCTGATTTGTAACAATGTAATATTTCTCAGAAACTTAACCTTTATGTGAGAAATGCTGTTATCCACATTGCTGTAACCCAATAAAAGTAGCCATGCATCTTCTTCAACCTTACCAAAATGTATAGTGGCCCTGTCTCTATGTGTTTCTCCACCTGAATGGCAGAACTTCAATAATTGAAGACTCCCAATCTGCAGAAACTACATTAGACTGGAGCAGCAGAGGGAAACATGAACTGAAGCTGGTAGCAGACTCCATTTAGAATTTCACAAAGAAGCCTCTGCTTTCCTGTAACTGTAAAATACTTAGATTTGGAGATTTAATGTAGAGCAGTAAAGGTTCCAAAAGTCCCTATAAATGTTCCTGTCAATTAAAAAAAAAAGTCATAATTAAATTATCTCGCAATCTAGATATTTGGAAAATTGGCATTTCTGAAATTGGAACATTGAATTAATCTAATCATATCCTCAATACATAGCTTCAGAGTTTCAAAGTACTGCTGTACTCCATTCTGCTATTTCAGGATTAACCACACTGAAAATGTGACAATAAAGCAAGGGAAGTTTTGACAAATCTAATTCAGTTAATGTGAAATCTGTGTTAAAAAGTGAGAGATGAACATCCATTACTTTCTTAGTAAATTTGCCATATGCTTTCAGTGCCTGCATACACACACATACACACACACACACATGCACATGCACATATATATATGTATATATTCAACAAAGGATCAAGAGTTAATCTGATTATCTGAATATTTTTAAATGTTGCTTTCTATAATAAGGGAGTAACTCTTTGTATACAAAGAAACAAACAAACCCCCACCCTGCACCATTTACCTACTTGAAGCCAGGTGCAAGAGCTAAACTCACTGAGCAGAAAGCAGGGTAATGTGGGGGCTGGGGTGGGTTACAAAACATATGCCTGATACAAATTTTTTACTCTGAAGCAGCTGCTTTCAGACACATGTAGTATATGAGAATTCCAGTCATTTGATCTCCAGGATCTCATTAAAATGCAACTTTGGATGTCAAAAAAAAAATTGGAAAAATAAACGTTTTCCCATTACTGAAATTCTTACTTGCCCTTAGAAGAAAATTCACATTACATTTTTGAAGTGACACCTCATTTAGAAAATTTCAAGCTACAAAGAGTAGATTAGAGTTATTTAATTACAGTTGCTCAGGAAACTGTCTAAACCACAAGAATAGTAGTTAGTATAAACCAGATTAAATCCATCTGTCTGAAAATTTTCCTCTTAAGCTTGACTTTCTTTGTACAAGTAGTCAAAATGACATTGCCAAATAAAACTGGCTGTCAAGTGTCATTACAGACGTAATCTTAACAATTAATTACTTCTCATTGATCTTTTTGTGTCCTGTTTTGAAAAAATTAAACCTATGATTAAAAAAAACCAACAAACAACCCAGCCTTCTATATATTTCTTAAAATAAAGGAGCTATAATTTTCACAGAAACTCTTGCCATAGTGTAATTTATGAAAAAGGAAAATGGCAGATGCTATACTACATGTTATTCATTAAAAAACCCAGAATTATGCTGTAAAGAATTATTTTCAATTATGATTTTATAGAACAGAGGTTGCCATGAGAGAGATTCATTCAGTGGTAAAGATCCAAGCCAGATTTGGCACCTCTAAACAAAAAGCATCAACTAGGTGATAAGCAAACTAAATGAATGTCATCTATTGTCGTTCCAAGGGTTGTATTGGGATCTAAAAAACAATTAAGTGACAATAATTTTAAGTATGCAGTTTTTCTACTCTTTAATGTCTTTTTAAACTTTTTAATATTTTTCAAGTTATTCACCTTTAGATTAAAACTCCAACACACTCTTGATTTGTACTAATATTATAACAGAGGGAATTTAATCAGAGAGAAACAATCAAGCACAGAAGCCTAAATGGCAAAGAAGCTTACTGAGCTGCCTGTGGTACTGTCTGTTTCTGGTGCTTTAATTTAGTGGAAATAGAGACCACATGTTAAATCAATTGATAGAAAAAAATAATGACACTGGTTAATAGACATGCATTTAGAAGACATCAAAGTGCAAATCTGGGGACTTCTGACTGAAGTAACTTAAAGGCTTCTCTGCACTTTCCTTGTAGAGATAAAACATAACACCAAAATACTCTGAAATGGCCTCTTCCAGTCTTACATTTGCAAATGTCTTGAAGGCAACAGAGAAATTCCAGGAATCAGAAAACAATAAAAGTAGATTAAGCTGGGATATTTTGTGCACATTGTGACTATGAGTCTCATGAAGTAACACTCAAAGCTATGCTAAGTGGACTCTGTAGGCTGTTCAGCATGCCTGAACTATGTTTTGCCAACAATATTCCCAGTTAGCCTATGATTCAGCCAACAAGTGATAAAAATAACACCATGAACTCTTACAATAAAGAAGATATTTTTCCCAATGAAAGTGAAAGAAAAAATCATACAGAAACCTTAAATTATTCAGTACATTACATTAAAATATTCTTATGGGCCATCTCTCTTTAGCACTCCAAATAAAAATTTTTAGCCAGTGGAAGATTTTTATCACCAGTAAAAATCATAGATAGTGACACTTAGGAAATGATTTCTGCCTCCTCTGGAAAGCTAATCACTTTGCTCCATCTTTTACTTTGGTCTCCATTCCCAATCTTCATGTTTTGAAGGACCATTGTCTTATATTAAGCCTCGTATGTTTAAGACTGATTGTGGCAACAGTGGTTTCAGAATAATTCCTAATCCAAGTTTATCACTTGTAAAATGACTGTATGTATGTAAAAATAAGAGCTTGTAAGAGAGAAAATATTTCCAGGGATATGAAGAGCAGGAGAAGTTCATCACTGAACCTATTGTGGTTTCAGGACCTCTTTCCTCTTCTGCATATTGCCAAACTGACCCATATCCAATAAAGTCTGCCTCTGTGTGTGGAGAGATGAGGACTGAGCTCTGGTGAATCCATTCCTACACACATACTTTCACCACTGAATATTTCATTTTAAAGCAGGCTAAGAGAGAGGCAAGGAAGTTAGGGGCTCAACCCAAGTTCCAGTGAGTGGTTTTGCTGACAACAGAGAGCTCTGGCTTATATCATTATATGAATCCATATATACATATATATGTGCGCACATATATATACACACACATATATATATATTTAGCTGCAGATCTTGTACTGAAAAATTATGATTTTTTTTTTAAAGTAGCACATGTTCTGTCTGCAGCTGAATAGAGAAATCTGAAAATGATGTTATGATGTGCAGCAGTGCCACAAACATTTTGTCTAATTTGTTGTTGCTCTAGTCCCGAACACTGGAAGAAAAACACCAAATAAATTGGGCAATTATTATTGTTACGTTTACAGTGGATGTCAGCAGGACATACTTTGAATTAAATTAAATTATTTCGTCTATTGCAAAATAGCTAGAGATGATTTGCAGTGTTTAGAAAAAACCTACAAAACATCCCTTATATTATCCCTACAAAGCATCCCTTATATGTGTCACCATCCTGAATATTTTTTCCTTGTTTTCACTTGGAAAATTATTTGTTTAAATTTGTTTTTATGTTTTAGGATTCTTTTAGTATTAAGATTTGCTTTTCTTCCCACCATTGACATGTCTCATCTCAAAAACATTACTTAACCCGCCCTGTATCACAAACCAAGATGGAAAACATTTTTTATATTTATCCGTGCAATTACCTAATACCACTGCACTAGTAAAATGAGCAGGTTTCTATGATTCTACTTTGGGAACAAAATAATACATTTGGAGTGGGGGGGTGGGGGGTTGGTTCCTGGAGGTGGTTTGGGTTTTTTTTTACTATTGTAGGATATTTTCCTAGGTATGAAATTGGGAAAAAATAAGACTGAAAGAACAATTTGGGAGTTCATAGAGCTAGATTTTGACTGGGTATGTTAGGGAAGATGTTGGGATTCAGGGTGGGGTTTTTTGTTTTGTTTTTTTTTTTTTTCTTTGGTGGTGGTGGTGGTGAGTTTAGACTTTTAACTATTACAGTAAATGTAGATTGTTATTGGGAATATTAGATTTTAACCACTGTTGGCAGTCGTATCTTTTCTTAAACAAGGCAAAAACCATATCGTACATAGCTAATACTATATACAAACCAAAAGACCTCCCTGAGAATTAGCACCAGGAGGAAGAAAGTAAAAATCAGGTTATGATTTGCTTAAAATTTTTCCCGTCAAGATGGTCTTATCACTGACCTTTCAAGGGGTCTGTTCTCAATTGTTTACTGCATTTTAAGCTAAGACATAAAGAAAAAAAATCCTCTTAGTACGTTTTTTCCCCCTAGTATTAGTTCACAGTATCAAGATTTGCAAGACCAGACTTTGCACATAGAACAAACAGTTAAATATATAAACTCAGAGCTCAGAGAAGTGTATTTATTTAACTTCTTCATTCTTTATTGTGTTTATTTCAATGACTTGCATGAATTATTCAGTATGCTTTAGGGTAGCCTAGAGAAAACGTTTTCTTTTAAGAGGCTTATTTCTCAGACATTCTTTTAAGTGAGTTAGATGGCAACAAAGTTTTAGAAACTATGTCTATAAATATGGAATGATTTTTTTTAAATTAACTCGTTCAAAAGTAAGCAATACTGTATTAATACGAAAAGACAATCAGAACTCTTGACCCAAACTCTTTCTTTTTTTAATTGTCTCAGCAGAATTCACTTCAGTCAAAGATTATTTTTATGTCTAAAATCAATTTTTGCTGAGAGACTGAGGGAGCACTGATGGTGACTACAATACAGCACAATTGCTTCAATTTATGCCAAGCATTGTATTGGCCAACAAAACTCTCTAGCAGTAAGCAACCCATGTTGCTTACATTGAAATTCACCTTGGCATGCAGTTGATATTTGTATCCCTTTTGTCCAGGAAAAGAAAAAGATATCCAAGAATTTAAAGTGTTGTCCAACAACACTTGCAGTGAAACTATAATTGAGTGTGCAAACAAAAGTCAGAACATTGTAAGCGTTTTCAATTTTTTTCTCTCATAACTCACAATCATGGCACATTTCTACTTTGTTGCCTAACAAATATACACTTTCACATTTAGAACATATGTCTTATTACTTTTATATATCTAAAATCCTGTCAATCGAAAACATCAGAAGTGAGAATTCAAGGCTATTACCTCTACAAATAAAAGCAATCATATATTTTCATTTTAGAGCTCATCTCTTGAAAGGCAATTTTGGTATTGATCTGAGAAAGACTTAACCTCAGAAAAGTCTTCTTCATGCAAGACATTAGTGAAGTTTCAGGGTTTAATTAATTCTATTATGATATTGGCTTTTTAAAACCCATAAAGTTTTGATTCAGGTTTGGCTAATGAAGCTCTTTTTGCTTACCTCTTATTTTATCTGAGAAAACTCATAGTTTAGAGTCTCTCTGACACATTACCAAACAGATTTGACAAAACTATTAACATTCTCCTTCAAATATATAATAGTACTGTGGAAAACACAGAGCCATCATGATAATTTCAATGTCCCTGTTGCCTTTAGCTATTTATTTATTAAGAAAAGTATGGGCTGAACAGGCATTACTATCTCCCAGAGCTGCTTTCTGCAGAAAATACCTACAAGTTCATTTTCTTATGTCAAAGGACAGGAAAAATCACATTCAGTATGAACTAAATGTACAGGCATTCACTGCTGGCCCAGATTCAGGTACTGAAGAGCTTCAAGTCCACCCTTGGCAAAACTAAGATCCCGGTCTTTGTGACACACTGGGAAGCAAAGGGAAACTTTTACAAGAACAAATGTAAACCCTTTGGCAAAATCTTGAACTTGTAACTTCATTCTTATGAATGCATCTGTCTCTACATGAAATTGACCTATTTTTATGACACTTGTTTTCTGTAGCTGATTTATTCAGATTTTTTTTCTCTTGTTTGCTTGCAACTGATGCTTATCTCAGTTCTTCACTTCTGATAGTGTCTCATTAATCCTACCAAAGCAGGCAGTTTCTAGATATTGTGGTACGCCTAGTCTCAGTTCAATCAAAATATTAAACATTCTGCATGAATATGTAAAACTGTAACATATCAAGATACAAACTAACATAATTATCCTTAATTCAAGTTAAACACAGACGTCTTCATAAACCTTATGTAAATAGCAGAATATTAACGTGTAATGACTAACTTTTAGATAGCTGAACATAGGAATTTGTATCTTATGGGTTAGCAATATTTATTTGGTAATCATCACAAATATTAACATAATAATTGTTATGCTATTTACTTTTATCTAAGCCCACATTCAATAGATGTCTCTGCCTTAAAAGTATTATCATCTGAGTTTTTATTTCATACAACCCTCAGACAAAAATCTAACTGCACTGAAAGTTCATAAATAAAATGCTCTCCTCTGCTCTAAGACTCTTCGACACAAATGCAATAGGCTTGACTCCACAATAATCAGATAATTTTTCTACTGTCATCGTAGTGCATGAAGTCTTTACACATTAAGGTCACAGTTCTTAAATAAGATTTGCAAGTTGCAAATGTCTAGATATGAATTCATGAACTGAAAATGTGCAGTCATAAAATTTGCCAGTCCCACAGCTCAACATTTACAATGTATGAATCAGAGGAGATTTATGAAGTTGTATGGTAGTCTTGAGCAGGTGATATCAATGGCCAACCTCATGGAATGTTGGAATTTTTTTAATATACTTCAAGAAGGTGTATAATTCAGTGAAGAAGGATATAAGAGTGTTTTCAAGTAACTTAGGAGGCAAACACAGGCTCAGGCGTATCTTATTATCATGACCAAAACATGAGCAAACAGTTTGAAGAGGAGCTCTATTTTTCTCTAAAGCACAGCCTCAAGAAATCCTGCTCCTGGTGAGATCACTGACTTTAACAAGCAGTGGTTGTAATTGTTCATACAGCTTGCCAGCTGACTAAGTGCTAAGAGTGAAATAGGCTTTGTCTCTTCCACCATAACACTCCCTCAAGGCAGTTAGTCCATCAGATACACCACACATAACAATCTATAAAAGTGCACTTTCAATCTTTCCTACTTCCCAGTCTTACTAAGGTCATGAAATCTCTATTGTCAAACAATTAATTCTTATTAATAGTGAATCCCTGGCATCGCAATAATGTTCCATGTAATGCCTCAAGAAAAGATTTTCCAACACCAGACAAGACTCTATTCCTCAGAAAACTGAACAGCTCTTGGATGTTGTTCTTGGAAATGTCCAAAGGAAAAATATGTGGCAATAAAACCTGTTTTAGCTTTGTCTTGTTTTCAAAATAGCTGGCCATGTAATTGTAGAACTAGTTTAACACCTTGGGACCTCACCATGGCGTCTGATTTTGTGTCTGCACTGTTCTATTTTTATTTTAGAAGCACTTTCAAGGAATTTTAACACTAAAACACAGAAAGTTAAAACAGTTCACATACTTTGATATCCATCATTTGAATACTAGGAAGCATTTGCATTTCTAAATGCATATATGTTCATAACTGTAATGCAAAGCAAGAGGCATATTTTGAACAACTTTGAAGGATTTTTTCCTATTTCATATATTTCTTGCAATAATATGCAAAATTTCATACAAAGAGATATTTTGTATGAACATAGGAAGTATATTTATGATGGTGTTTTCCTAGGACTCCTTTCTGAGGGGTGGCATGATAACAGAAAAATCCTCAGTTTTTGATAGATTCCTCTTTTATGTCCACAAGAGTGAAAGTATTTTTGAAGTTATAATACATGAAGTCTCCATCTTCCTTAGGCCAAAATATTTATGTCTTTCCTTCAAAAATACATCACTTCTTGTCAGTCTTTCAAGAATACCTTGTAGCTTGTACCACTACAGTGTTTCTCATTACTAGTCAAAGTACTCATCAATTTTGCTTTTTCATACTGCTTGCTCTAAAAATAGCTAAGTAAACAATTTCTTTTTTCAGCGTTTCTTGACTGCTAATAACACTGGGCAAGATACTTTCATTTCAGTTTCACACAGATACTTTCTGCAGCTTCAATTTATATGAATTTGCCTTAGTCTATAGCTTTATTCATTCATTTGAACCTCAGAACTTAAGGCAACGACCATTTGAATGAAACAATTTTTCTCCTTTTTCACATCGAAACTATGCAAATTGATGAACAGAACTATTTTATTTCTCACTGGGGAACTACTTGGCTGTTTATTTTCTGCTTCTTCTCCTCCTACTCACTTAACCATTTCTCATTTCATTAACATTGGTTTATGTAGTAGAATCTTGTAATATGGTCATGATTTTCAATAGGTGTTCATGTATATAAAGGTAAATTAAACTGGGTCATGAAAAGTACCTGCCAATAAACTCATAACAAGTGAAGAGATTTCAAGTGTTCTTAGGATTTTGACATGGGAGATTTGAAAGACCTCATTCAGCAAACAAGGCAGAAAGCAGTTCTCAGGCACTCACTAGAATACAATGAGTTCTTGACACATGGCTCTTCAAGACATTCTAAAGTCATTAATTTAACTTTCCACAATTTCAATGGTCAAAACTTATATAACAATATAAACCACAACTGCCATCTTTGTAAACTCTTAAATCTCTGTTCTTGTTGAAGAACTGAGATGTCAGAGGCAGGATTCAGAAAAATGTATTGCTTCCCAGACATTCTGCTTTTCTTTTTAACATCATGATAAATATATGGTTACACATGTCAGGGAAAAAAAAAGAAGTCCCAGTACTTTGGACAGCAGACTAAGTCATATTTGAAATAATATATTTTAATAAATATTTTGATATAAAGATTTTTTTTAATGAAGTAACATTATGTTTTAAAAACATCTTCTGGTATTCTGGATTTCAAATGCGTTTTCATTTTTTCTGTTTTAATCCTATTTCCAAATAAAGACATTTTCCCAACATAACTAAATCTTTCCTTCAACTCAACTGTGAACTGTTCCCAAATAACCTGTTCCTGTATCTTTCCCTGAATTGAATCCTACTGGTCAGTAGGATCAGAAATAAAATAGGAAAAAAAACCCAACCCAAACCAAACCAAAACCCCAAAACAGATCCTTTATTGCTCTCTTCTCCCCTCCTTTTCACCCCACATTTTCTCCCTCTATTATTTCACATAATGATCTATTGATTTACTCTTGTTTTATAAGCCATCTACATTCCTCTGTACTCCCAGTGCATTCCTGGATTCCTTTGTCCCTCCACTATTATTCTCCTTTCCTTTTCAAACTGATGTCCCTTTCTGTCGTCAAAGCGCAAGTATCTCTCTGTGTCTTTTTACCATCCCTTCCTCAAATTTCTTCTTAGTTCTCTAAACTTCCCTTTCAAGTTTTGCTAGCCACGCTTTTCCAAGCCACCACCTCTTGAACTAGTGAAGACCCTCTTCTGTTTGGTTTTCAATTCTGGCTTTTCCCCACATGGGAGCTATTCTTAGCTATTCAACATTGAGGAAAAACTCCTCAGTGCACATGGCTTAAAACAAATCAGGATTGATGTAATTTATTGATTTATTATTGATATGTAATTAACCAACAATCAGTAAGGTATGCACACAAGATCAGTGTCTGTGATAAAGCTGTTAAGCCACAACAGAAAGACAATTCACAAAGTGTCTTTAAATGTTTAAATGTTATAGATGTTTATTAGCATCCTTTCATGACTAATACTGAAATGGTCTCACCACATACACAAACACATCCACATATACACTTGGTGCAGGTTTGCATGCATGCCTCCCACCCTCTGGGCCAAAGACGTGCATCCCCTCATCTGCAGACCCCTTGTGAGAGATGTGGGTGCTGCAGCTCTGCCTGATGACACCTTCATCCATTATATCACTTTGGGGACAAAAACTTTCTTACATACAGTGTGTCCCTAGTTCCTACCCACCTCTCCTTCCCTATGCTGTGTCCTTTTTTTTTTTTTAAATCAGCCCATGACATGACACCTACTGATCACTTATTCCAAATCCCTGCACACTTTGTCATAATGTTCCTGTTTTCTAAGAGAAAGTACCTATAAACATCTACTGAGTGACTCACCATCATTTTTTTATTTCTCCTCTTAGTAGGCTGCTTTCTTGTGACAGCTGAGAAAAAGTTAACAAAGCTTTTGATAAGCTGAGATCATCCTGCTGATCAATGCATTCTCACTATCTCCTTTCACTCCCTTTGTTGATATCCTGTTTCCTTACTTTTATGTTATATTTGTAAGTTCTATGTGTGTGAGAAGGAAAATGGTGTTGTTGTGTTCATGCAGTGTCAAAACAGCATTATTTTTCTCCATGTTTTGAGGTTCAAGTTATACAGTAATATAAATTGCAATATTTCATGAAAAACACCATCCATTGAATGAGTATTTGTTCAGGGAGTGCTCCATGATATAAGGGAATTGTGTGCTCTAATAAAGTATCCTTCAGAAAAGAATACAACCGTCCCAAAAGTCACACAAACAAAGCATCCAAACACGAATAAAACACCAAGCAATTATCAAGGAGCTGGTGTCCTTACTTACAGAAATATGTATCTCAGAAACAAATACCATAAATCTATCGCTACCTTCAGTCAACGTTATGGAGAATAGTAACAGATGTTAGATTATTTTAAAAAATCTAAATATATTATGCATGTCTCTGATTTAGCAGATGAGCATTAAAGGCTCAAGTTGTCTGTGAGGTTTCAAATGTCCTAATTATTTTTTTCTTTATTAATCATTTTTCAGTTTGCTACAGGACTATTTAAAATAGAAAAAAAAAACCAAAAAAACTCAGTGTAGAAAAAGGTGAAATGCCAGCCTGCTAGCAAGAGAACACTATTTTTATTTTGAGAGATGGCTTCTTTCTTTTTCTTTATGAGAGAATGCTGCCTTGGTTCTTTCAAAGCATGTGATAAAAACCTGACAAAGATAATGACAGCCACTGCACTCATAGAGCACCCATTCAATTAGAAGAAGGGTCCTTACATGCTGCTCTATGTGCCATCATAAAACCTATGACACCTACAATCTCATAATTACCAGCATACTCTGCTTTCTTCTATCCCTTGGGTCTCCCACTTGCCTCAGTAGCTATAATCCCTTCTCACTGCTCCAGACACATTGCAGGCACCAACTGGAGCTGTTAGGGATAGATGCAGCTGCACTGCACAGCAGAATTTTTTCCATGGAGCCAGAGACATGTGAGAAGACCTTGTAATCACCTTAACTTATTCAAATAGCTCTTTGTTTTTCCTTGCAAGTAGTATGAAGCATATAATGTAGAAAGTATAAAGCTCTAGAATTCACATGTTTTTGTTTGGCTTATAGTGAAGGTTCAGATACAGTTTCAGAATAAAAAGAATAGTAAAACAAGAATTGTTCAAAGCCTTTCCATTGCAATTTTAATTAAAGATAAGGGTTCACATTTACAGTACCTTTTAATAATAAAAATTTTAAAACTCAGGATTTTGCTAAAATTTACCATATTCATCTTTTAAGAAATATACATACAAATTTTAGAGATGTGAAAGCACTGAGGTGCTGGGCAAAGGCTGTTTACTGAGCTTCCTCTGATACTTAGGATATTCTGATTATTTAGGAAAATTGTGGCAGGAGTGGCTGTGCACATGCTGCATAGTTTGATACCTCAAAGCCCACATTGAAATCCAGGTCAAGGACTCCTTGTCCTTGTATATATGGTCAAAAACTAGTCTCAGAA